>NC_058088.1:98906194-99261753 GCF_014858855.1 Bufo gargarizans | reverse complement strand
ACCGATAAGCGCACCCGCCTAGCTCAAGAAAGTGTGGACTACCTTACATTTCTAAAAATGAATGAGGCATGGATCTCGGAGGAATTTAACACCTGTGATGACCACGTTTAATTGAATTTCCTCATGACAGCCCACAAATATCCACCACCACCCAGAAAAAATAATGGTCTCTGTCTTGGATAAATACTGCAGCATAAAAGGACTTTCTGTCCAGTGAATGCCTAATGTTTGGGACCTCGGAGGAATTAAACACCTGTAGACAACGAATCACGTGTTTTTGAATTTGAACTATTATAATTTTTTTTTTTCAAGAGTGGGGATTTCGTTAGCCCTTTTTTTAATCCAATTTTATGTTTTTAATCCAATTTTATGTTTTTTGCTCTTTTAAGCATATCTATTTGACATCTATTTGTACTGGCCTGCAGTAAAATTGATATCCAATGACCGTCTAATATACCTCCAGCCACATAATTACTTGTTCTTTTCTGTCGGGTGAATGCCTAATGTTTGGGGCCTATACCACACTGTCCTGCAGTAAAATTGATTTTGAATGGCCATATACCGTATTTTTCGCCATATAAGACGCACCGGCCCACAAGACGCACCTAGGTTTTTGGGGAGAAAATTAAGAAAAAAAATATTTTTAACAAAAAGGTGTGCTGTGTGTTTGGAACTAATGGTGGTCTGTGGATGGCACTATTACTGGGGATCTGTGGATGACGGACACTGTTATGGGGGGATCTGTGGATGATGGACACTGTTATGGGGGGATCTGTGGATGACGGTCACTGTTATTGGGGGATCTGTGGATGACGGACACTGTTATGGGGGGGATCTGTGATGGACACTGTTATGGGGGGATCTGTGGCTTGCACTGTTACAGGGGGATCTGTGGCTGGCACTGTTACAGGGGGGATCTGTGGATGGCACTGTTATATATGTGTCATTCACGGACCCTCCCAGCCCATAACTGTGCCATCCACAGATCCCCCGCCGCTCCAGTATACAAATAAAAGATGTCTTATTCAATTAATAGTTATTAAACATGCCCCCCAACTCCTAATAGTACCTTACATCCTAACCTCTTCAGTACAATGGAGGCAGGCAGGCAGGCCAGGCAGCCGGCGCTTCACTCACTGACGTCACTTGCCTGCGCTGCCTGCTTCATTCATAAAGTAGGCGGCGCAGGCACGTGACATCAGGGAGTTATGCTGCCGCCCGCCCGGCCTGCCTGCCGGCATTCTACTGAAGCGCTTAGGATTTAAGGTAGTATTAGGAATGGGCATATTTAATAACTATTAATTAAATAAGACATATTATATTAGTATACCGGAGCGGCGGGGCGGGGCTATAGTACAGTGACTGCACCGCCCTGCCGCTATTGCCGGCCCCCAGCTCCTCCTCCCAGTCCCTCCCCGAGTCCCCGCTCGCTTTACATCGCAGCTTGCTATGTAAAAACTGACTGCATTCGCCATATAAGACGCAGGGGAATTTTTCCCCCATTTTGGGGGGAGAAAAAGTGCGTCTTATACGGCGAAAAATACGGTAATATATCTCCAGCCACATAATCATTTGATCATTTATGTACGGTGAATGCATAATTTATGGGGGCCTGTACTCCAAGTGGCAAACAGTAAATACTGTTATACAGTGAACACCTAATTTAATCAATTGTGCTTTTCTGTACAGTGAATGAATAATTTTTGGGGCCTGTAGTCCACTGACCTGTTGTAAAATTGATATCCATTGACTGTCTAATATACTTTCGGCCATATAATCACTTGATCATTTATGTACGTTGAATGCATAATTTTTAAGGCCATTAATCTAACTGGCCAATAGTAAATTTGTTATATGGTGAGCGCCTAATGTACCTCCAGTCACATTATTAATTGTTCTTTTTTGTCCGGTGAATGCCTAATGTTTGGGGCCTGTACTACACTGGCCTGCAGTAAAATTGATATTGAATGACCTTCTAATATACCTCCAGCCACATAATTACTTGTTCTTTTCTTTCCGGTGAATGCCTAATTTTTGGGACCTCAGAGGAATTCAACACCTGTTGACGACAACCGCATGTTATCGAATTTCAACTATTATCATTTGGGGTTTTTTCAAGAGAGGGGATTTCCATTTTTATTCCAATTTTATATTTTATGTTCTTTTAAGCATATGTATTTGGCATCTATTTGTACTGGGCTGCAGTAAAATTGATATCCAATGACCGTCTAATATACCTCCAGACACATAATCACTTGATGTTTTATGTCAGGTGAATGTCTATTTTCTGGGGGCCTAAATTATAATTTTTCTAGGCTCCAGCAGGCCAATTTTTTTTAAATTAAAATACATATTATGGGGGGGGGGAGTTTTTGCCATTGATCCCCCTCTGGTATGTCACTGTCCATGTTGTGGAATGATTTGTGCACTTCTTGTAAGCATTTGGTGGCTGCAATAATGACCTGATGGTTTTTCAAGTTTGCCTGCCATTAAAGTAAATGAGGCCCGCCGCTCACCAGCAGCCCATCAATCATAATTTTTCAAGGGTGTATGATGCCCTGCTTTATGTATAATAAATGGTGTATTGGAGCGCCGGTTCCTTATAATTTTTGGCAGCCCTTTCACTTAGTGCATAGGCTTTATGAGCGTAGAGGTCCTCCTTTATGTGATATGCAGGTTGTATCAGAATGCCTCTTCCTTGCAGCACTAGCACTTTATATACAAGTAAATATACAGGAAAGAATGTTTCCTAACAATTTTTCCTCCGTATAAAGTCAATTTTATCTTCTGTTTGGTGCATATTATTGTCAATCTATAAAAGTGGCGTGCTACTCGGACAACATCGTTCCCAGCAGCATCCTGGGAGTCCAAGATGTGTCCAGACATCCACCCGATGCTGTTTCCGAACCATTTCAGTGGTGTTTCCATCAATTTAAGAACTTTTCTTATCAACCAGACACTCTCCTCTCTTCAGAGCAGGGGGTGCCTGGTTTAATGCTTGGGTTCTCCCTTTTACCTCTATTGTGTTTGGGTGCTTGGTAGAGCACCCTAGCATCTCGAGGTGTTCGGCCCGAGCCCCCGAACACTATGGTACTTGATCAACACTATTTCCTTCAATCTTCCAAAGACCCCTGTCCAACGTGGCCAAGATACTGTATGAAGTCTATGTTTCTTATGAATATCAATTATTCCTGGGTATATTCAGCAAGAATTGGACAGATTCTAGTTTTCTGCATCAAATCTATGGCGGCTTGAGCTACAATTCCAGTTGGCTGAATCTTTTCCCTGTCTGAAACTGAATTAAAGTCATTTAAAGAATATCTAGAAGAAATAGGACTTCATCTAGCCATCCACCCACTGCTAGAGCTGGGCTTTTCTTTACTGAGAACAAGAACCATACTCTTCAGTAATAAAACATCAAGAATTGTTTCCCCTTCCACTTTTTTTAAGTGTCAACTAAGATTCTCTCCAAACTAGATCTCAGGGGGCCATAGAATTTTGTTTGTATCTATGAAAGAAATGAATCAAAGATGACCACCTTTCATACATGAAATGAACACTTTGAATACATGGTAATTCATTTTGGTCAGTTTTCTTTATCTATAATTTTTCATTAATTATAAGATATTTGTGTTATTATTTCTAACATTGACAACATACCTGTTGACAACATACGTGTCTTTCCTACATAATTGATAAAACAACAGATGCATATGACAAAACTGCCTTAACTGATGAAGAAAATGCTCTGCCTATCCATAACCTGTTTTGTTAATTCTGAAAAATTTGCGTTTCATGCCGTCAAAAGTCAAAAAGAAGTTCAAAGATTTTTCAGATTCCCTATCTTCCATAAGATGTTAATTCACAATATATATTCTGTTTGTTTAGCCAGTGACCAGTAACAAACTCTCCTTTTCTTGATCCTAAGATTTTGCAAGCACAGGTTTGCATCACCTCCAGTGATCATCCACCTGGATATCTTCCAGTTTATTGTTAAGGTTGATGCCTCCAAACAGGAGCATTTACAAATATCATAGGTCCCCAAAGTAAGAAGTAAGGGACCTAAGAGTCCTTGTGAGAAATTACATACATGATTTACTTTACCCAATTTCTATGTCTGTAAAAGTTAGAAAAGGGCTTTAGAAATATAGTGCTCATTCTGAACACCTTTTTTTTCTCAATTTACTGTATTTATACCAGACAACTAGCATAAAATCACAGTTTATCACAGTTTAGCCACCACTAGAGGGAGCTCAGCACATAGCAATTCATAGCTCAATAAAACTGTAAAATATCTTTGTTCCAAGCTCCCCCAAGTGGTAGCTGCAGGAAAATGTAGTGTATTTATGTTGGGGAGCAGAATAAGGAGCTCAGCGTGGGTGCCCTCTCTTGACAGGCTTTATAACAGTCATGTGGTCTGCCACCATAATTAGTATACCACTGCCTCCAAACAAGATGCCGGACTATCATTACATAGAATGGGACCAGAAGGGCTTACCCATCCCATGGTCTTTCTCTTAAGGAAACTTCTTTCAACTGAAAGAGATTATGATCTCACTGATTGGGGACTATTGGTTACTAAATAGACAATGGAAGAATTCCAAGAATTATTTAGAAGAAGATGTGTAGCAATTTAGAGTATCTAAAAACTTTAAAGAGGTTAAAAACTTATCCCTGTAGACTCTCTTTTTTTCCAGATTTCAAAACATATAAAGTACCATTAAAGATCATAATAGTACGGCTAATACTTTATTGATCTGATAACCCTTCTTAAAAGTACTTCCTGGGATACTGGAGGAAAACAAGATCATTGTCAATCCAAAAATGGTCTTCTTCAAACCTGAGATGAACTTAAATGCACAGCTAACTGCTGGCCCTCAGTAAATCAAGAAGACCACCAAACTAGTCTACAGAAAATTATTTTGGTCTTTATTAGCCTAAGACTGTAGGTCACGTCAAATGTTGTGATACCTGACCTCCTGGGCTCCAAGCTATGCCAGTTCCTTAAAAACCCTGGAGCTCCATTTCTATGGATTTTATCACCGATCTGACAGCTGTCCAAGAGTACTTGGCAACTTTGTGCGTAGTACTGGTCTCCGATCAGCTGAAATTTTCAAGAAGGAAATTGTGAGATTAAATGGTATTCAAAAATAATATCCGAGGTATAGAGTTTGAGAGAGTTTAGGTCATGACCAAATTCTGGAAAGTTTTATGCCAAGTTTTAGGAATCAAACTATCTACTGCATTTCATCCACAGAGCAATGGACAGAAAGAAAGGGAAACAAATATATAAAAATAAATAAATAAATAAAATAAAAACCTTGGTCAATAACTCAAATGATTTTCTATTTCTTTTCATAATGTCATAAGTGGCTGTGAGTCTTGCCCTTAGTTTAGTTTTCTTATAATAATTCCTTCCATTAATCCATCAATCAAACTGAGCTGTTTTTAATTACAGGTTTCCTTTGCATAATCATTACCAGCCTAGCTTACCACAAGAGATCTCTGTACCAGCTGTCCACATAAGTTGACATTTTTTTCTGGATAACATTGTTAGTCTCCAGCAGTTCCACAAACAAGCCCAGGATTGTCACTGTTCATGTAAATCAAAAGAGGGAAGATTTTCCTAAGTTTCAAATAGATGTGGTTATCCATAGCTGAATTATATTTTTTTTCTCTTTTCCCAAGAAACTGGCACCAAGATACTGGACAGTATCAATAAACAAATCCAGTCATTTAAAAACTTCAGCTGACATCATTATTATTCAGTTTTTCATATATCACTGTTAAAATCCATTCATCCCAATATGGGCAGAATATGAGGTGGAGAAAACTCAAGACTGTAGAAAGTACCATGAAGGCTTGAAATATCTAATTGCCTGGAACCATATCTGGTCTGAGGAAAATTCATAGAAGCATGGAAAAAGGTTCATGCTTCTTTTAATGATCCAGTTCGCCTGCACCAAAAGTCACTCTTGAGGAGGGGACAATATCATCCATGGGCAAGCATGAGCCACCACAATGCTTTATTTCCCAGGGGCAATGTGTTTTCTCATCTGAAGCCATGGAGCTTGGGTCTCACATTTACCTGCCTGTTGCAGACCTATAGCTATACTATTTTTCTAATTGAGCCTGTGTATAGCTGTGTGACTGTTAGGGATTAACCTTGGAGGGAACCCCAACCTGGGTATCTGACTCCACTGCTCCTTGAGTGGGTTAAGGGTAAAGAAAAAGAAAAACCTTAGGTTAGCCTGTACCAACCTAATCATGGTCCCCTGAATTGTCTTCTACCTATCTGTCAAGTCTACAAGACATGCCACCCACAAACCACCTACCAGCTCACCTCAAATGGCATCCAGAGACATTTTTGCCCTTAGACTTGAACTTTAGAAGCATAACACACTACATAAGCAAATTTTTAATTTAATAAAGTGCCTTATTTTAATATGTTGCCCAGTAGAGATGAGTGAATATTTACCACTGACTCACCAAAATGCAAATCATTTTGATGTGCAATCAATCTCAAACCTGGCAAGTTCTATTGACAGGTACTTGGGTAATAAGTAGAGTTGAGCGAACACCTGGATGTTCGGGTTCGAGAAGTTCGGCCGAACATCCCGGAAATGTTCGGGTTCGGGATCCGAACCCGATCCGAACTTCGTCCCGAACCCGAACCCCATTGAAGTCAATGGGGACCCGAACTTTTCGGCACTAAAACGGCTGTAAAACAGCCCAGGAAAGGGCTAGAGGGCTGCAAAAGGCAGCAACATGTAGGTAAATCCCCTGCAAACAAATGTGGATAGGGAAATTAATTAAAATAAAAATTAAATAAATAAAAATTAACCAAAATCAATTGGAGAGAGGTTCCATAGCAGAGAATCTGGCTTCCCGTCACCCACCACTGGAACAGTCCATTCTCAGATATTTAGGCCCCGGCACCCAGGCAGAGGAGAGAGGTCCCGTAACAGACAATCTGGCTTCATGTCAGCAGAGAATCAGTCTTCATGTCATAGCAGAGAATCAGGCTTCACGTCACCCACCACTGTAAGAGTCCATTTTCATAAATTTAGGCCCAGCACCCAGGCAGAGGAGAGAGGTCCCGTAACAGACAATCTGGCTTCATGTCAGCAGAGAATCAGTCTTCATATCATAGCAGAGAATCTGGCTTCCCGTTACCCACCACTGGAACAGTCCATTCTCAGATATTTAGGCCCCGGCACCCAGGCAGAGGAGAGAGGTCCCGTAACAGACAATCTGGCTTCATGTCAGCAGAGAATCAGTCTTCATATCATAGCAGAGAATCAGGCTTCACGTCAGCCACCACTGCAACAGTCCATTGTCATAAATTCAGGCCCAGCACCCAGGCAGAGGAGAGAGGTCCCGTAACAGACAATCTGGCTTCATGTCAGCAGAGAATCAGTCTGCATGTCATAGCAGAGAATGAGGCTTCACGTCACCCACCACTGCAACAGTCCATTTTCATAAATTTAGGCCCAGCACCCAGGCAGAGGAGAGAGGTCCCGTAACAGAGGATCTGGCTTCATGTCACCAGAGAATCAGTCTGCATGTCATAGCAGAGAATCAGGCTTCACGTCACCCACCACTGCAACAGTCCATTTTCATAAATTTAGGCCCAGCACCCAGGCAGAGGAGAGAGGTCCCGTAACAGAGGATCTGGCTTCATGTCACCAGAGAATCAGTCTGCATGTCATAGCAGAGAATCAGGCTTCACGTCAGCCACCACTGCAACAATCCATTGGCATATATTTAGGCCTAGCACACAGGCAGAGGAGAGAGGTCCCGTAACAGACAATCTGGCTTCATGTCAGCAGAGAATCAGTCTTCATATCATAGCAGAGAATCAGGCTTCACGTCAGCCACCAATGCAACAGTCCATTGTCAGATATTTAGGCCCAGCACCCAGGCAGAGGAGAGAGGTCCCGTAACAGAGGATCTGGCTTCATGTCAGCAGAGAATCAGTCTTCATGTCATAGCAGAGAATCAGGCTTCACGTCACCCACCACTGTAAGAGTCCATTTTCATAAATTTAGGCCCAGCACCCAGGCAGAGGAGAGGTCCCGTAACAGACGATCTGGCTTCATGTCAGCAGAGAATCAGTCTGCATGTCATAGCAGAGAATGAGGCTTCACGTCACCCACCACTGCAACAGTCCATTTTCATAAATTTAGGCCCAGCACCCAGGCAGAGGAGAGAGGTCCCGCAACAGAGGATCTGGCTTCATGTCAGCAGAGAATCAGTCTGCATGTCATAGCAGAGAATCAGGCTTCACGTCAGCCACCACTGCAACAGTCCATTGTCATAAATTCAGGCCCAGCACCCAGGCAGAGGAGAGAGGTCCCGTAACAGACAATCTGGCTTCATGTCACCAGAGAATCAGTCTGCATGTCATAGCAGAGAATGAGGCTTCACGTCAGCCACCACTGCAACAATCCATTGGCATATATTTAGGCCTAGCACACAGGCAGAGGAGAGGTTCATTCAACTTTGGGTAGCCTTGCAATATAATGGTAAAATGAAAATAAAAATAGGATTGAATGAGGAAGTGCCCTGGAGTCCAATAATATATGGTTATGGGGAGGTAGTTAATGTCTAATCTGGACAAGGGACGGACAGGTCCTGTGGGATCCATGCCTGGTTCATTTTTATGAACGTCAGCTTGTCCACATTGGCTGTAGACAGGCGGCTGCGTTTGTCTGTAATGACGCCCCCTGCCGTGCTGAATACACGTTCAGACAAAACGCTGGCTGCCGGGCAGGCCAGCACCTCCAAGGCATAAAAGGCTAGCTCTGGCCACGTGGACAATTTAGAGACCCAGAAGTTGAATGGGGCCGAACCATCAGTCAGTACGTGGAGGGGTGTGCACACGTACTGTTCCACCATGTTAGTGAAATGTTGCCTCCTGCTAACACGTTGCGTATCAGGTGGTGGTGCAGTTAGCTGTGGCGTGTTGACAAAAGTTTTCCACATCTCTGCCATGCTAACCCTGCCCTCAGAGGAGCTGGCCGTGACACAGCTGCCTTGGCGACCTCTTGCTCCTCCTCTGCCTTGGCCTTGGGCTTCCACTTGTTCCCCTGTGACATTTGGGAATGCTCTCAGTAGCGCGTCTACCAACGTGCGCTTGTACTCGCGCATCTTCCTATCACGCTCCAGTGCAGGAAGTAAGGTGGGCACATTGTCTTTGTAGCGTGGATCCAGCAGGGTGGCAACCCAGTAGTCCGCACAGGTTAAAATGTGGGCAACTCTGCTGTCGTTGCGCAGGCACTGCAGCATGTAGTCGCTCATGTGTGCCAGGCTGCCCAGGGGTAAGGACAAGCTGTCCTCTGTGGGAGGCGTATCGTCATCGTCCTGCCTTTCCCCCCAGCCACGCACCAGTGATGGACCCGAGCTGCGTTGGGTGCCACCCCGCTGTGACCATGCTTCATCCTCATCCTCCTCCACCTCCTCCTCATCCTCGTCCTCCTCGTCCTCCAGTAGTGGGCCCTGGCTGGCCACATTTGTACCTGGCCTCTGCTGTTGCCAAAAACCTCCCTCTGAGTCACTTCGAAGAGACTGGCCTGAAAGTGCTAAAAATGACCCCTCTTCCTCCTCCTCCTCCTCCTCCTGGGCCACCTCCTCTTCCATCATCGCCCTAAGTGTTTTCTCAAGGAGACATAGAAGTGGTATTGTAACGCTGATAACGGTGTCATCGCCACTGGCCATGTTGGTGGAGTACTCGAAACAGCGCAACAGGGCACACAGGTCTCGCATGGAGGCCCAGTCATTGGTGGTGAAGTGGTGCTGTTCTGTAGTGCGACTGACCCGTGCGTGCTGCAGCTGAAACTCCACTATGGCCTGCTGCTGCTCGCACAGTCTGTCCAGCATGTGCAAGGTGGAGTTCCACCTGGTGGGCACGTCGCATATGAGGCGGTGAGCGGGAAGGCCGAAGTTACGCTGTAGCGCAGACAGGCGAGCAGCGGCAGGATGTGAACGCCGGAAGCGCGAACAGACGGCCCGCACTTTATGCAGCAGCTCTGACATGTCGGGGTAGTTGTGAATGAACTTCTGCACCACCAAATTCAGCACATGCGCCAAGCAAGGGATGTGCGTCAAATTGGCTAGTCCCAGAGCTGCAACGAGATTTCGCCCATTATCACACACCACCAGGCCGGGCTTGAGGCTCACCGGCAGCAACCACTCGTCGGTCTGTTGTTCAATACCCCGCCACAACTCCTGTGCGGTGTGGGGCCTGTCCCCCAAACATATGAGTTTCAGAATGGCCTGCTGACGTTTACCCCGGGCTGTGCTGAAGTTGGTGGTGAAGGTGTGTGGCTGACTGGATGAGCAGGTGGAAGAAGAGGAGGAGGAAGCCGAGAAGGAGGAGGTGGCAACAGGAGGCAAAGAATGTTGCCCTGCGATCCTTGGCGGCGGAAGGACGTGCGCCAAACAGCTCTCCGCCTGGGGCCCAGCTGCCACTACATTTACCCAGTGTGCAGTTAGGGAGATATAGCGTCCCTGGCCGTGCTTACTGGTCCACGTATCTGTGGTTAGGTGGACCTTGCTACAGATGGCGTTGCGCAGTGCACACTTGATTTTATCGGATACTTGGTTGTGCAGGGAAGGCACGGCTCTCTTGGAGAAGTAGTGCCGGCTGGGAACAACATACTGTGGGACAGCAAGCGACATGAGCTGTTTGAAGCTGTCTGTGTCCACCAGCCTAAATGACAGCATTTCATAGGCCAGTAGTTTAGAAATGCTGGCATTCAGGGCCAGGGATCGAGGGTGGCTAGGTGGGAATTTACGCTTTCTATCAAATGTTTGTGAGATGGAGAGCTGAACGCTGGCGTGTGACATGGTTGAGACGCTTGGTGACGGAGGTGGTGGTGGTGGTGTTGGTGGTACATCCCCTGTTTGCTGGGCGGCAGGTGCCAACGTTCCTCCAGAGGCGGAGGAAGAGGCCGAGGCGGCAGCAGCAGAATAGGCCGAGGCGGCAGCAGCAGAAGAGGTAGCAGGGGGAGCCTGAGTGACTTCCTTGGTTTTAAGGTGTTTACTCCACTGCAGTTCATGCTTTGCATGCAGGTGCCTGGTCATGCAGGTTGTGCTCAGGTTCAGAACAGTTAATGCCTCGCTTCAGGCTCTGATGGCACAGCGTGCAAACCACTCGGGTCTTGTCGTCAGCACATTGTTTGAAGAAGTGCCATGCCAGGGAACTCCTTGAAGCTGCCTTTGGGGTGCTCGGTCCCAGATGGCGGCGGTCAGTAGCAGGCGGAGTCTCTTGGCGGCGGGTGTTCTGCTTTTGCCCACTGCTCCCTCTTTTGCTACGCTGTTGGCTCGGTCTCACCACTGCCTCTTCCTCCGAACTGTGAAAGTCAGTGGCACGACCTTCATTCCATGTGGGGTCTAGGACCTCATCGTCCCCTGCATCGTCTTCCACCCAGTCTTGATCCCTGACCTCCTGTTCAGTCTGCACACTGCAGAAAGACGCAGCAGTTGGCACCTGTGTTTCGTCATCATCAGAGACATGCTGAGGTGGTATTCCCATGTCCTCATCATCAGGAAACATAAGTGGTTGTGCGTCAGTGCATTCTATGTCTTTCACCGCTGGGGAAGGGCTAGGTGGATGCCCTTGGGAAACCCTGCCAGCGGAGTCTTCAAACAGCATAAGAGACTGCTGCATAACTTGAGGCTGAGACAGTTTCCCTGGTATGCATGGGGGTGATGTGACAGACTGATGGGGTTGGTTTTCAGGCGCCATCTGTGCGCTTTCTGCAGAAGACTGGGTGGGAGATAATGTGAACGTGCTGGATCCACTGTCGGCCACCCAATTGACTAATGCCTGTACCTGCTCAGGCCTTACCATCCTTAGAACGGCATTGGGCCCCACCATATATCGCTGTAAATTCTGGCGGCTACTGGGACCTGAGGTAGTTGGTACACTAGGACGTGTGGATGTGGCAGAACGGCCACGTCCTCTCCCAGCACCAGAGGGTCCACTAACACCACCACGACCATGTCCACGTCCGCGTCCCTTACTAGATGTTTTTCTCATTGTTATGGTTCACCACAACAACAAATATATTATTTGGCCCAATGTATTGTATTCAAATTCAGCGGGATATAAATTTGAGGCCTAGTATTTAGGCGCTGGGTGACCGGTATGGATTTAGTGACAGAATTAGACTTGGAAATGCACAGAAGCGTGTGTGTGAAGTTATTCTGAATGACCCTATGTGCACCTTGAATATTATATACCCTTTTTGGGATAGATTTCAAATAGCTCTGATATAGCAGGAACCACTAAATTATGAAATTGCTAAATTGGGAATTGTATTTCAACCCAGAACAAAAAATGTGCTTTGACGGACACTAAATATCTTGCCCAGCAACAACAGTACAGCGGTAACGAGAGATTTAGCAGGATATAAATTTGAGGCCTAGTATTTAGGCGCTGGGTGACAGGTATGGGTTTAGTGACAGAATTAGACTTGGAAATACACAGTAGCGGGTGTGTGTGAAGTTATTCTGAATGACCCAATGTGCACCTTGAATATTATATACCCTTTTAGGGATAGATTTCAAATAGCTCTGATATAGCAGAAACCACTAAATTATGAAATTGCTAAATTGGGAATTGTATTTCAACCCAGAACAAAAAATGTGCTTTGACGGACACTAAATATCTTGCCCAGCAACAACAGTACAGCGGTAACGAGAGATTTAGCAGGATATAAATTTGAGGCCTAGTATTTAGGCGCTGGGTGACAGGTATGGGTTTAGTGACAGAATTAGACTTGGAAATACACAGTAGCGGGTGTGTGTGAAGTTATTCTGAATGACCCAATGTGCACCTTGAATATTATATACCCTTTTAGGGATAGATTTCAAATAGCTCTGATATAGCAGAAACCACTAAATTATGAAATTGCTAAATTGGGAATTGTATTTCAACCCAGAACAAAAAATGTGCTTTGACGGACACTAAATATCTTGCCCAGCAACAACAGTACAGCGGTAACGAGAGATTTAGCAGGATATAAATTTGAGGCCTAGTATTTAGGCGCTGGGTGACAGGTATGGGTTTAGTGACAGAATTAGACTTGGAAATACACAGTAGCGGGTGTGTGTGAAGTTATTCTGAATGACCCAATGTGCACCTTGAATATTATATACCCTTTTAGGGATAGATTTCAAATAGCTCTGATATAGCAGAAACCACTAAATTATGAAATTGCTAAATTGGGAATTGTATTTCAACCCAGAACAAAAAATGTGCTTTGACGGACACTAAATATCTTGCCCAGCAACAACAGTACAGCGGTAACGAGAGATTTAGCAGGATATAAATTTGAGGCCTAGTATTTAGGCGCTGGGTGACAGGTATGGGTTTAGTGACAGAATTAGACTTGAAAATACACAGTAGCGGGTGTGTGTGAAGTTATTCTGAATGACCCAATGTGCACCTTGAATATTATATACCCTTTTAGGGATAGATTTCAAATAGCTCTGATATAGCAGAAACCACTAAATTATGAAATTGCTAAATTGGGAATTGTATTTCAACCCAGAACAAAAAATGTGCTTTGACGGACACTAAATATCTTGCCCAGCAACAACAGTACAGCGGTAACGAGAGATTTAGCAGGATATAAATTTGAGGCCTAGTATTTAGGCGCTGGGTGACAGGTATGGGTTTAGTGACAGAATTAGACTTGGAAATACACAGTAGCGGGTGTGTGTGAAGTTATTCTGAATGACCCAATGTGCACCTTGAATATTATATACCCTTTTAGGGATAGATTTCAAATAGCTCTGATATAGCAGAAACCACTAAATTATGAAATTGCTAAATTGGGAATTGTATTTCAACCCAGAACAAAAAATGTGCTTTGACGGACACTAAATATCTTGCCCAGCAACAACAGTACAGCGGTAACGAGAGATTTAGCAGGATATAAATTTGAGGCCTAGTATTTAGGCGCTGGGTGACAGGTATGGGTTTAGTGACAGAATTAGACTTGGAAATACACAGTAGCGGGTGTGTGTGAAGTTATTCTGAATGACCCAATGTGCACCTTGAATATTATATACCCTTTTAGGGATAGATTTCAAATAGCTCTGATATAGCAGAAACCACTAAATTATGAAATTGCTAAATTGGGAATTGTACTTCAACCCAGAACAAAAAATGTGCTTTGACGGACACTAAATAACTTTCCCAGCTACAACAGGACAGCGGTAACGAGAGATTTAGCGGGATATAAATTTGAGGCCTAGTATTTAGGCGCTGGGTGACAGGTATGGGTTTAGTGACAGAATTAGACTTGGAAATACACAGTAGCGGGTGTGTGTGAAGTTATTCTGAATGACCCTATGTGCACCTTCAATATGATCTACCCTTTTAGGGATAGATTTCAAATAGCTCTGATATAGCAGAAACCACTAAATTATGAAATTGCTAAATTGGGAATTGTATTTCAACCCAGAACAAAAAATGTGCTTTGACGGACACTAAATAACTTTCCCAGCTACAACAGGACAGCGGTAACGAGAGATTTAGCAGGATATAAATTTGAGGCCTAGTATTTAGGCGCTGGGTGACAGGTATGGGTTTAGTGACAGAATTAGACTTGAAAATACACAGTAGCGGGTGTGTGTGAAGTTATTCTGAATGACCCAATGTGCACCTTGAATATTATATACCCTTTTAGGGATAGATTTCAAATAGCTCTGATATAGCAGAAACCACTAAATTATGAAATTGCTAAATTGGGAATTGTACTTCAACCCAGAACAAAAAATGTGCTTTGACGGACACTAAATAACTTTCCCAGCTACAACAGGACAGCGGTAACGAGAGATTTAGCAGGATATAAATTTGAGGCCTAGTATTTAGGCGCTGGGTGACAGGTATGGGTTTAGTGACAGAATTAGACTTGAAAATACACAGTAGCGGGTGTGTGTGAAGTTATTCTGAATGACCCAATGTGCACCTTGAATATTATATACCCTTTTAGGGATAGATTTCAAATAGCTCTGATATAGCAGAAACCACTAAATTATGAAATTGCTAAATTGGGAATTGTACTTCAACCCAGAACAAAAAATGTGCTTTGACGGACACTAAATAACTTTCCCAGCTACAACAGGACAGCGGTAACGAGAGATTTAGCGGGATATAAATTTGAGGCCTAGTATTTAGGCGCTGGGTGACCGGTATGGATTTAGTGACAGAATTAGACTGGGATATGGCCAAAAAATAACCACACTATTGCTGGTTAAATGCACTTGGTGACGGGCGCAGCTTGCCCCTGATGTAGTATATGGCCAAAAAATGAACAGACTATTGCTGGTTAAATGCACTTGGTGTCACAGCTTGACCAACCACACTACTGAGGGTTAAATGCACTTGGTGACGGGCGCAGCTTGCCCCTGATGTAGTATATGGCCAAAAAATAAACAGACTATTGCTGGTTAAATGCACTTGGTGTGACAGCTTCACCCTGATGTAGGCTTTAGCCAGAAAACAACCACACCATTGAGGGTTAAATGCACTTGGTGACAGGCGCAGCTTGCCCCTGATTTTGTATATGGCCAAAAAATGAACAGACTATTGCTGGTTAAATGCACTTGGTGTGACAGCTTCACCCTGATGTAGGCTTTAGCCAAAAAACAACCACACCATTGAGGGTTAAATGCACTTGGTGACAGGCGCAGCTTGCCCCTGATTTTGTATATGGCCAAAAAATGAACAGACTATTGCTGGTTAAATGCACTTGGTGTGACAGCTTCACCCTGATGTAGGCTTTAGCCAAAAAACAACCACACCATTGAGGGTTAAATGCACTTGGTGACAGGCGCAGCTTGCCCCTGATTTTGTATATGGCCAAAAAATGAACAGACTATTGCTGGTTAAATGCACTTGGTGTGACAGCTTCACCCTGATGTAGGCTTTAGCCAAAAAACAACCACACCATTGAGGGTTAAATGCACTTGGTGACAGGCGCAGCTTGCCCCTGATTTTGTATATGGCCAAAAAATGAACAGACTATTGCTGGTTAAATGCACTTGGTGTGACAGCTTCACCCTGATGTAGGCTTTAGCCAAAAAACAACCACACCATTGAGGGTTAAATGCACTTGGTCGCAGCTTGTGCTGGCGCACCACAAGACACAAAATGGCCGCCGATCACCCCAGAAAAATGTGACTGACAAACGGTCTGGGCAGCCTAAAAACAGTGAGCAATTGAGGATCAGCAGCTCAATGATCCACAGCTGCAGATCGATCAGTTAATCAAGTCCTTTGGAGGAGTTAATCTGCCTAATCTCGCCCTACTGTCGCAGCCGCAACCTCTCCCTACGCTAATCAGAGCAGAGTGACGGGCGGCGCTATGTGACTCCAGCTTAAATAGAGGCTGGGTCACATGGTGCTCTGGCCAATCACAGCCATGCCAATAGTAGGCATGGCTGTGATGGCCTCTTGGGGCAAGTAGTATGACGCTTGTTGATTGGCTGCTTTGCAGCCTTTCAAAAAGCGCCAAGAAAGCGTCACAAAAGCGCCAAGAAAGCGACGAACACCGAACCCGAACCCGGACTTTTACGAAAATGTCCGGGTTCGGGTCCGTGTCACGGACACCCCAAAATTCGGTACGAACCCGAACTATACAGTTCGAGTTCGCTCATCCCTAGTAATAAGGAAAATGTAAACATATCCAATCCACTTATGATTAAATGTGAGTAGTTTCCACAGACTTCCGTAAATATACCTGTCTAAGTTCACAAGGGCTATTTATTTCTGTGCACACGATTATCCAGGTGAGTGTGGTTGTGGTAGAATGACAGTCAGCTTCCTGCTCTAAAATTTGGCACTGAAGAAACCTCTGATTCCAGTCATTTCATCTCTTATAATACTGATCTAGACACCAGTACTGATTGCAAATTTCTCTGTTTGACAGCTTCTTACTTCCATTAATAATCATCTGTTGATATTGGGAAAGCTTTGTCTAGGCATACATTTTTCCTGCAGCATTTGCTATCCATTCCAACAAATGACTGTTCATGTAATACACAGATACACCGGGTTAGCTAAAAGGGTAGGCCTATGGATGTTGTAGTGCATCCCCCAACATGCCATCCATATACCTTAATTTTAAAGGGGCAGAACCCAAAACAAAAAAAAAAGATCTTTTAAATATTTCAGACACATTATTTATTTATACTTAACTAAAAATGTTTCACAAATACTGTAGTTTGTAGAATGTATTTGTCAATGGCATTTATCTTTTTTCACTATCAATCCGATCTTTCTAGTGAAGATTCACGTAAATGACAGCAACATCAAAAGAACTGGATTACATTCTGAGTCAAATAGACTCCAAAATAAACTGTATGCTCGAATCTAAAAGATTCACTGTTATTATCTCAGCTGGAAACTTCAGGTTAGATTTCTCTTTTCTATGTAAATATCGATACAATGTCAATACAATTTAATGTAACTTTGCATTTACTTAACTTTTAGCCTGCGCCTTGCTGAAGAAGCATTGAACCGTGACATTCCCCTGTATAAAGTTGGATTCACAGTTGCCTGCTTTGAATTCATATGAGTTATCAAGTCCAGCTGTCTGCTGCACCCAGAAGATATACGCAGGCAGCTCCGATAGACTCAAACTTCCTGCTTCACTTGATATTGTTGGAACTTGTACTTCCTTGCTGGCTCAATTAATTTTTTCCTTCCTATGAAAAGATTACAGCAGATGCTGACACCATGTGTTACATCAACACAGTTTCAATGGGTCAATGCTGATAATATGGTGGAGAGGTGACAGGTGATAACCAGCACAGTGGTATGTCCCATTTGTAGTGGATACTCCTCAGTCTGAAGAGTGACAAAATATTGCAGATATGCAAATCTTCAATACATCTATTAAAGAAAACAAATACACACTACTGCATTTGCCATGTATGTAGTGTGTATGCATCTAGGGGATTTACCTATGTATACCTCTGATGAATCCTCCACATATGCCAATATATAGGCATAGAAAGGCAGACATCGTTCCAGACTCCAGAATGTCTTCCATGGATCCAGCTGCATCCCTTTGGTGCAAAGAATGAAATTAAGGAATTCCATTGTGTCTTGAAACTAATATTTAAACCATTTTTGTTTATACAAGAGATACTTTGGGGGTCCTTTATGACGAGAAGTGCGCCACTTTTTTGTGTACTTTTATCGCAGATTCTGTTGCAAAGGGGATTTGCGTCCAAATCTGCGACTTTTCCCTGCTCACGTCACTTTTCTGAGGTGAAGGGAAAAGGGAGCGTGGTGTCTACAACTGTTTTTAGTGTAAAAAATTACTTAAATCTATGTCATCCAGGGAGCTGGCATAGATTTAAACAAGTTGCACAGCCAGCACGGCGCCTCAAAATAACTTTATCAAGCGCAGGATTATCAAGACCGGCGTCTAAAACTCCAGTCTCCATAAATGACCCCATTTATCTTTTATAACCTGTAGTTTTCAATGACTACAGACTTTTCTTTCTACTTTGTGATTAAATATATCAGAGAGATGTTCTAAAGGTTTTTTCTGTACTTTCCAGACAGCTGGTAAATACTTATTCAAAAAGAACCCGCCTCTATAGAATGTAGTACAATCTACAGGCAGCTTGTTATGGAGCAGAAAAATCTGATCAGATTAATACATCGTTTTGGGGAAAATATTCAATTACACTTGTAATTTATACATTAAATCTCTGCTGTTTCTAAGTTTAGTTGTACACAAGAGCTGTTTTATCGGTGACTGACAGATATGTCTGTATACACAGAGAATGCCGTCAATCATTATTAAGAAAGGTCATCAGTAAAAAAAAGTCTGAAACCTATGGCCCTCATTTACTAAGACTGGCATTTTATATCTTAATAATCGGGTTCGCTAGTTTGAGATCCAGCAAATTTATTACTGGGTAATAATAATTATACATTTTGGTACATCTTCGATTCTTCACTGCACTTGACTCTGAAATTTACACCAGCTCAGATTTGGCTTAGATTAAATAAAATTGCAGAATATTAGTAAAATAGTTTACGTTATATATATATATATTTTTTACTACGTTGGTGTATTGTACGTGCTGCAATGAAACATTTTAGAGTACAAATACTAACAATGAGTTTTTTCTTTTCTACTTTAATGTCAGCTTAACGTTCTCCACTTTAGATTTATTTCATTATATTTCTGTAAAATTGCCAAAATCTGGTCAGCATTTTATAAATGTACAGTCCTATAGACTTTCTAGGGTTCTAAAGTCCCAGCATTCCCTACAGAGTTACTTTATAATTGCTGTGAAAACATCACCAGGAACATTTGTGCAATCTAGTCTGATTCTAAAGCATCTCTCCAATAATCCACCTGAAAGACTTTCCAAATTTTTTTTTTTTTTCTGGTGGCCTATCTCCTGAGAGCAGCACATTCTGATTAATAAGACTGGGTGAGCAATTCTGGAATTTATTTCAAAAGCACCTTATGTGTACGATCCACAGGAAGCCAATACAAAGCTATGCACATTCAGCATTATTATAATTTTGCTTACAGCGATACATTTTTAAATTAGTAACATATTTAGTTTATTTTCTTTCATGTATTACTTAGCTCACAAGCAAAGTTTAGCTGGCATATCTCCTAGTTGACAATAAGCCCTTTACCCTTATTAGCCAGGATATTTAACTCTTTCAAGAATGGGTGATTTTCAGTTTTTTTTTTAATATTTATTTTAGTTTTTTACTCCCAGCCCTCCCAAAGCCATAACTTTTTTATTTTGTCATGCACATAGCCGTATGAGGACTAGTTTTTTGCAGAGCAAGATGCAATTTCTAAGGACAATACTTATGTATGCAACATACAATGTAGTGGGAAGCTGGAAGAAAATTACAAATTATTTGAAATTGGAATTTTTTTAAATCCTGGAACAGTTTTTGGGGTTTTGTTTATAAAGTGTTCCCTCTACGGGAAAACTGACCAGTTACTTTCATTTTCCAGATCAGTACAAATCTGGAAATACCACATATGTTTTTACACAAAAAATAAAATAAAATCCTTGAAAAAAAAACTTTTTTTTAGCTTGCTATATTCTGACTCCTATAACTTTTTTGTAGTTACATGTATAGAGCTATGTGAGAGCTCATTTTTTGCCGGCCGATCTGTACTTTTCAGTGAAACCATTTTGGGGTGCATTCAACTTTTTTATATTTTTCATCAAATTTTTTGTAGAAGGAGAAGCAACCAAAAAACAACGAATCGTCCATTTAGCATTTTTTTTTCCATTTTGCTATTTTCCCTATGGGATAAATACTTTTTTTTGGTAACTTTTATTTTTATTGAGAATAATTAATACAATTACAGAATACATAGACAATCATTTGAGGTATTTTGTAGTAATAAAGTAGAACAACAGGAATAGGAAAGTCAAATAAATAAAATACAGTAGTTTATACTATACTATAAAGAAAATCAACATTTGTTGGTCCAGGTAATCAAATTATTTGCTACATAGGAGATATTGCAATACAAGACAATCTAACTATAGGTATCACAAACTTCTTGTTGATAGATTGGAGTATGTATTGATTGTCATCAAGATTTCACCAAGAAGGGGTAAGTAGTTGGTTTTGAATAACTTAGAGACAGGGTATGTGAGTTGTATGCCTAAATATGAGCAGACGTTTCCGATCCAAAAGAGTACCCAGATTTTAATTGTTATACTGTCTTAGATGGAAGACCCATATTCAGGATAGATGATTTGGAATGATTCACTTTATAATATTAAAGCTTACTAAAGTTGGTGAATAAAACTAATTTACAAGTAGAACAAAAGAATAGGAAAGTCAAATAAATAAAATACAGCATTTATACTATACTATAAAGAAAATCAACATTTGTTGGTCCAGGTAATCAAATTATTTGCTACATAGGAGATATTGCAATACAGGACAATCTAACTATAGGTATCACAAACTTCTTGTTGATAGATTGGAGTATGTATTGATTTTTATCAAAAGGAGATTGTTTTATGTTTACAAAATAACCATATATCCCATTTATTTTTGAAAGCCATAATGTTATCCATTAAAGAGGCAATCATAGATTAATACCAACAGTTAGTTTTCACCCCTTGAATTACCCTAGCCATTGATGGTCTGACTGGAGATCTCCAATTACGGGCAAATTGTTCTCTCACTACAGTAAGCACATGAAGAAGGAAAGATTTGTAGAATAAAAAAAATTGGCCAGAATTGATGTTCAGTAATGCCAATGGGGCCTCAAGAATTATTGGAAAACTACATATAAATGATATAAGTCTCCCAATTCTTTTCCAGAATTTCAGAATACATGGGCACTCCCACCATATATGTAAAAAGGATCTGGTTTACCGACATCTCCAGCATTTACTGGGAACGCCGCTAAACAGGGACATCCTTGCAGGTACCATAAACCATCGATGCAACAATTTCCTAGATAGTTCAATATGATTTGAGCATCTACATATCTTATGAATTATAGTGTATGCTTCCTGCTATAAAGGTAGTTTTGAGAGCAGTATCCCATGTTGTTTTATATTTTGCAAGGATCCTATAGCAGTAAAATATTGCCTTCCTTGTGATTGAAAGAGAGGTAAGCCAACTGCTCATTGGAGATTTTGGTGTTCCAGCAGGCCAGATTATCTTAGCTAAAGCATGCCTGACTTGTAAATATGTAAAAGTATCTGAGGATAGTAATTAAAATGTGTTCTTTAAACTTTCAAAGCTGGTAGGTCAGTTGTCTGAGATTAAATCTGATAATTTACATATGCCTTTTGATCTTTCGTATAATGGATTAAAGCAGTTCAGTACCTGCATTCAGAAAGTTCATGGAAAACAGTTTACATTCAATAACTGCTGTCCACCAGGAATCCATGATTTCCCCTATATTTGGATGAGAGCTAATAAGTGGTGTATGAAATAGTGTGGCAGCCTCTAATTTTGCAGATATACCTAGTCTACCGAAAGCTGTATGTCTTGATGTCAACCCAGTGTTTAGATGTATCTAGAAGCCAAAGAGGTTTTAGTTGGTCTAATATGACAGTTCGATAATAGTAGCTAATAGAAGGACATCCCATACGCCATCTTTTTTTTTTTTTTAAGATGAGCCCCAATACTAATACAGTGACCCCTAATATATGCTTTGTGGGCGCCCCACACTGTTTGTGGTGAAACCTCAGAGGTGCAGTTTGTAGTGAAGTATTCTTCGAGAAGGCATTTCAGTTTAGATTTAATAGCTGGTAAGTTGGTGAGTTGTTCATTAAATCTCCAATGGCTAGTGGGTTTATGATTAAGGGGAGATTTCATATGTAGATATATGGGGGCGTGGTCGGATAAAATTATGGATCCTATTTCAGCTCTGGAACACAGATGGAGATGTTCCTTTGAGACAAATAGATAATCCAGGCGTTGATACGACCTGTGTAGTGATGAATAAAAGGCATAATCTCTAGAGTCTGGATAAATGGTGCGCCAGACATCATTTAGGTGAGCTTTGGCTAGTGCAAGTAATAAAGAACGAATGCCCCTTTGGGATTGGACCGATTTGTGTGAAAAGGAGTCAATGAGGGGGTTTAGGACAAGGTTTAAGTCTCCTCCTACCACTGTAATGCCACCTCTAAAGGACTCTAATTTTAGTAAGATTGATTTAAGCCAGGGTATCTGACGACTGTTTGGGGTATAGATATTTACTAAGGTATATAGGTGCTGACCTATCTTAATCATTGAATCCCTTAATCATTATGAATCGACCCTCAGGGTCACATAATTGATCGTCCAAAATAAAGGGGACCTTGCTCTGGAAGCCAATACTCACTCCTCTAGAGTTGGACGTGGGGGAACCACAAGGGTACCAATTAGGGTAAAATGAGATGGATAGGTTAGGAAAGCGTTGGATCTTAAAATGTGTTTCCTGTAGGAAAACTACGTTGCAACCCTTAACATTATAAGAAGCAATGCTAATAGCCATCATGGGGATGACGAGGAGAGGCAAAATGCTGAGTCATTTAAGCACGAGAGCTTGTTGCAATAGTGAACTGTTCAGGGTACTTAACGTCTAGACGGCATGGAGAAAATGAAGGTTGCAGCCTCAGTAATGAAATGACCCGTCTCGGATGAATACACCACAGGATATTGAAAGACTTGAGTAAAACATAGTAAAACAAACACAAAATGAACACATGAAAAACTAAAGCAGCCATAACGAATGGGTCTTGAAGGACCTGGCAAGAGGGGGAAAGTGGCAATTGCCATTTGTGGACCCATTTCATAATTACATATATCAAAAGAGCCACAAGGCTAAAGCTATATATTGTTGAGGGAAAATGGGAATGGGCGAGTTGTATCCTTAGCTCCTTCAATATGTTGTCTAGTTGGACAGTACATGGAGAGAAAAGGAGATGGGCACCCTGGTGAGTGGTGGATGTAAAGGGGACGGCCAGGAGGGGAGGGAATAAAGACAAGGGATAAGGGTCCAAAAGGATCAACGGGTACTCCACGTTAATAGGGAACTTCAAGTTGTTTTAATCAAGAAGTAAGGATATTTAGGATCTGAGTAGATACTCTTAAAGATTACATTTCGTAAGTGAGATAAATTTAAGCCTGAGGCCGCTGAGTACATAAAAAAATAGAACATAGGCGTTGCGAACAAAGTATGACATTGTGATGCCAGCTACACAATGAATCATCACAGAAAAAAAAGAGAGCACAGAGACAGTGTGTAGTCGGGATCACCGTCAGGGACTGATGGGTACATATCATAGCCTAACTGCTCTGGAAAAAATATACAAATTTAAGCCTAAGGCCGCTAAGTACATAAAAGTGAAACATAGGTGTTGCGAACATAGTATGACATAATGAGCTACCCATTGAATCATCGCAAAGAAAGGAGAGCCCAGAGGCAATGTGTAGCCGGGAACACCGTCAATGACCGCTGAGTGCATATCATAGCCTAACTACTCCGGAAATATTATCGATAAGAAGTTCGCATCCTAGTAGTCAACGAATATATAGCCTAACATAATTTCAAGGTATCATAAGCACCATATGACAATATAATACCAGATGAACATCAAATATTGCATTGGAAAACATAACATGAGGTAATGTGTCATCGGGCGCTATGTAATGTAATTTCAAGAGCTCAACATAACCCGGCCAGTTAAGACGGCTGCGAGGCGATTTCGTACCATCTACATCATGCGCCAGGAAATTGCATTGCATGCTGCCCTCCGATATTTCGCATCATCGCACCTAGGAAATGTTGAGCACTCAAAACAGCCCAGCTGCACTAAGGATTCCTCAGGGCAGTACACCGGAGGGAGAGTGAAGGGTCAGAATGTATCACATGATACCTTGTTATCGGGAACATCTCTGTAGAGGCATGGGTAAGTTCTGCACATCAGATAACCTGGTCACGCTTCAAACCCAGCATCTCCACAGAGTACCCAATACCTTGAAGAGTTAGAAAAGAGGAAGACAGAAAGCGCGACATTGTGTCATTGGGTATTTCGCTTGTTAATAGATCGGGCATATTATGCACATTTTCAAGGAGAGTGAAGGAGAGAAAAAGTCATGTGGAGTACATAGAGAAGTAAGTAAGGGAAGTGAGAGAAGGGATATAGAAAGAGAAGGTTTTGAGCATTATACTCAGCATATGGAGCGGAGAACAAGGAGAAGTAGTCCTCCCATGATTCAGAAGACGTCTGTAGATATGCTTCTTGGGGTAAGAGGCTGGTTTTTCTTCTTCTCCTTTTGTCTTTGGGCCCTCGTTTCAAACAGTAGAATCCTGGGGAGCGCCGGTAATAATGATAGATCTTGGACAGTGTCCCAATCCTCGATTTCTATGGGAGAAATGTCCAGAATATCGAAAGCAGGGCCTAAGTCCAGGTGAGACTTAATGGATACCTTCTTGCCTTGGTAAGAAAAGGCCAAACTGAATGGAAACTGCCGGCGATATAGAATTTTGTGGCTTCTGAGCCAATCTGTGAGATGCTTGAGGGTCCTTCTTTTCTGAAGGGTCATTGGGGCTAGATCTTGAAAAATATTCACCGGTACCCCGTTGTATTTCGCTCCACTCGGCAGTCGCGCTTTGTTGATTATGGCTTCTTTGTCTTGGAAGTGGAGGAAGCGGCAAATTATATCTCTAGGGGGCTTATTGCCCTACGGTTTTGGGCGTAAAGCCCGGTGAGCCCACTCAATAACAATCTCAGCGGAGCGTTCTGGGCCTAGTAGACCTGCGCAGATCTCCTTTATTATATCAGAAGAGTCCTGGGGAGAGTCGGTCTCTGGGACCCCTCTAAAACGTAAGTTGTTTCTTCTCCCTCGAATCTCCTGGTCCTCTAGGGCATTAAATGCTTCATTAAGGTGCGTTTGGCACTTCTGTAGGCTTCTGGCTGTGGCCGACTGGAAGTCCAGGATTGCGGCCTGGTTGGATTCAAGGGCCTCTACGCTTCCGCCCACATGCCTAACGTCTTGTCTGAGGGAGGAAAGTTCACTTACAAGTGGTTCCATCGCTCTTTGTAGAGCTGAATCCAGATACTTTCTGGAGATCAGGAGATGTTTGCGATGCCTATGATCCTCCGCATCGCTGCCATCAGCTTGGAGATCCGGCTCACTCTCCTCGGTTTCTTTGCAAGGCTCCGGTGCCATCTTTGCTTCTCTTGCTGCACAGATAGCCGCGGCTTTTTTAATGAATTTGTCCATATCTCCATAATTTGTCGATTGCTCATGGGAGAGGGACGAGTCCCCCGCTTTCTGCTGACCTATTTTGCCCATTATATTTGCCAAGTTGTTAACGTTAGCTTATATGGTCTGAGCAGCAGAGCTCAAGCGCACACGTCCATTCCTGTCCGGCGCTAGCTCCGCCCCCCCCCCCATACCCCATCTTAACCTCCTTATACAGTATGTCTGCCCATGGGGTTTTGCTGTTCCAAATAAATCTCATTAATAAAGATTGGATCTTTGTTAGAAAGGCGTTAGATAAGCGAATCACGACATTTCTAAACACATATAGTATTTTGGGAATCATTAACATTTTGACAGCTGCAATCTTGCCAAACCAAGAGACTCCACCAGTTCTAAAACTAGACAGATCCTTATTGATTTCACCAAGAAGGGGTAAGTAGTTGGTTTTGAATAACAGGGTATGTGAGTTGTATGCCTAAATATGAGCAGACGTTTCCGATCCAAAAGAGTACCCAGATTTTAATTGTGATACTGTCTTAGATGGAAGACCCATATTCAGGATAGATGATTTGGAATGATTCACTTTATAATATTAAAACTTACTAAAGTTGGTGAATAAAACTAATTTAACCTAATTAAAACGTAACATTTAATGCATAATCATTAAAAACAGCCCAAATATTATGTCAAAATCAAGAATCCAAAGACCACCACAGATGTTGCACAGTACAAATGTTGGTTTGTGTACCAGTATCTCAGGCACACCAAGGTAACCATAGAAAAGGATAGCGGAAGATAGAAAAGTTGGAGGAACACAGGTACTTGGTCTCTCGCCCTACCTAACTCTATGTCTACCTCCTTATATCCATCACTCTATGTGACCCTTATTGTCTCTATCAGTGGCCAGCGTTGACTGCCCAGCTTCATCAAAAGATTAGAAAGGGAAAAATGGGTACACTGTTGTCCATTCAATACAAATATCCCGTACCAACGTGTTTCCTTGGCAAAGGTCAAATTATCGGGGGACCAATTCATAAGATAGTATTTCAATGCTTGAATGGCCCCAATGTACATTAAGGCCAAAATCAACAGTCATGTCTATCCATTTGATCAGGTACATGGACAAGTAGCTCTCATGGTGTCCTGCGTGTGGCAGCAGCAACAGGAGAGTGCCGATGCAGCTTTTTAAAGCCGCACCAGAGAGCCTGGTGTCCGCCCCAAGTTTCAGATGACCGGTCACGTGATGTGTCATGTGACTGGACGCACCACATGATTGCCTGAAGCTGCGAGAGGAGCATGTCTGAAGACTGAAGGCACGCCCCTTTCACTGAGGTCAGAAGTGGGTGGACCTGGATACCCAGGTGCATGAGGACAGAATGGGCCACTCTCACTGACCCATGCATCTCCGTATCAGCTGTATTAGCTCAAATCCTAGCGCGACAGGAAGGTAGCTGTCTGCTATAGGCACTAGGGTTTTAGACATGTTCAGGCTATATAAGAGTTATAGGACCAATGTAGGTACTTTAGTGGCAATCTCGTCTAATGCACACGATAATAAAGCAAAATGTCACATAATGTCAGCGTAGTATGAAAGTCAAATTGACAATTGCAAAGAGTAAAGCATGTCTTATTAAAGTACTGCAAAGGACGGATGGGGCATGAAAAGTATTGTTTTGCAAAATAATTTATTTGCAAGAATAGGTTTAGTTAAGAGATAATATCTAATTTTAGAGATGGTATCACATGATATCAAGTTTAAAAAGTGATATCACGTGCTAATCATATTTAGTGTGGAACCTTAATATGAGGTTCGGTATCCGCCATATATATCCACCTGAGAGCAATTATGCATCTAAAAGTGTTGCACAGGGGTAAAGATCAGTGTCATATATAAATATATGTATATATATATATATATATATATATATATAGCAACCAAACAACAATTGTTTGTTTAGACCCTTTGGATGTACTGTTTTGAGTTTGAAGATCCACCATTTTTCTCTTACTTACTTGTAATACATTCTTCTCCCAGTCTCCTCCCCCTCTTCATTGGGGAGACTGTCTCAATGCCCATGAACCTCAATTTAGAGTAATTTCCACCATGTTCTATCAAAATATGTTTGGCCAGAGGGTTGTCTCTTTGATGCCTCAAGTCCCCCTGATGCTCTCCCACTCGCTTACGGAACTCCTGGGTGCTTTTTCCTATGTATTCCAAGCCGCACACACAGGTTGCCCTGTAAATGACACCTTTAGTTCGACAATTTACGAAGTGTCGGATGATATACTTTTTACCCGTGACCCCATTCTTAAAACAACATCCCTGGATAATGAGTGTGCAGGATACACAACCACTGCAGCGAAAGCACCCCACAGCTCGCTGAAGCCATGTCTCAGCACATGCTGGTGTCTCGCTGAAGTGGCTGTGGACTAAAAGTTCATGTAGGCTACACCCTCTGCGATAGGTGACTTGGGGGGTGTCTCTGCAATCACCTCTTTGATATCTGGATCCCACTGCAGAGTTCCCCAATGTTTGTTTAACACCTTTCTCACTTCCATGGCGGCCGCATCATAGGTGCCTATTAGAAATGGCCTTGTGGTTCGCCCTGCAATCGTTTCACGGAGAACTTTGCTCGTTCGCGGTTCGCCGAATGGGCGAACATATGGCGATGTCCAACCGAGCCATATTCTTTTACATTGTGAAGAACTTTGACCCATGACACATCCATCAGGTGGTACAGGACAGACAATTGAGATGTTTCAGCACATGGACACACCCTCTACCTTATAAATAAACCCTATCTGGCCGCTATATTACATTCAGTATTTTGGAAATGTAGGGAGAGGTTGCTGTGTGGAGCAGGGGCAGACTGTTAGAGACACCAAACGCTAGCTAATAGGGACACAAAAGTCCTTTTAAGGACTGATATAGGTGTGCTATCGATAGGTGTGACCTACTAAGGGGTGTGATTTACTTATAATATACTTTATAACATAGAAAGTATATTATAGTGCATTAGTATTGTGCAGCAGTTGTCTGCGTTTCTGCTGCGATACTGCAGCTATACAGATGGGCAAATACTCTTGGAACAAATAATTTAAACTGGTGATATATACCAGTTGCCCCCCCCAAAAAAAACTGATTAAGGCAGGGGTGTGATATACCAATAATATACTTTCTATATAGTGCATTTAGGTAGTGCAGCATTTGTGTGCGGTTCTACTGCTTTACCACAGCTACACAGAGTGACAAACGCTATTTGAACAAATAATTTCAACTGGTGTGATATAGCAGTTGCCCCCCCAAAAAACTGATTGAGGCAGGGGTGTGATATACCTATAATATACTTTCTATATAGTGTATTTAGGAAGTGCAGCATTTGTGTGTGGTTCTTCTGCGTTACCGCAACTACACAGTGACAAACGCTATTGGAACAAATAATTTCAACTGGTCTGATATACCAGTTGCCCCCCAAAAAACAGATTGAGGAAGGGGTGTGATATGCCAATAATATACTTTCTATATAGTGCATTTGTGTAGTGCAGCATTTGTGTCGGGTTCTGCTGCGTTACCCCAGCTACACAGAGTGACAAACACTATTGGAACAAATAATTTCAACTGGTGTGACATACCAGTTGCCCCCCCCAAAAAAAACTGATTGAGGCAGGGGTGTGATATACCTATAATATACTTTCTATATAGTGCATTTGGGAAGTGCAGTATTTGTTTGCGGTTCTACTGCGTTACCGCATTTGCACAGAGTGAAAAAGCTATTGGAACAAACCATTTCAACTGGTGTGATATACCAGTTGTTCCCCCAAACAACTGATTGAGGCAGAGGTGTGATATACGTATAATATACTTTCTATATAGTGCATTTGGGTAGTGCAGCATTTGTGTGCGGTTCTATGTAGCTGCATTACCGCAGCTACATAGAGTGACAAACGCTATTGGAACAAATAATTTCTACTGGTGTGATATACCAGTTGCCCCCGCAAAAAAAAAAACGATTGAGGCAGGGGTGTGATATACCTTGTGACGAATACCACACCTCGTGCCCGCTTGATGTCAACTACGTCAAGCTCACAAGACGCGGTATTGTCCCTGGTTACCAAAAACTTGACGTTACGCCCTCCGGGAGGAGCAGATAAGGTCAGGTGGGTACAGTTTACACAGACACCTCCGATCCACGCGGGCACAGAGAGGCAACAAGCTGAGAGAGCCTTTTCACTGCCGCAGTGAAAACAGTGCTGTCTTAGCCTGGGAAATCTGCCACCAGCTTCTCGTTTGATATAAGCCCGGTCCACTAACGGGATTATATAGGGTCAGAAACTAACCCGCGATAGCTTATATCTAGGCCTAAACACGGACGTGGGGATTCATGATCGAGATACAAGATAGCACAAGATGAAATTATATATTTAATCGCCGTAAGGGCACACTAGATTTAACACAATATACACAGAGACATATACACAGCGGTCTGAGGTTACAGATACAGGTTATATGGGTACAACAGGGTTAAGCAGTGTAAAAGTCAGTTACCGGGTTTGATGAAAGTTCCTTTTGGTTGTGAGATGTTCTTTGCTGGAGTCCACATGAAGGGCTGTGATCTCAGGGTCACAGGGAGATGGTTCTGGGACCAATGGACCTGCCTGGGTTCCGGCTACAAGTAGAGTCCAAACCTGGTACCATTATGTGGTTTCTATGGGGAGATATGGATATCTCCCTCCTCTGACCTCGTCCCATTAAACAAAGACCATGGGCACATACATCGTGGCCACTGGGACACAAATATGTATCCGGTTTGCGCCTGCGATGGCCAGGCGATTCATAATTCCTTATGAAAGGTACATGCCAACATGTCTGGGAGGTCTCATTGATCCTGGGCGAGGGCTGATACCCCCTGCTGGGGGTTTTCCTGCAGGATTTAGCTTGGCTCCAAACTGGTTAACTTAGTTGTGACCTTCTTCACCTGGAGCCCCCTTGAAGCCTGGACCCCCTGGGGCTTTCTTCCTTGCCAGCTGACACTCAGATGGGTGGGAGGGGGTGGAAACTTACTTTGCATGTATCCTGATGAACCTGCCAAAAGGTGAATCAAATGACAAGCAGGACTGGGGCTCTGAAGCAGGGCCCTCCTGTGGAATTCACTACCTCCGCTATCTGTCAGCAAATGGGGGTGTGAGGACATGGCTGACAGTAAATATTAATCCATATTCCTTGCATACCTTCTTCCACAAATACTACTCTTCTATAGGGACTTTTTCACATGGTAATTTTGAAAATGACAGGCAGAGGAAGAGGCAGGCCATTCCGCAAGGGTGGTAGGAGTCGAGTAGGTGCACCAGGCCGGAGCCTAAGTGGGAAGTTGCAGAAAGTGTGTGCAATTATATCAAAGGCTTACTCAGCCATCCGCTTCTGCACACTCCTCATCCTGTCTATCTGCATCCTCTTCACTCTATGCTGTGTGCACCCCCAAAGAACCCACCACCACCACCATATCCCCTTCGCTCGGGTCAGAGGAATTCATTTCCCATCCATTCCAAGACCTTACCGATGCGCAGCCATTCTTGGCATTGGATTAGAAAGAGGAGGAATCAATGGTCGCCACCCAGCAGTCACATGACAGTACCCAGATCAGCCCAAGGAGGGTGGTCTCCGCTGTTGCTGCCTGCTCCGAGATCTCTATTGTCAGTGGTGGTACAGGTGACGATGATGATGTTTTCGATGAACGTCGCGTCGGTGCCCACAAGAGATGAAGAGAAGGGGAGTTCAGAGCGAGAGACAGAGCAGCAGATAGGGAGGAGAATGAGAAGCAAGCATAAATTACAGTGCATAGAAGGCAAAAAGCAGACTGCTAATGTATCTGGAATGAGCCATCCACCATGCACGGTCACATCTGGCTCTCCCAGGATGCCGAGACATGGGTCCGCAGTGTGTGCTTTTTTTTTACGTGTTCGCTGCTGACAATAGTGTTGCCATCTGCAGCCTGTGCTGTCAAGACATAAGTCGCGGTAAGCCCAACACTCACCTAGGGCCGACCGCCTTCAGAAGGCACCTGGCCTCCCATCACCGAGCCCAGTGGGAGCAACACCGTCAGAACCCACAAAGGTACACTCCCGGTGCTACACGTCTTGCCTCTTCTCCTTTCTCCTCTCATTTGTCCTCCACTTCACCTTCCACCATGTCATTTACGCGTTCATCTGGCAAGAGGCAAGCTTCCGTGGCCCAAATGTTTGAGCGTAAAAAGATGATGACGCTGGATAACCCTCTTGCCCAAGGGCTGACTTCCGTTTTGTCGGAACTGCTAGCCCGCCAACTACTGCCATATAAACTGGTGGACAGAGGCCTTTAGAAAATTTGTGGCCATTGGCACACCGCAATGGAAGGTCCCCGGAAGTAAATATTTCTCACAGAAGCGAATCCCGGAGCTATATAGCCAGGTTCAGCGGCAAGTGAATGTATCTCTGGCACACAGTGTCAGTGCAAAGATACATCTGACCACAGACACGTGGTCTAGCAAACACAGGCAGGGAAGTTACATGACTTTTACTGCCCACTGGGTGAACCTTCTGACGGCTATCAAGCATGCAACCCATAGCACACATGTGACACTACCTAACCTTCAGATGTCTGATTTGTGACTGCCCGATGCGATGGAACTCCACCTTGTATATGCTTGATAGGTTGTTCAAGCAGAAACATGCAGTTAACGACTACCTGTATGAACTCTGCGGCAGGAACGTTTCTGGGAGCTAGGTTTTATTTCACCACGCCAGTGGTTGCTTATGCGCAATGCATGCAGACTTCTGTGGCCATTTGTTGAGATCACCAAACTGGTCAGTCGCAGCCAGGGTGCCATCAGTGACATCGTATCTTATGCCTTTTTTGTGGAGCGTGCATTGCATTGTGTCATTGCTCAAGCCATCGAGGAGCAGGAAGATGAGGAAGTCACAATGCTGGATGAATTCCCAGGGACGGCTACTCCATCTAAACAAGTCAACAGGAGTCTGAAGAGGAGTCAGAAAAGGATAGTGCCATGGGGGAGGAGGAGCAGGAGCAAGAAGAGCATCCTTTAAACTTTTCTGGGATCTGGGATCCCTGCTGTTGTCCGTGGCTGGGGGAAAAAGAGCGAGGACGACATTATCCTGGATGATGAGCAGGAGCCAGGCCACCCCATCACTTGAAGTTTAGTGCAAATGGGGGCCTGGCAGAAGAATTTCCACTCACAGAGAAACATTTGCGGGTACCAATCCAGCAGTGAATGCAAGAAGAAGCCGGTTGAAGATGTGTTGGTCACTTCGGATTTGAGAGCATTCTTGCAGCCAACCCAACCACAGTCGCTCTCCAGATCCAGCCTCAGGGAATGCCTAGACCGACAGGTGTCCGACTACATCGGGTTAACGGCCGATGTGGTCGCTCTGAGAAGCGAGAAACCCCTGGACTACTGGGTGTGCAGGCTTGGCCTGTGCTGGCACAATTTGCCATGGAACTCTTGGCTTGCCCCTCTTCCAGTGTCCTGTTCGAAATGACGTTCAGCGCAGCAGCAGGGATCGTGACGATAAGCGCACTCGCCTAGCTCACGACAGTGTGGACTACCTCACATTTCTTAAAATTAATGGAAAATGGATCTCAGAGAAATTCAACACCTGTAACCACCACGTTTAATTGAATTTCCTCATGACAGCCCACACATATCCTACAACACCAAGAACAAAGAATGGTTGCTGTTTTATGTAAATAATGAGGCATAAAAAGCCTTTTCTGTTGATTGAATGGCTAATGTTTTGGGCCTTGGAGGAATTCAACACCTGTGACGACCAAGTGTTTCAACTATTATCATTAGGATTTTTTTTCAAAAGGGGGGATTTTGTTAGCCATGTTTTTAATCCAATTTTATATTTTTAGTTCTAGTAAACATATGTATTTGGCAAGTACCTTCAGTAAAATTGATATCCATTGACCGTCTAATATACCTCCAGCCACATAATCACTTGATCTTTTCTGTACGGTGAATGCATAATTTTTGGGACCTGGATTACACTGGCCTGCAGTAAAATTGATTTCCAATAACTGTGTAATCTACCTCCAGCCACATACTTACTTGTTTATATCTGTCCGGTGAATGAATAATTGTTGAGGCCTGTAGTCCACTGAAATGATACGCAACAGACAATACTAGCTAATTCCTCAAGCCAAAGCTAAGAACTTTGCCAATATCTTTCAGTCAGGAACATATCGGAGCCCCTCATGCACCACTTGTGTGAACAGGGTCTGAACAGTGGTAGAAACCAACTCACCAAGATATTGGCAAAATTTGAGTATGTATATTTTTTCATCTGCACAATGTATTATTTTGTGTAAGATGTCCTTGTGGTGCATGTAGTCCGCCCCGGCATCCTCCATTTTACGCATTTTTTGCTGGGGATTGCCGTTATCGGACCGCATTTTCACCCATTTAGGCCACTTTTTTCAGTGAGCTTTTGTCTTTATGTGTATGGAATGTGCCATTTTATTAATAACATTCTTTTGCACCTGGTAGCTTGTGTCACTCGGTCTGTTGTGGGTGCAGCCCACAGTTTTATTCTACCTCACAGTGCATTGGTGAAACCACTATGGAGACATGTGAGAGTTTGGCTGTGAGTTGGTTTCTACCACTGTAATCTACATTCAGCCACATACTTGTTATTTTCTGAATGGTGAATGAATAATTGTTGGGGCCTCGGAGGAATTCAACACCAGTGACGACAACATGTTATCGAATTTCAGCAATTGTCATTGTTTTTTTTTTTATTATTCAAGAGGGGGGATTTCGTTAACCATGTTTTTAATCCAAATTAATATTTTAAGTTCTTTTAAACATATGTATTTGACCTGTATTTGAACCAGCCTGCAGTAAAATGTATATGTTTTGACCGTGTAATATATCTCCGGCGACATAATCACTTGATCTTTTCTGTCCGGTGAATGCTTAATGTTTGGGCCCTGTAGTCTAATGGCCTACAGTACATTTTTTATCCATTGACCGCATAATGTACCTCGAGCCACATAATCAGAATTTCTTGCCTCATTTTTAAGACCCGTACTCCCATGGCCTAAAATAACATTTTCTAGGCTCCAACAGGGCACATTTTAGAGACTTTTCCTTTAAGATGCATAAAAATGTCCCCTGAATTTCTGTTGGAATTTTTGTCGTTGATCCCCCTCTAGTATGTCACAGTACATGTTGTGGAACTATTTGTGCACTTCTACTAAGTATTTGGTGGCTGCAATTATGAGCTGAAGATTTTCCAGGTTCGACTGCCATTAAAGTGAATGGGGCCCGCCGTGAACTTGCGGTTTGCGAATATTTGATCTCGTTTGCGCGATTGCGTTCGTGAACCGTCTCGGCTGATGTTCGTCCATTACTTGTGCCTATTAGGCGGATCTGATTTACCACAGATTCCTTTTTCTTAGGGTCCTGTGAATGCGCGCACGCAGGCAAGCTGCAGGTAAGCGAGTGGATCTACAGCCTGCCAGCGGCGATTGTTCGCTGGCAGGCTGTAGATGCGATTTTTTTAACCCCTAAAAGGTATATTAGACGCTGTTTTGATAACAGCATCTAATATACCTGCTACCTGGTCCTCTGGTGGTCCCCTTTGCTTGGATCGACCACCAGAGAACACAGGCAGCTCTGTAAAGTAGCACCAAACACCACTACACTACACCCCGCCGTCACTTATTAACCCCTTATTAACCCACTGATCACCCCATATAGACTCCCTGATCACCCCCCTGTCATTGATCACCCCCCAGTTAAGGCTCCATTCAGACGTCCGTATGTGTTTCGCTGATCCGGGGTGTCCAAGTTTTGCGGATCCACAGATCCGTGGATCCACAAAACATATACGGACGTCTGAATGGAGCCTTACAGGGGGGTGATCAATGACATATAGACATATAGCCTATATAGACTCCCTGATCACCCCCCTGTCATTGATCACCCCCCTGTAAGGCTGGCTCCATTCAGAGGTCCTTATGTGTTTTGCGGATCCATAAATCAGATCCGCAAAACACATACGGACCTCTGAATGGAGCCTTACAGGGGGGTGATCACCCCATATAGACTCCCTGATCACCCCCTTGTCATTGATCACCCCCGTGTAAGGCTGGCTCCATTCAGAGGTCCGTATGTGTTTTGCGGATCCGCAAAACACGGACACCGCGGATCCGCAAAACACATACAGACTTCTGAATGGAGCCTTACAGGGGGGTGATCAATGACATATAGCCTATATAGACTCCCTGATCATCCCCTGTCATTGATCACCCCCCTGTAACGCTGGCTCCATTTAGAGGTCTGTATGTGTTTTGCGGATCCATGGATCGGATCCGCAAAACACAAACGGACCTCTGAATGGAGCCTTACAGGGGGGTGATCACCCCATATAGACTCCCTGATCACCCCCTTGTCATTGATCACCCCCGTGTAAGGCTGGCTCCATTCAGAGGTCCGTATGTGTCTTGCAGATCCACGGATCCATGGATCGGATCCGCAAAACACGGACACCGCGGATCCGCAAAACACATACAGACATCTGAATGGAGCCTTACAGGGGGGTGATCAATGACAGGGTGGTGATCACCCCCCTGTCATTGATCACCCCCCTGTAAGGCTCCATTCAGACATTTTTTTTGCACAAGTTAACGGAAATTTATTTTTATTTTTTGTTTGTTTTTTCTTACAAAGTCTCATATTCCACTAACTTGTGACAAAAAATAAAATCTCACATAAACTAACCATACCCCTCACGGAATCCAAATGCGTAACATTTTTTAGACATTTATATTCCAGACTTCTTCTCACGCTTTAGGGCCCCTAAAATGCCAGGGCAGTATAAATACCCCACATGTGACCCCATTTCAGAAAGAAGACACCCCAAGGTATTTGCTGAGGGGCATATTGAGTCCATGAAAGATTGAAATTTTTGTCACAAGTTAGCGGAAAGAGAGACTTTGTGAGAAAAAACTATTTCCGCTAACTTGTGCCAAAAAAATAATAATTTGATGAACTCGCCATGCCCCTCACTGAATACCTTGGGGTGTCTTCTTTCCAAAATGGGGTCACATGTGGGGTATTTATACTGCCCTGGCATTTTAGGGGCCCGAAAGCGTGAGAAGAAGTCTGGAATCCAAATGTCTAAAAATGCCCTCCTAAAAGGAATTTGGGCCCCTTTGCGCACCTAGGCTGCAAAAAAAGTGTCACACATGTGGTATTGCCGTACTCAGGAGAAGTAGAGCAATGTGTTTTGGGGTGTATTTTTACATATACCCATGCTGGGTGAGGGAAATATCTCTCTATAATGACAACTTTGTATAAGTTCCCTCGGTTTTCAATCCATTGTCTGTCTTTCTGGACAAGTTATTGCAGGTCCGGGCGACCTCCGCCCCATCCTATATCAAGGATACTGTGCATTTTCTATCTAAATTACAGGATTTACAACTGCCCGCCCATTTCCTGTTGGTCAGTCTTGATGTAGTATCTTTATACACATTGATTGACCATACATATGGGCTGGGTGTCGTCGATGTGGCCCTGGCCGACATGGGGCTCTCCCCGGGGGTGTGCCGATTTGTCCTCCGCCTCTTGGAGGTGGTCCTGAAGAGGAGTTACTTCCTCTTCGGGGACACTTTCTATCAGCAGCAGCGGGGTGTGGCCATGGGGTCTAATATGGCCCCCACCTACGCTAACATCTTTATGGCTGAGGTGGAGGACAGACTCGTGTATCACTCCCCTTTCTCTGGGAGAGTCCTATGTTGGTGGCGCTACATCGACGACATCTTTATGATCTGGACAGGCACCATGGATGAACTTGAGGCGTTTCATTTGCATCTGAATGCGGGTGTCCCGGGACTGCAATTCACTGTTTCATCCAGTGAGTTGCAGTTCCTTGACGTGCGTGTCTACATGATGGAGGGTAATTTGGCTACGGACCTCTATCGGAAGCCCACTGACCGCAACACTTTACTAATGCATGATAGCTACCACCCACATAGAATGCTTGACTCCCTTCCATGGAGTCAGCTCTTAAGGGTAAAGAGAATAGTCTCCGATGAAGAAATACGATTCTTGGAACGAGGTTACCCGAAACCCCTACTTGTTAGAACTAAACAGAGGGTGAGATTGGTTGACAGATGCACTGCACTACGGAAATCAACAAAAGCGAGTTCTGAGGCTAGGGTTCCGTTTGTGTCCATCTTCGGTCGGGACAGTGGCGACATCGCCCATATCCTTAGAAAGGAATGGCATATACTCCAAAGGGGTCTGCCAGAAATAGAAGAATTCAAGTCCCCACCGATGATGGCATACAGGCGGAACCCTAGCCTCCGTGATAGACTGGTCAAGTCCGATATAGGCGGCCAGTCATTGACACAAAAACTACTTGCACCACGTAAAAACGGGACTTATCCTTGTTTATCTTGTTGTAATTGTGGTAACGTTCTCAAAGGTGATCATTTCTCCCACCCTTACAGCGGTAAAAAATATAAAATCAATGGCTATTACACCTGCAGGTCACGGGATGTGATTTATGCCATCCAGTGTCCTTGCAGCCTTATCTATGTGGGAGAGACCACCATGGAAGTTAGAGAACGTATCAACAAACATAAGAGTACCATACGCAAGATGAATACGGATAAGCCCGTTGCGAAACATTTCGTGGAGGCGGGGCATTCTGTTAACCAACTTCGCTTTAGAGTTATTGATAGTGTGGGTCCGTTACGGAGAGGGGGTGACAAGGACGCAATATTAAGGAAGAAGGAGCTCAAATGGATCTACACATTGAAATCTTTACAGCCATGTGGTTTAAATCTAGAGTTTAATGTGGCTGGCATCAGCTAAATATGGATATAATTGATTTTTCAATGTGGTTGCTCTCATATATTTCTCTTCTGTTATAGTATTTTGCTATGTTTTTATATTATATGCCTTAATCACACCGCTGTGTAGCGCTGCACAATAGACAATGGAGCTTTTTTGTCTGAATATTTTGACATGGTGAATAGTTTGTTAATGAGACTTTCAGTCTAATGAGGATGATACTTGTTGTTAACATACAATGATTTTATTGTATTATGCTTGCTGTACCCTTGTGGCGCTTATATCTTTTCACAGATGCTTTGGTCTTTCCTTGCGCTAATGATGTGTAAATTTGCGCAATATGCCCGTAATACCTAGTCATGGCTTTAATCCACAAAGCGCCCTGCACACTGTTTATGTTTGACAGTAGTGCGAGCGCCCTCTATTGGTAACTCTATTGAGTCCTCATGCACACGTCAGCCTGGAGCGTCAGGTGGGAGTAGCCTTGTGACGTCTGCCGCCCGCCCCCTGATGACGCAATCTGACCGGCGCAGACTGTGTATCTGGATCCATTTGGATACGTCATGCGCATGTCGCCTTGTGGTGACGTATGCGGTGACGTATGCGGACATGTGCATTGCCGATTATGAGACGCTGGATTGACGGAGGGTGTCTGTGCAAGGTGGCCCCACACAGGTATGATTGCTATTAGTTACAGCTGGTTAGCATGTCTCAATATGTTAGTACTCACAGGTCTATTGTGCAGGTGTGTTCTATACATACTAATTTATTTTGGTTGCTCAGCGGTGTGGGCGGTCTTATCATTTGTGATTTATAGGCTGTGATTTTAATTGTTAACATGCTTGACAAAGGCTATCTCTAGCCGAAACGTTGCTGCAAAGATTTTTTATGCCCTGCTGTGAGGTGTTGTACTAAATAAAGAAGAATATTGGTGATACGCTGCTGTGGCCCTCCACTTTTTCTAAATCTATTCCAAGTGATCACATTGTTAACGTGTATATTAGGGACATCGCAAAAAACAATGGTCCTCTCCCACTAGCACAGGAACAGATTAGCGTACGATGGGGCGCAAGAACTCCCCATCGCCATGCCCCGGAGCTAGTGGTAAAGGGAACCATTAAACACAAAGTAGTTAGACGTCAAAGTAAAGTTAAGTAACTGCACTACCAGTCTGTTGTGAGCTTGGTATTGACATCCCCTCATAGCAAGGAAAAATTCAACTGCTTTCAATCCCAGACAATGAGGGATGGAGGAGTATAATGCCTCTACATCAATAGATGTGAGTGCCATACCCTCCTCCATTGACACCCCTTCAAGACGTGTAAGGAGGTCACTGGTATCTCTAACATATGAGGGTAACGTTTTCACAAATGGTGCTAAGATGTAATCAACATAAATTCCCACGTTTTGGCTTAAACTATTTATGCCTGATACAATTGGGTGTCCCTTTAGAGGACTTATACCCTTGTGGATTTTTGGCAGGCTATAGAATGTCGCCACAGTGGGTTGTTTTTTGAACATGAAATCAAACTCATCTTCCAATATTAATTCTTCTGATCTGGCTACACATAAGATCTCATATATTTTCTTATGATAAACTGAGGTGGGGTCGGATGAAAATTTCTCATATGTGTTTCTATCAGTCAACAAATCCAGACACATTCATTACACATTTAGAAAACCTACAGTCACCAATTCACTTTTAAATTGGACCAGTTACCATCCCTCATCTTTAAAAAAAGGAATTCCAACAGGACAATACCTTAGGATGAGAAGGAATTGTTCCAATGATAAGGACTTTAAGGAACAAGCGGATGATCTCCGCAAGAGGTTTTTGTAAAAAGGATACCTTGACCCCATACTTAAGGCAGCCTATAAGAGAGCTTGTAATAGCAACCGTACGGAATAAGTGCACCCTAAGACAAAGACAAAGGAATTTGTGGTAAATCAGATCCGCCTAATAGGCACCTATGATGCAGCCGCCAAGGAAGTGAGAAAGGTGTTAAACTAACATTGGGGGACTCTACAGTTGGATCAATATATCAAAGAGGTGATTGCAGAGACACCCCAAGTCACCTATCGCAGAGGGTGTAGCCTACATGAACATTTAGTCCACAGCCACTTCAGCGAGTCACCAACGCATGCTGGGACATGGCTCCAGCGTGCTGTGGGGTGCTTTCGCTGCAGAGGCTTTGTAACCTGCACATTCAATACCCAGGGATGTTGTTTTATGAGTGGGAGTAAAAATGGGTCCGGCAGCACTACTATGTCCAAAGAAAAGGCCAATTTGGAAAGTCCATATATTATACCTTATATCACGGTAATGTTGGTGCCAGCAGATCGGGATCCTGGCCGATGATCCACAGTCAAACAGCAATATATAAAGAAATCCGCAGCACTCTTCAGGTGATGGTGAATAAAGTGGATTTATTCCATACAGCAGCAAGAAAATGCGACGTTTCGACCGCTCCCGGTCTTTCTCAAGCAATCTGAGAAAGACCGGGAGCGGTCGAAACGTCGCATTTTCTTGCTGCTGTATGGAATAAATCCACTTTATTCACCATCACCTGAAGAGTGCTGCGGATTTCTTTATATATTGCTGTTTTATGAGTGGGGTCATAAATTGTCGAACTAAAGGTGTCATTTACAGGGCAACCTGTGTGTGCGTGGTGCGTCCGGCCACATGACCGGTCATGTGAAACTTTAAAAAGCTGCTTCGGCGCAAGCCTGTTGCTGCTGCCACACACAGGATGCCATGAGAGCTAGTGTGTGTTTGGGTTAATTGTCCTGCTGGAAGGTGAACCTTCGTCTTAGCCTCAGATCACGCACAAAGGTTTTGCTCAAGAATATCCCTGTATTTAGCACCATCCATCTTTCCCTCAACTCTGACCAGTTTCCCAGTCACAGTTTCCCAGTCCCAGCTGCTGAAAAAAATCCCCACATCATGATGCTGCCACCACCATGTTTCACTGTGGACGGTGTTCGTTGGGTGATGTGATGTGGTGGGTTTGCACAAGACATAGCGTTTTCTTTAATGGCAAAATAGTTCAATTTTAGTCTCATCAGACCAGAGCACCTTCCTCCATACATTTTGGGAGTCTCCCACATGCCTTTACGCAAACTCACAACGTGCCTTTTTGATTTTTTCTGAAAGGTCACTCTGCAATAAAGCCCAGCTCTATGGAGCGTATGGCTTATTGCCATCTTATGTACAGATAATCTAGTCTCTGCTGTGGAACTCTGCAGCTCCTCCAGGGTTACCTTAAGTCTCCGTGATGCCTCTCCAATTAATGCCCTCCTTGCCCTGTCCATGAGTTTTAGTGGGCGGCTGTCTCTTGGCAGGTTTGCTGTTGTGCCATGTTTGTTCCATTTAGTTATGATTAGAGTTGAGTGAACACCTGGATGTTCGGGTTCGAGAAGTTCAGCCGAACTTCCCGGAAATGTTCGGGTTCGGGATCCGAACCCAACCCGAACTTCGTCCCGAACCCCATTGAAGTCAACGGTGACCCGAACTTTTCGGCACTAAAAAGGCTGTAAAACAGCCCAGAAAAGAGCTAGAGGGCTGCAAAAGGCAGCAAAATGTAGATAAATCCCCTGCAAACAAATGTGGTTAGGGAAATGAATAAAAATAAAAATAAAATAAATAAAAATTTACCAATATCAATTAGAGAGAGGGCCCATAGCAGAGAATCAGGCTTCATGTCACCCACCACTGGAACAGGCCACTGTCAGATATTTAGACCCCGGCACACAGACAGAGGAGAGAGGTCCCATTGCAGAGAATCAGGCTTCATGTCATAGCAGAGAATCAGGCTTCACGTCACCCACCACTGGAACAGGCCATTGTCAGATATTTTGGCCCTGGCACCCAGACAGACGAGAGAGGTCCCATAGCAGAGAATCAGGCTTAATGTCATAGCAGAGAATCAGGCTTCATGTCATAGCAGAGAATCAGGCTTCATGTCATAGCAGAGAATCAGGCTTCACGTCACCCACCACTGGAACAGGCCATTGTCAGATATTTTGGCCCTGGCACCCAGACAGAGGAGAGAGGTCCCATTGCAGAGAATCAGGCTTCATGTCATAGCAGAGAAACAGGCTTCACGTCACCCACCACTGGAACAGGCCATAGTCAGATATTTTGGCCCTGGCACCCAGACAGAGGAGAGAAGTCCCATAGCAGAGAATCAGGCTTCATGTCATAGCAGAGAATTAGGCTTCATGTCATAGCAGAGAATAAGGCTTCATGTCACCCACCACTGGAACAGGCCATTGTCAGATATTTTTGGGCCCCGGCACCCAGACAGAGGAGAGAGGTCCCATAGCAGAAGAATCAGGCTTCATGTCATAGCAGAGAATCATGCTTCATGTCACCCAACACTGGAAGAGGCCAATGTCAGATATTTTTAGGCCCCGGCACCTAGACAGAGGAGAGAGGTCCCATAGCAGAGAATCAGGCTTCATGTCATAGCAGAGAATCAGGCTTCATGTCACCCACCACTGGAACAGGCCACTGTCAGATATTTTTAGGTCCCGGCACCCAGACAGAGGTGAGAGGTCCCATAGCAGAGAATCAGGCTTCATGTCTTAGCAGAGAATCAGGCTTTATGTCATAGCAGAGAATAAGGCTTCATGTCATAGCAGAGAATCAGGCTTCACGTCACCCACCACTGGAACAGGCCATTGTCAGATATTTTGGCCCTGGCACCCAGACAGAGGAGAGAGGTCCCATTGCAGAGAATCAGGCTTCATGTCATAGCAGAGAAACAGGCTTCACGTCACCCACCACTGGAACAGGCCATAGTCAGATATTTTGGCCCTGGCACCCAGACAGAGGAGAGAGGTCTCATAGCAGAGAATCAGGCTTCATGTCATAGCAGAGAATTAGGCTTCATGTCATAGCAGAGAATCAGGCTTCATGTCACCCACCACTGGAACAGGCCATTGTCAGATATTTTTAGGCCCCGGCACCCAGAAAGAGGAGAGAGGTCCCATAGCAGAAGAATCAGGCTTCATGTCATAGCAGAGAATCATGCTTCATGTCACCCAACACTGGAAGAGGCCACTGTCAGATATTTTTAGGCCCCGGCACCCAGACAGAGGAGAGAGGTCCCATAGCAGAGAATCAGGCTTCATGTCATAGCAGAGAATCAGGCTTCATGTCACCCACCACTGGAACAGGCCACTGTCAGATATTTTTAGGCCCCGGCACCCAGACAGAGGAGAGAGGTCCCATAGCAGAGAATCAGGCTTCATGCCATAGCAGAGAATCATGCTTCATGTCACCCAACACTGGAACAGGCCACTGTCAGATATTTTTAGGTCCCGGCACCCAGACAGAGGAGAGAGGTCCCATAGCAGAGAATCAGGCTTTATGCCATAGCAGAGAATCATGCTTCATGTCACCCAACACTGGAACAGGTCACTGTCAGATATTTTTAGGCCCCGGTACCCAGACAGAGGAGAGAGGTCCCATAGTGGAGAATCAGGCTTCACGTCATAGCAGAGAATCAGGCTTCATGTCATAGCAGAGAATCAGGCTTCATGTCACCCACCACTGGAACAGGCCACTGTCAGATATTTTTAGGCCCCGGCACCCAGACAGAGGAGAGAGGTCCCATAGCAGAGAATCAGGCTTCATGCCATAGCAGAGAATCATGCTTCAAGTCACCCAACACTGGAACAGGCCACTGTCAAATATTTTTAGGCCCCGACACCCAGACAGAGGAGAGAAGTCCCATAGTGGAGAATCAGGCTTCACGTCATAGCAGAGAATCATGCTTCATGTCAGAGCAGAGAATCAGGCTTCATGTCATAGCAGAGAATCAGGCTTCATGTCATAGCAGAGAATCAGGCTTCATGTCACCCAAAACTGGAACAGGCCACTGTCAAATATTTTTAGGCCCCGGCACCCAGACAGAGGAGACAGGTCCCATAGCAGAGAATCAGTCTTCATGTCATTGCAGAGAATCAGGCTTCATGTCACCCAACACTGGAACAGGCCACTGTCAGATCTTTTTAGGCCCCGGCACCCAGACAGAGGAGAGAGGTCCCATAGCAGAGATTCAGGCTTCATGTCATAGCAGAGAATCATGCTTCATGTCACCCAACACTGGAACAGGCCACTGTCAGATATTTTTAGGCCCCGGCACCCAGACAGAGGAGAGGTTCATTCAACTTTGGGTTGCCCCGCAATATAATGGTAAAATAAAAATAAAAATAGAATTGAATGATGAAGTGCCCTGGAGTACAATAAAATATGGTTAAGGCGAGGTAGTTATAAATGTCTAATCTGCACAAGGGATGGACAGGTCCTGTGGGATCCATGCCTGGTTAATTTTTATAAACATCAGCTTGTCCACATTGGCTGTAGACAGGCGGCTGCGTTTGTCTGTAATGACGCCCCCTGCCGTGCTGAATACACATTCAGACAAAACGCTGGCCGCCGGGCAGGCCAGCACCTCCAAGGCATAAAAGGCTCCTATCACGCTCCATGCAGGAATTAAGGTGCGCACATTGTCTTTGTATCGGGGATCCAGCAGGGTGGCAACCCAGTAGTCCTTACACGTTAAAATGTGGGCAACTCTGCTGTCGTTGCGCAGGCACTGCAGCAAGTAGTCGCTCATGTGTGCCAGGCTGCCCAGAGGTAAGGACAAGCTGTCCTCTGTGGGAGACGTATCGTCATCGTCCTGTCCTGCCTTTTCCCCCAGCCACGCACCAGTGATGGGCCCGATCTGCGTTGGGTGCCACTCCGCTGTTAACATGCTTCATCCTCATCCTCCTCCACCTCATCCTCGTGCTCCTCGTCCTCCAGTAGTGGGCCCTGGCTGACCAAATTTGTACCTGGCCTCTGCTGTTGCAAAAAACCTCCCTCTGAGCCACTTTGAAGAGACTGTCCTGAAAGTGCTAAAAATGACCCCTCTTCCTCCTCCTCCTCCTCCTGGGCCAACTCCTCTTCCATCATCGCCCTAAGTGTTTTCTCAAGGAGACATAGAAGTGGTTTTGTAACGCTGATAACAGCGTCATCGCCACTGGCCATGTTGGTGGAGTACTCGAAACAGCGCAACAGGGCACACAGGTCTCGCATGGAGGCCCAGTCATTGGTGGTGAAGTGGTGCTGTTCCGCAGTGCGACTGACCCGTGCATGCTGCAGCTGAAACTCCACTATGGCCTGCTGCTGCTCACACAGTCTGTCCAGCATGTGCAAGGTGGAGTTCCACCTGGTGGGCACATCGCATATGAGGCGGCGAGCGGGAAGGCCGAAGTTACGCTGTAGCGCGGACAGGTGAGAAGCAGCAGGATGTGAACGCTGGAAGCGCGAACAGACGGCCCGCACTTTATGCAGCAGCTCTGACATGTCGGGGTAGTTGTGAATGAACTTCTGCACCACCAAATTCAGCACAAGCGCCAGGTAAAAGATGTGCGTCAAACCGGCTAGTCCCAGAGCTGCAACGAGATTTCGCCCATTATCGCACACCACAAGGCCAGGCTTGAGGCTCACCGGCAACAACCACTCGTCGGTCTGTTGTTATATACCCCACCACAACTCTTGTGCGGTGTGGGGCCTGTCTTGTGTTCAATACTTAAGGGCCTATTATTTTATTTAAACATCACATTAAATGTTACGTTTTAACTAGAGTTGAGCGAACACCTGGATGTTCGGGTTCGAGAAGTTCGGCCGAACATCCCGGAAATGTTCGGGTTCGGGATCCGAACCCGATCCGAACTTCGTCCCGAACCCGAACCCCATTGAAGTCAATGGGGACCCGAACTTTTCGGCACTAAAAAGGCTGTAAAACAGCCCAGGAAAGAGCTAGAGGGCTGCAAAAGGCAGCAACATGTAGGTAAATCCCCTGCAAACAAATGTGGATAGGGAAATGAATTAAAATAAAAATTAAATAAATAAAAATTAACCAAAATCATTTGGAGAGAGGTTCCATAGCAGAGAATCTGGCTTCCCGTCACCCACCACTGGAACAGTCCATTCTCAGATATTTAGGCCCCGGCACCCAGGCAGAGGAGAGAGGTCCCGTAACAGAGAATCTGTCTTCATGTCAGCAGAGAATTAGTCTGCATGTCATAGCAGAGAATGAGGCTTCACGTCAGCCACCACTGCAACAGTCCATTGGCATATATTTAGGCCCAGCACCCAGGCAGAGGAGGGAGGTCCCGTAACAGAGAATCTGTCTTCATGTCAGCAGAGAATTAGTCTGCATGTCATAGCAGAGAATGAGGCTTCACGTCAGCCACCACTGCAACAGTCCATTGGCATATATTTAGGCCCAGCACACACACAGGCAGAGGAGAGAGGTCCCGTAACAGAGAATCTGGCTTCATGTCAGCAGAGAATCAGTCTGCATGTCATAGCAGAGAATGAGGCTTCACGTCAGCCATCACTGCAACAGTCCATTGGCATATATTTAGGCCCAGCACACACACAGGCAGAGGAGAGAGGTCCCGTAACAGAGAATCTGGCTTCATGTCAGCAGAGAATCAGTCTGCATGTCATAGCAGAGAATGAGGCTTCACGTCAGCCACCACTGCAACAGTCCATTGGCATATATTTAGGCCCAGCACACACACAGGCAGAGGAGAGAGGTCCCGTAACAGAGAATCTGTCTTCATGTCAGCAGAGAATTAGTCTGCATGTCATAGCAGAGAATGAGGCTTCACGTCAGCCACCACTGCAACAGTCCATTGGCATATATTTAGGCCCAGCACCCAGGCAGAGGAGGGAGGTCCCGTAACAGAGAATCTGTCTTCATGTCAGCAGAGAATTAGTCTGCATGTCATAGCAGAGAATGAGGCTTCACGTCAGCCACCACTGCAACAGTCCATTGGCATATATTTAGGCCCAGCACACACACAGGCAGAGGAGAGAGGTCCCGTAACAGACAATCTGGCTTCATGTCAGCAGAGAATCAGTCTGCATGTCATAGCAGAGAATGAGGCTTCACGTCACCCACCACTGCAACAGTCCATTGGCATATATTTAGGCCTAGCACACAGGCAGAGCAGAGAGGTCCCGTAACAGACAATCTGGCTTCATGACAGCAGAGAATCAGTCTGCATGTCATAGCAGAGAATCAGGCTTCACGTCAGCCACCACTGCAACAGTCCATTGTCATAAATTTAGGCCCAGCACCCAGGCAGAGGAGAGAGGTCCCGTAACAGAGGATCTGGCTTCATGTCAGCAGAGAATCAGTCTGCATGTCATAGCAGAGAATCAGGCTTCACGTCAGCCACCACTGCAACAGTCCATTGTCATAAATTTAGGCCCAGCACCCAGGCAGAGGAGAGAGGTCCCGTAACAGACAATCTGGCTTCATGTCAGCAGAGAATTAGTCTGCATGTCATAGCAGAGAATGAGGCTTCACGTCAGCCACCACTGCAACAGTCCATTGGCATATATTTAGGCCTAGCACACAGGCAGAGGAGAGAGGTCCCGTAACAGACAATCTGGCTTCATGTCAGCAGAGAATCAGTCTGCATGTCATAGCAGAGAATGAGGCTTCACGTCACCCACCACTGCAACAGTCCATTGGCATATATTTAGGCCTAGCACACAGGCAGAGCAGAGAGGTCCCGTAACAGACAATCTGGCTTCATGACAGCAGAGAATCAGTCTGCATGTCATAGCAGAGAATGAGGCTTCACGTCACCCACCACTGCAACAGTCCATTGGCATATATTTAGGCCTAGCACACAGGCAGAGCAGAGAGGTCCCGTAACAGACGATCTGGCTTCATGTCAGCAGAGAATCAGTCTGCATGTCATAGCAGAGAATGAGGCTTCACGTCAGCCACCACTGCAACAGTCCATTGGCATATATTTAGGCCTAGCACACAGGCAGAGGAGAGAGGTCCCGTAACAGACAATCTGGCTTCATGTCAGCAGAGAATCAGTCTGCATGTCATAGCAGAGAATGAGGCTTCACGTCACCCACCACTGCAACAGTCCATTGGCATATATTTAGGCCTAGCACACAGGCAGAGCAGAGAGGTCCCGTAACAGACGATCTGGCTTCATGTCAGCAGAGAATCAGTCTGCATGTCATAGCAGAGAATGAGGCTTCACGTCACCCACCACTGCAACAGTCCATTGGCATATATTTAGGCCTAGCACACAGGCAGAGCAGAGAGGTCCCGTAACAGACAATCTGGCTTCATGTCAGCAGAGAATCAGTCTGCATGTCATAGCAGAGAATCAGGCTTCACGTCAGCCACCACTGCAACAATCCATTGTCATAAATTTAGGCCCAGCACCCAGGCAGAGGAGAGAGGTCCCGTAACAGACAATCTGGCTTCATGTCAGCAGAGAATTAGTCTGCATGTCATAGCAGAGAATCAGGCTTCATGTCAGCCACCACTGCAACAGTCCATTGGCATATATTTAGGCCTAGCGCACAGGCAGAGGAGAGGTTCATTCAACTTTGGGTAGCCTCGCAATATAATGGTAAAATGAAAATAAAAATAGGATTGAATGAGGAAGTGCCCTGGAGTCCAATAATATATGGTTATGGGGAGGTAGTTAATGTCTAATCTGGACAAGGGACGGACAGGTCCTGTGGGATCCATGCCTGGTTCATTTTTATGAACGTCAGCTTGTCCACATTGGCTGTAGACAGGCGGCTGCGTTTGTCTGTAATGACGCCCCCTGCCGTGCTGAATACACGTTCAGACAAAACGCTGGCTGCCGGGCAGGCCAGCACCTCCAAGGCATAAAAGGCTAGCTCTGGCCACGTGGACAATTTAGAGACCCAGAAGTTGAATGGGGCCGAACCATCAGTCAGTACGTGGAGGGGTGTGCACACGTACTGTTCCACCATGTTAGTGAAATGTTGCCTCCTGCTAACACGTTGCGTATCAGGTGGTGGTGCAGTTAGCTGTGGCGTGTTGACAAAAGTTTTCCACATCTCTGCCATGCTAACCCTGCCCTCAGAGGAGCTGGCCGTGACACAGCTGCCTTGGCGACCTCTTGCTCCTCCTCTGCCTTGGCCTTGGGCTTCCACTTGTTCCCCTGTGACATTTGGGAATGCTCTCAGTAGCGCGTCTACCAACGTGTGCTTGTACTCGCGCATCTTCCTATCACGCTCCAGTGCAGGAAGTAAGGTGGGCACATTGTCTTTGTAGCGTGGATCCAGCAGGGTGGCAACCCAGTAGTCCGCACAGGTTAAAATGTGGGCAACTCTGCTGTCGTTGCGCAGGCACTGCAGCATGTAGTCGCTCATGTGTGCCAGGCTGCCCAGGGGTAAGGACAAGCTGTCCTCTGTGGGAGGCGTATCGTCATCGTCCTGCCTTTCCCCCCAGCCACGCACCAGTGATGGACCCGAGCTGCGTTGGGTGCCACCCCGCTGTGACCATGCTTCATCCTCATCCTCCTCCACCTCCTCCTCATCCTCGTCCTCCTCGTCCTCCAGTAGTGGGCCCTGGCTGGCCACATTTGTACCTGGCCTCTGCTGTTGCCAAAAACCTCCCTCTGAGTCACTTCGAAGAGACTGGCCTGAAAGTGCTAAAAATGACCCCTCTTCCTCCTCCTCCTCCTCCTCCTGGGCCACCTCCTCTTCCATCATCGCCCTAAGTGTTTTCTCAAGGAGACATAGAAGTGGTATTGTAACGCTGATAACGGTGTCATCGCCACTGGCCATGTTGGTGGAGTACTCGAAACAGCGCAACAGGGCACACAGGTCTCGCATGGAGGCCCAGTCATTGGTGGTGAAGTGGTGCTGTTCTGTAGTGCGACTGACCCGTGCGTGCTGCAGCTGAAACTCCACTATGGCCTGCTGCTGCTCGCACAGTCTGTCCAGCATGTGCAAGGTGGAGTTCCACCTGCTGGGCACGTCGCATATGAGGCGGTGAGCGGGAAGGCCGAAGTTACGCTGTAGCGCAGACAGGCGAGCAGCAGCAGGATGTGAACGCCGGAAGCGCGACAGGCGGCCCGCACTTTATGCAGCAGCTCTGACATGTCGGGGTAGTTGTGAATGAACTTCTGCACCACCAAATTCAGCACATGCGCCAAGCAAGGGATGTGCGTCAAATTGGCTAGTCCCAGAGCTGCAACGAGATTTCGCCCATTATCACACACCACCAGGCCGGGCTTGAGGCTCACCGGCAGCAACCACTCGTCGGTCTGTTGTTCAATACCCCGCCACAACTCCTGTGCGGTGTGGGGCCTGTCCCCCAAACATATGAGTTTCAGAATGGCCTGCTGACGTTTACCCCGGGCTGTGCTGAAGTTGGTGGTGAAGGTGTGTGGCTGACTGGATGAGCAGGTGGAAGAAGAGGAGGAGGAAGCCGAGAAGGAGGAGGTGGCAACAGGAGGCAAAGAATGTTGCCCTGCGATCCTTGGCGGCGGAAGGACGTGCGCCAAACAGCTCTCCGCCTGGGGCCCAGCTGCCACTACATTTACCCAGTGTGCAGTTAGGGAGATATAGCGTCCCTGGCCGTGCTTACTGGTCCACGTATCTGTGGTTAGGTGGACCTTGCTACAGATGGCGTTGCGCAGTGCACACTTGATTTTATCAGATACTTGGTTGTGCAGGGAAGGCACGGCTCTCTTGGAGAAGTAGTGCCGGCTGGGAACAACATACTGTGGGACAGCAAGCGACATGAGCTGTTTGAAGCTGTCTGTGTCCACCAGCCTAAATGACAGCATTTCATAGGCCAGTAGTTTAGAAATGCTGGCATTCAGGGCCAGGGATCGAGGGTGGCTAGGTGGGAATTTACGCTTTCTATCAAATGTTTGTGAGATGGAGAGCTGAACGCTGGCGTGTGACATGGTTGAGACGCTTGGTGACGGAGGTGGTGGTGGTGGTGTTGGTGGTACATCCCCTGTTTGCTGGGCGGCAGGTGCCAACGTTCCTCCAGAGGCGGAGGAAGAGGCCGAGGCGGCAGCAGCAGAATAGGCCGAGGCGGCAGCAGCAGAAGAGGTAGCAGGGGGAGCCTGAGTGACTTCCTTGGTTTTAAGGTGTTTACTCCACTGCAGTTCATGCTTTGCATGCAGGTGCCTGGTCATGCAGGTTGTGCTCAGGTTCAGAACGTTAATGCCTCGCTTCAGGCTCTGATGGCACAGCGTGCAAACCACTCGGGTCTTGTCGTCAGCACATTGTTTGAAGAAGTGCCATGCCAGGGAACTCCTTGAAGCTGCCTTTGGGGTGCTCGGTCCCAGATGGCGGCGGTCAGTAGCAGGCGGAGTCTCTTGGCGGCGGGTGTTCTGCTTTTGCCCACTGCTCCCTCTTTTGCTACGCTGTTGGCTCGGTCTCACCACTGCCTCTTCCTCCGAACTGTGAAAGTCAGTGGCACGACCTTCATTCCATGTGGGGTCTAGGACCTCATCGTCCCCTGCATCGTCTTCCACCCAGTCTTGATCCCTGACCTCCTGTTCAGTCTGCACACTGCAGAAAGACGCAGCAGTTGGCACCTGTGTTTCGTCATCATCAGAGACATGCTGAGGTGGTATTCCCATGTCCTCATCATCAGGAAACATAAGTGGTTGTGCGTCAGTGCATTCTATGTCTTTCACCGCTGGGGAAGGGCTAGGTGGATGCCCTTGGGAAACCCTGCCAGCGGAGTCTTCAAACAGCATAAGAGACTGCTGCATAACTTGAGGCTGAGACAGTTTCCCTGGTATGCATGGGGGTGATGTGACAGACTGATGGGGTTGGTTTTCAGGCGCCATCTGTGCGCTTTCTGCAGAAGACTGGGTGGGAGATAATGTGAACGTGCTGGATCCACTGTCGGCCACCCAATTGACTAATGCCTGTACCTGCTCAGGCCTTACCATCCTTAGAACGGCATTGGGCCCCACCATATATCGCTGTAAATTCTGGCGGCTACTGGGACCTGAGGTAGTTGGTACACTAGGACGTGTGGATGTGGCAGAACGGCCACGTCCTCTCCCAGCACCAGAGGGTCCACTAACACCACCACGACCATGTCCACGTCCGCGTCCCTTACTAGATGTTTTTCTCATTGTTATGGTTCACCACAACAACAAATATATTATTTGGCCCAATGTATTGTATTCAAATTCAGCGGGATATAAATTTGAGGCCTAGTATTTAGGCGCTGGGTGACCGGTATGGATTTAGTGACAGAATTAGACTTGGAAATGCACAGAAGCGTGTGTGTGTGAAGTTATTCTGAATGACCCAATGTGCACCTTGAATATTATATACCCTTTTAGGGATAGATTTCAAATAGCTCTGATATAGCAGAAACCACTAAATTATGAAATTGCTAAATTGGGAATTGTATTTCAACCCAGAACAAAAAATGTGCTTTGACGGACACTAAATAACTTTCCCAGCCACAACAGGACAGCGTTAACGAGAGATTTAGCAGGATATAAATTTGAGGCCTAGTATTTAGGCGCTGGGTGACAGGTATGGGTTTAGTGACAGAATTAGAATTAGACTTAGAAATACACAGTAGCGGGTGTGTGTGAAGTTATTCTGAATGACCCAATGTGCACCTTGAATATTATATACCCTTTTAGGGATAGATTTCAAATAGCTCTGATATAGCAGAAACCACTAAATTATGAAATTGCTAAATTGGGAATTGTATTTCAACCCAGAACAAAAAATGTGCTTTGACGGACACTAAATAACTTTCCCAGCCACAACAGGACAGCGTTAACGAGAGATTTAGCAGGATATAAATTTGAGGCCTAGTATTTAGGCGCTGGGTGACAGGTATGGGTTTAGTGACAGAATTAGACTTAGAAATACACAGTAGCGGGTGTGTGTGAAGTTATTCTGAATGACCCAATGTGCACCTTGAATATTATATACCCTTTTAGGGATAGATTTCAAATAGCTCTGATATAGCAGAAACCACTAAATTATGAAATTGCTAAATTGGGAATTGTATTTCAACCCAGAACAAAAAATGTGCTTTGACGGACACTAAATAACTTTCCCAGCCACAACAGGACAGCGTTAACGAGAGATTTAGCAGGATATAAATTTGAGGCCTAGTATTTAGGCGCTGGGTGACAGGTATGGGTTTAGTGACAGAATTAGACTTAGAAATACACAGTAGCGGGTGTGTGTGAAGTTATTCTGAATGACCCAATGTGCACCTTGAATATTATATACCCTTTTAGGGATAGATTTCAAATAGCTCTGATATAGCAGAAACCACTAAATTATGAAATTGCTAAATTGGGAATTGTATTTCAACCCAGAACAAAAAATGTGCTTTGACGGACACTAAATAACTTTCCCAGCCACAACAGGACAGCGTTAACGAGAGATTTAGCAGGATATAAATTTGAGGCCTAGTATTTAGGCGCTGGGTGACAGGTATGGGTTTAGTGACAGAATTAGAATTAGACTTAGAAATACACAGTAGCGGGTGTGTGTGAAGTTATTCTGAATGACCCAATGTGCACCTTGAATATTATATACCCTTTTAGGGATAGATTTCAAATAGCTCTGATATAGCAGAAACCACTAAATTATGAAATTGCTAAATTGGGAATTGTATTTCAACCCAGAACAAAAAATGTGCTTTGACGGACACTAAATAACTTTCCCAGCCACAACAGGACAGCGTTAACGAGAGATTTAGCAGGATATAAATTTGAGGCCTAGTATTTAGGCGCTGGGTGACAGGTATGGGTTTAGTGACAGAATTAGACTTAGAAATACACAGTAGCGGGTGTGTGTGAAGTTATTCTGAATGACCCAATGTGCACCTTGAATATTATATACCCTTTTAGGGATAGATTTCAAATAGCTCTGATATAGCAGAAACCACTAAATTATGAAATTGCTAAATTGGGAATTGTATTTCAACCCAGAACAAAAAATGTGCTTTGACGGACACTAAATAACTTTCCCAGCCACAACAGGACAGCGTTAACGAGAGATTTAGCAGGATATAAATTTGAGGCCTAGTATTTAGGCGCTGGGTGACAGGTATGGGTTTAGTGACAGAATTAGACTTAGAAATACACAGTAGCGGGTGTGTGTGAAGTTATTCTGAATGACCCAATGTGCACCTTGAATATTATATACCCTTTTAGGGATAGATTTCAAATAGCTCTGATATAGCAGAAACCACTAAATTATGAAATTGCTAAATTGGGAATTGTATTTCAACCCAGAACAAAAAATGTGCTTTGACGGACACTAAATAACTTTCCCAGCCACAACAGGACAGCGTTAACGAGAGATTTAGCAGGATATAAATTTGAGGCCTAGTATTTAGGCGCTGGGTGACAGGTATGGGTTTAGTGACAGAATTAGACTTAGAAATACACAGTAGCGGGTGTGTGTGAAGTTATTCTGAATGACCCAATGTGCACCTTGAATATTATATACCCTTTTAGGGATAGATTTCAAATAGCTCTGATATAGCAGAAACCACTAAATTATGAAATTGCTAAGTTGGGAATTGTATTTCAACCCAGAACAAAAAATGTGCTTGAACGGACACTAAATAACTCGCCCAGCTATAGCACTAACGACAGATTTAGCTGGATATGAATTTGAGGCCTAGTATTTAGGCGCTGGGTGACAGGTATGGGTTTAGTGACAGAATTAGACTTGGAAATACACAGTAGCGGGTGTGTGTGAAGTTATTCTGAATGACCCAATGTGCACCTTGAATATTATATACCCTTTTAGGGATAGATTTCAAATAGCTCTGATATAGCAGAAACCACTAAATTATGAAATTGCTAAATTGGGAATTGTATTTCAACCCAGAACAAGAAATGTGCTTGAACGGACACTAAATAACTCGCCCAGCTACAGCACTAAGGACAGATTTAGCTGGATATAAATTTGAGGCCTAGTATTTAGGCGCTGGGTGACAGGTATGGGTTTAGTGACAGAATTAGACTTGGAAATGCACAGTAGCGGGTGTGTGAAGTTATTCTGAATGTCCCTATGTGCACCTTCAATATGATCTACCCTTTTAGGGATAGATTTCAAATAGCTCTGATATAGCAGAAACCACTAAATTATGAAATTGCTAAATTGGGAATTGTATTTCAACCCAGAACAAGAAATGTGCTTGAACGGACACTAAATAACTCGCCCAGCTACAGCACTAACGACAGATTTAGCTGGATATGAATTTGAGGCCTAGTATTTAGGCGCTGGGTGACAGGTATGGGTTTAGTGACAGAATTAGACTTGGAAATACACAGTAGCGGGTGTGTGTGAAGTTATTCTGAATGACCCAATGTGCACCTTGAATATTATATACCCTTTTAGGGATAGATTTCAAATAGCTCTGATATAGCAGAAACCACTAAATTATGAAATTGCTAAATTGGGAATTGTATTTCAACCCAGAACAAGAAATGTGCTTGAACGGACACTAAATAACTCGCCCAGCTACAGCACTAAGGACAGATTTAGCTGGATATAAATTTGAGGCCTAGTATTTAGGCGCTGGGTGACAGGTATGGGTTTAGTGACAGAATTAGACTTGGAAATGCACAGTAGCGGGTGTGTGAAGTTATTCTGAATGTCCCTATGTGCACCTTCAATATGATCTACCCTTTTAGGGATAGATTTCAAATAGCTCTGATATAGCAGAAACCACTAAATTATGAAATTGCTAAATTGGGAATTGTATTTCAACCCAGAACAAGAAATGTGCTTGAACGGACACTAAATAACTCGCCCAGCTACAGCACTAACGACAGATTTAGCTGGATATGAATTTGAGGCCTAGTATTTAGGCGCTGGGTGACAGGTATGGGTTTAGTGACAGAATTAGACTTGGAAATACACAGTAGCGGGTGTGTGTGAAGTTATTCTGAATGACCCAATGTGCACCTTGAATATTATATACCCTTTTAGGGATAGATTTCAAATAGCTCTGATATAGCAGAAACCACTAAATTATGAAATTGCTAAATTGGGAATTGTATTTCAACCCAGAACAAGAAATGTGCTTGAACGGACACTAAATAACTCGCCCAGCTACAGCACTAAGGACAGATTTAGCTGGATATAAATTTGAGGCCTAGTATTTAGGCGCTGGGTGACAGGTATGGGTTTAGTGACAGAATTAGACTTGGAAATGCACAGTAGCGGGTGTGTGAAGTTATTCTGAATGTCCCTATGTGCACCTTCAATATGATCTACCCTTTTAGGGATAGATTTCAAATAGCTCTGATATAGCAGAAACCACTAAATTATGAAATTGCTAAATTGGGAATTGTATTTCAACCCAGAACAAGAAATGTGCTTGAACGGACACTAAATAACTCGCCCAGCTACAGCACTAACGACAGATTTAGCTGGATATGAATTTGAGGCCTAGTATTTAGGCGCTGGGTGACAGGTATGGGTTTAGTGACAGAATTAGACTTGGAAATACACAGTAGCGGGTGTGTGTGAAGTTATTCTGAATGACCCAATGTGCACCTTGAATATTATATACCCTTTTAGGGATAGATTTCAAATAGCTCTGATATAGCAGAAACCACTAAATTATGAAATTGCTAAATTGGGAATTGTATTTCAACCCAGAACAAGAAATGTGCTTGAACGGACACTAAATAACTCGCCCAGCTACAGCACTAAGGACAGATTTAGCTGGATATAAATTTGAGGCCTAGTATTTAGGCGCTGGGTGACAGGTATGGGTTTAGTGACAGAATTAGACTTGGAAATGCACAGTAGCGGGTGTGTGAAGTTATTCTGAATGTCCCTATGTGCACCTTCAATATGATCTACCCTTTTAGGGATAGATTTCAAATAGCTCTGATATAGCAGAAACCACTAAATTATGAAATTGCTAAATTGGGAATTGTATTTCAACCCAGAACAAGAAATGTGCTTGAACGGACACTAAATAACTCGCCCAGCTACAGCACTAAGGACAGATTTAGCTGGATATAAATTTGAGGCCTAGTATTTAGGCGCTGGGTGACAGGTATGGGTTTAGTGACAGAATTAGACTTGGAAATGCACAGTAGCGGGTGTGTGAAGTTATTCTGAATGTCCCTATGTGCACCTTCAATATGATCTACCCTTTTAGGGATAGATTTCAAATAGCTCTGATATAGCAGAAACCACTAAATTATGAAATTGCTAAATTGGGAATTGTATTTCAACCCAGAACAAGAAATGTGCTTGAACGGACACTAAATAACTCGCCCAGCTACAGCACTAACGACAGATTTAGCTGGATATGAATTTGAGGCCTAGTATTTAGGCGCTGGGTGACAGGTATGGGTTTAGTGACAGAATTAGACTTGGAAATGCACAGTAGCGGGTGTGTGAAGTTATTCTGAATGACCCTATGTGCACCTTGAATATTATATACCCTTTTAGGGATAGATTTCAAATAGCTCTGATACAGCAGAAACCACTAAATTTTTAAATTGCTAAATTGGGAATTGTATTTCAACCCAGAACAAAAAATGTGCTTTGACGGACACTAAATAACTTTCCCAGCCACAACAGGACAGCGGTAACGAGAGATTTAGCGGGATATAAATTTGAGGCCTAGTATTTAGGCGCTGGGTGACCGGTATGGATTTAGTGACAGAATTAGACTGGGATATGGCCAAAAAATAACCACACTATTGCTGGTTAAATGCACTTGGTGATGGGCGCAGCTTGCCCCTGATGTAGTATATGGCCAAAAAATGAACAGACTATTGCTGGTTAAATGCACTTGGTGTCACAGCTTGACCAACCACACTACTGAGGGTTAAATGCACTTGGTGACGGGCGCAGCTTGCCCCTGATGTAGTATATGGCCAAAAAATTAACAGACTATTGCTGGTTAAATGCACTTGGTGACGGGCGCAGCTTGCCCCTGATTTAGTATATGGCCAAAAAATGAACAGACTATTGCTGGTTAAATGCACTTGGTGTGATAGCTTGACCAACCACACTACTGAGGGTTAAATGCACTTGGTGACGGGCGCAGCTTGCCCCTGATGTAGTATATGGCCAAAAAATAAACAGACTATTGCTGGTTAAATGCACTTGGTGTGACAGCTTCACCCTGATGTAGGCTTTAGCCAAAAAAGAACCACACCATTGAGGGTTAAATGCACTTGGTCGCAGCTTGTGCTGGCGCACCACAAGACACAAAATGGCCGCCGATCACCCCAGAAAAATGTGACTGACAAACGGTCTGGGCAGCCTAAAAACAGTGAGCAATTGAGGATCAGCAGCTCAATGATCCACAGCTGCAGATCGATCAGTTAATCAAGTCCTTTGGAGGAGTTAATCTGCCTAATCTCGCCCTACTGTCGCAGCCGCAACCTCTCCCTACGCTAATCAGAGCAGAGTGACGGGCGGCGCTATGTGACTCCAGCTTAAATAGAGGCTGGGTCACATGGTGCTCTGGCCAATCACAGCCATGCCAATAGTAGGCATGGCTGTGATGGCCTCTTGGGGCAAGTAGTATGACGCTTGTTGATTGGCTGCTTTGCAGCCTTTCAAAAAGCGCCAAGAAAGCGTCACAAAAGCGCGAAGAAAGCGACGAACACCGAACCCGAACCCGGACTTTTACGAAAATGTCCGGGTTCGGGTCCGTGTCACGGACACCCCAAAATTCGGTACGAACCCGAACTATACAGTTCGAGTTCGCTCATCCCTAGTTTTAACTTAAATAAGCTACCCACTAATGTTAATATAATTTTTTGGGGCCTGTCCCCCAAACATATGAGTTTCAGAATGGCCTGCTGACATTTACCCCGGGCTGTGCTGAAGTTGGTGGTGAAGGTGTGTGGCTGACTGGATGAGCAGGTGGAAGAAGAGGAGGAGGAAGCTGAACAGGAGGAGTTGGCAACAGGAGGCAAAGAATGTTGCCCTGCGATCCTTGGCGGCAGGAGGACGTGCGCCAAACAGCTCTCCACCTGGGGCCCAGCAGCCACTACATTTACCCAGTGTGCAGTTAGAGAGATATAGCGTCCCTGGCCGTGCTTACTGGTCCACGTATCTGTGGTTAAGTGGACCTTGCCACAGATGGCGTTGCACAGTGCACACTTGATTTTATCAGATACTTGGTTGTGCGGGGAAGGCACGGCTCTCTTGGAGAAGTAGTGGCGGCTGGGAACAACATACTGTGGGACAGCAAGCGACATGAGCTGTTTGAAGCTGTCTGTGTCCACCAGCCTGAATGACAGCATTTCATAGGCCAGTAGTTTAGAAATGCTGGCATTCAGGGCCAGGGAACGTGGCTAGGTGGGAATTTACGCTTTCTCTCAAATGTTTGTGAGATGGAGAGCTGAACGCTGCCGTGTGACATGGTTGAGATGCTTGGTGACGGAGGTGGTGGTGTTGGTGGTATATCCCCTGTTTGCTGGGCGGCAGGTGCCAATGTTCCTCCAGAGGCGGAGGAAGAGGCCGAGACGGCAGCAGCAGAAGAGGCCGAGGCGGCAGCAGCAGAAGAGGTAGCAGGGGGAGCCTGAGTGAGTTCCTTGTTTTTAAGGTGTTTACTCCACTGCAGTTCATGCTTTGCATGCAGGTGCCTGGTCATGCAGGTTGTGCTCAGGTTCAGAACGTTAATGCCTCGCTTCAGGCTCTGATGGCACAGCGTGCAAACCACTCGGGTCTTGTCGTCAGCACATTGTTTGAAGAAGTGCCATGCCAGGGCACTCCTTTAAGCTGCCTTTGAGGTGCTCGGTCCCAGATGGCGGCGGTCAGTAGCAGGCAGAGTCTCTTGGCGGCGGGTGTTCTGCTTTTGCCCACTGCTCCCTCTTTTGCTACGCTGTTGGCTCGGTCTCACCACTGCCTCTTCCTCCGAACTCTGAAAGTCAGTGGCACGACCTTCATTCCATGTGGGGTCTAGGACCTCATCGTCCCCTGCATCGTCTTCATCCCTGACCTCCTGTTCAGTCTGCACACTGCAGAAAGACGCAGCAGTTGGCACCTGTGTTTCGTCATCATCAGAGACTTGCTTAGGTGGTATTCCCATGTCCTCATCATCAGGAAACATAAGTGGTTCTGCGTCAGTGCATTCTATGTTTTCCATTGCTGGGGAAGGGCTAGGTGGATGCCCTTGGGAAACCCTGCCAGCAGAGTCTTCAAACAACATAAGAGACTGCTGCATAACTTGAGGCTCAGACAGTTTCCCTGATATGCATGGGGGTGATGTGACAGACTGATGGGCTTGGTTTTCAGGCGCCATCTGTGCGCTTTCTGCAGAAGACTGGGTGGGAGATAATGTGAACGTGCTGGATCCACTGTCGGCCACCCAATTGACTAATGCCTGTACCTGCTCAGGCCTTACCATCCTTAGAATGGCATTGGGCCCCACCAAATATCGCTGCAAATTCTGGCGGCTACTGGGACCTGAGGTAGTTGGTTCACTACGACGTGTGGCTGTGGCAGAACGGCCACGTCCTCTCCCAGCACCAGAGGGTCCACTAACACCAACACGACCATGTCCGCGTCCGCGTCCCTTACTAGATGTTTTCCTCTTTGTTACTGTTCACCACAATAAGAAAAAAAATATTTGGCCCAATGTATTGAATTCAAATTCAGGCCTTTTTTTACAGACATCTAACACTATCTGGCTATCTATTTAGGTACCGTATTACACTAATTCAGGCACAGCAGTAACAACAGAATTAGCTGAATATAAATTGTAGGCCTAGTATTTAGGCCCTGGATGACAGGTATACGTTTACGGACAGAATTAGACTTGGAAATGCATGGTAGCATGTGAAGTTATTGAGGATGACACTATCCGCACCTTCAATCTAATATACCCTTTTATGGATAGATTTAAAGTAGGCCTGATACAGCAGAAACCACTAATTTAGGGAATTGCTAAGTTGGGAATTGTATTTCAACCCAGAACAAAAACCGTGCTTTGACGGACGCCAAATAACTTGATCAGCCACAGCAATAATGACAGATTTAGCTGAATATAAATTGTAGGCCTAGTATTTAGGCGCTAGATGACAGGTATACGTTTACGGACAGAATTAGACTTGGAAATGCACTGTAGCGTGTGAAGTTATTGAAGATGACACTATCCGCACCTTCAATCTAATATACCCTTTTATGGATGGATTTAAAGTAGGCCTGATACAGCAGAAACCACTAATTTAGGGAATTGCTAAGTTGGGAATTGTATTTCAACCCAGAACAAAAACTGTGCTTTAACGGACACCAAATAACTTGACCAGTCACAGCAATAATGACAGATTTAGCTGAATATAAATTGTAGGCCTAGTATTTAGACGCTGGATGACAGGTATACGTTTACGGACAGAATTAGACTTGGAAATGCACGGTATCATGTGAAGTTATTGAGGATGACACTATCCTCACCTTCAATCTAATATACCTTTTTATGGATATATTTAAAGTAGGCCTGATACAGCAGAAACCACAATTTTAGGGAATTGCTAAGTTGGGAATTGTATTTCAACCCAGAACAAAAACTGTGCTTTAACGGACACCAAATAACTTGACAAGCCACAGCAATAATGACAGATTTAGCTGAATATAAATTGTAGGCCTAGTATTTAGGCCCTGGATGACAAGTATACGTTTACGGACAGAATTAGACATGGGAATGCACGGTAGCGTGTGAAGTTATTTAGGATGACCTTATCAGCACCTTCAATCTAATATACCCTTCTATGGATCGATTTAAAGTTGGCCTGATACAGCAGAAACCACTGATTTTGGGAATTGTATTTCAACCCAGAACAAAAATATATTCTTTGCAAGACTGCAGACAGTATTACAATTGACTAGCCACAGCTGAAACACCAAAATTTAGGGTACTGCTATCTCGGCAATTGTATTTCACCCCTCAATAAAATAGCAAGCACAGCCAAGCCCCTGATGTAGGATATAGCAAAAACAAAACAAAACACTATTGATGGTTAAATGGACTTGGTGGCAGCCTGTGCTGGCGCACCTCAAGACACAAATTGGCCGCCGATCACCCCAGAAAAAAGTGACTGAAAAACGCTCTGGGCAGCCTAAAAACAGTGAGCAATTGAATAGCAGAAGATGAATGATTCACAGCTGTAGATCGATCCCTTCATTAAGTGTTTTTGCCGAGTAAATCCCTGTCTAGTGCCTAATCTCACCCTAACAGCAGCTGCATCCTCTCCCTACACTGATCAGAGCAGAGTGATGTGCGGCGCTACGTGACTCCAGCTTAAATAGAGGCTGGGTCACATGCTGCACTGGCCAATCACAGCCATGCCAATAGTAGGCATGGCTGTGATGGCCTCTTGGGGCAAGTAGTATGACGCTTGTTGATTGGCTGCTTTGCAGCCTTTCAAAAAGCGCCAAGAAAGCGACGAACACCGAACCCGAACCCAGACTTTTACGAAAATGTTCGGGTTCGGGTCCGTGTCACGGAAACCCCAAGATATTAAATGGGGAATATTCCGATAACATACATATTGGTAGGGGGGTTAAACAGGGATGCCTTCTTTCCCCGCTACTTTTTGCTATAGTCATGGAACCGTTAGCTGACATGATTAGGCAAGATGAAGAAATTGTAGAGTTCAGGTTCGGTGAACACGAGGAAAAAATTGCTTTATACGCAGATGATATTATGTTGTTTGTAGGTTCACATAGATCACTCATGAAAAATTTTCAGGTATTTGACCAATATGGCAAACATGCTGGGTTAACTATAAATTGGTCTAAATCGGCCTGCGTGCCGATTGATCCTCTGAACAATTTTATACCAGGACCATTGGAAATTAAGAGAATTAACGAACGCGTTTAATATCTGGGCATTCAAATAACTCCAAATCTCAATGTATTTGTTCAACTGAATGTGATCCCTAAAATACAGGAGATTAGGAAAAAAATAGAGGTATGGAAAATACTATATGTCTCGATGGCAGGCCGTATATCTTTGGTAAAAATGTGTCTACTACCTTCCCTAAATTATATTCTATGGAACTCACCGGCAATAATCCCCCCAAAAATATTTAAATGAATAGCAAGCCTCTTAATGGATTTGATATGGCGAGGGAAAAAAACAAGGATAAAATCAGAAATATTGTGCATTCATGAGAAGGAGGGTGTACTATCAGTTCCAGACTTGGAACTTTATTTCATGTCGGGCATATGAAAAACATGATAACGTGGAGCAACACGCAAAGATACAAGGCCATGATTGAAGGGATAAATGATAGGTTGGAGAACTGTACTATCTTTCAATTAATAGAAGCCAGTATTCTGACACAACAGGGTAGTAAGATACCACTATTTGAGCTGATGGATAGGGTCTGGAGGCATGTAAGAAAGAACATTGTGGAATCAAACTAGACTCAATGTTCACACCATATTGTGGGAAAATACCCACCTTTTAGAATTTAAGCTAATTGAACAGAAAATTTGGTGGAAACAAGGAGTCTATAAATTAGGCCAGGTATGGAGACAGGGGGATGTAATATTGTATGAAGATCTTAAAAAGGAGTATGGACTTGGTGATATAGACCTGAGGTTTTATTATTTACAATTAAAATATGCACTACGAGCATCATTAGGAAAAGGTACACCAATCGATACTCTCCAACAGTCGGTAGTTAATATTTCTAAATTGACACCAGTGGGAAAATTAGTATCTAAAATATATGGATGCTTATTACAGCGAAAAACTAAGAAGAGAGCAGCCATTAGTTTAATGCATAAATGGTGAGATGTTATAAATCCTCAGCGAGAAGAGTTCTGGGATCTGGCTATACAAGAAAAAAATAGGATTTCAAAGAACTTTTCCTATAGGATTACCCAATTTAATATACTATATCGCCTGTACTATTTCCCTGGGATATTAATGAAATGTTATAAACCTAAAATCTTTAGCTGCCTAAAATGTGGGGAAGTAGGGGTGGATCATGTCTATATACTCTGGCTATGCATAAAAACTCAAGAGTTCTAGGGAAAGGTCAATGACAGGATAGGGCAATATCACAGGATTAGAATACACAGGCAATTTGAGATATGCATACTGGGGGTGATGGGAAAAAATCGATAACCCCCAACATCGAGAAATAGTATCCAAACTCCTGTTTCAAGCAAGGAAATGTATTGTTCGACATTGGGGAGGTAGTGCTGTACCCATGGTCAGGGGATGGGAGAGACTCACTAGAAATTCACTTGCCATAGAGGAATTGAATTAGGTAAATATTAAGAAAACATAGTTTTATTAGAACATGGAAGAAATGGTTAATAAAGTGACCCCCCTTTGAGAGGACAGCAGGGGGAAATTAATATGGGCTGGGGGGGGGGTATACAAAATGTTATTGAAATTATAATGTTATGAAATCAAAAGATTGTTATAATTATTTGTATTATGGAAAAGAAAACAATAAAGAATTATTTATAAAAAAAAAAAAAAGATAATACACTGGCTGCAGGGCAGGGCAGCACCTCCAAGGCGTAAAGGGCAAGCTCAGGCCATGTATCCAATTTGGAGACCCAGAAGTTGAAGGGGGAAGATCCGTCATTCAGTACGTGCAGGCGTGTGCACACATACTGCTCCACCATGTTGGTGAAATGCTGCCTCCTGCTAAGACATTCCATATCAGCTGGTGGAGCTGGTTGCTGTGGCGTGCTGACAAAGCTTTTCCACATTTTGTCCATGCTAACCCTGCTTTCTATGGTGCTGGCGGTGCCCCAGCTGTGTTGGTGACCTCTTCCTCCACGTTTGCCTTTGTCTTGTGCTTCCACTGTGCCACCGCTGTCAGGTGGGAATGCCACCAGCAGCGCGTCTACCAGCATGCGTTTGTACTCGTGCATCGTACGATCACGCTCCAGTGACGGAATTAAGGACGGTACATTGTCCTTGTAATGGGGATCCAGCAGCGTGGCCACCAAGTAATCAGCACAAGTTAGAATGTGGGCAACTCGGCGGTCGTTGCGGAGACACTGCAGCATGTAATCGCTCATGTGTGCCAGGCTGCCCAGAGGCAATAAAAAGCTGTGCTGTGTGGGAGGTGTATCGTCTGTGTCCTCTGTATCCCCCCAGCCAAGCAACAGTGATGGCCATGAGCTGGTCTGGGTGCCACCCTGCTGTAAAAAAGGTTCCTCCTCCTCCATCTCCTCATCCTCCACCTTGTCATCCTCCAGAACTGTGCCCTGGCTGGACAATTGTGTACCTGGCTTTTGTGGGTGCAGGAAACCACTCTCGGAGCCACTTGTGAATAACTCGCCGGAATCCCTAAGAAATGATCCCTCTTCCTCTTACTCCTCCTGTGCCACATCCTCTTCCATCATCGCCAGCAGCGTTTTTTCAAGGAGGCATAGAAGTGGGATAGTAAAGCTGAGAACGGCGTTATCACCACTGGCCATGTTGGTGGAGTACTCAAAACAGCGTAACAAGGAAAACAGGTCTAGCATGGTGGCCCAGTCATTGGTGGTGAAGTGGTGCTGTTCTGCTGAGCGATTCACCCGTGTGTGCTGCAGCTGAAACATTACTATCGCCTGCTGCTGCTTGCACAGTCTGGCCAGCATGTGCAACGTGGAGTTCCACCTTGGAGCCACGTCGCATATGAGGTGGTGAGCGGGAAGGCCGAAGTTACGCTGCAGCGCTGACAGGCGAGCAGCAGCAGTGTGAGAACGCCAAAAGCACGCACAGACGGCCCGCACTTTATGCAGCAGCTCTGACACAGCGGGGTAATTTTTAATGAATCTACTCACCACCAAATTCAGCATATGCGCCAGGCAAGGGATGTGCGTCAAACCGGCTAGTCCCAGAGCTGCTACAAGATTTTGCCCAGGCCAGGCTGGAGGATCACTGGCGCCAACCACTCATCGGTCTGTTGTTCAAGGCCCGTCCACAGCTTCTGAGCGGTATGGGGTTTGTCCCCCAAACAGATAAGTTTTAAAACTGCCTGCTGTCGTTTACAACTGGCTGTGCTGAAGTTGGTGGTGAAGGTGTTACGCTGACCAGATGAGGAGGCGATAGAGGATGAAGAAGCGGAGTAGGAGGAGGAAGCAACAGGAGTCAAACTAAAGCGCCCTGCAATCCTCAGTGATGGAAGGACATGTGACAAATTGCTATCAGGCCCAGCCGCTACTGGAGTTATATCTCCAGTGTGCTGTTATGGAGATATAACGTCCCTGACCGTGCATACTGGTCCGCGTATCCGTAGTGAGGTGCACCTTGCCACAGATGGCGTTGCGCAGTGCACACCTGATTTTGTCCCCCACTTGGTTGTGCAGGGAAGGGATGGCTCGTCTGGAAAAATAGTGGCGGCTGGGCACGACGTACTGTGGGACAGCCACCTCCATAAGGCCTTTAAAACTCTCTGTCTCCACCAGACGGAATGACAGCATTTCAAATGCCAGTAATTTTAAAATGCTGGCATTCAGGGCCAGGGTTCGCAGGTGGGTAGGGGGATACTTCCTCTTCCACTCCAGTGTTTGGAAGATGGAGAGCTGAACACTTCCATGGGACATTGTGGAGATGCTTGGTGACCCAGATGGTGGTATTGCTGGCAGATCCTCAGTTTGTGGGGTGGCAGGTGGCACTGTCACTCCAGAGGTGGATGAAGAGGCCGAGACTGCAGCAGAAGAGAAAGCAGGAGGAGCCAGAGACATTTCTTGGTCTTTGAGGTGTCTACTCCACTGCAGCTCGTGCTTTCCACTTAGATGCCTGGTCATGCAGGTTGTGCTCAGGTTGAGAACGTTTATGCCTCGATGGTCCTCCCATGTACTCATCTTGAAACATAAGTGGTTGGGCATCGGTGCACTCAATCTCTTCCACTTCTGGGGCAGGGATAGGTGGATGGACCTGGGAAACAATGCTAACAGAGTCATCAAAAAGCAGAAGAGACTTATGCATGACTTGGGGCTCAGACTGCTTGGCTGATTTGCAAGGGGGTGAGGTGAAAGACTGATGGACATCGGCTGCAGGTGCAAACTCTGATCTTTCAGCAGGAGACTGGGTGGGAGACAATGTGAAGGAACTGGAAGCACTGTCAGCAACCCAATCTACTATCGCCTGTGCTTGTTCTGGCCTCACCATTCTTATAGCCGCATTAGTCCCGACCAAATACCGCTGCAGGTTCCATCGCCTACTTGCACCTGAGGAAGGAGTTTTAATTGTGCGTGTAGCTGGCACAGATCAACCACATCCTCTTCCTGCAACAGGAGCTCCACCAGCAGCACCATTACCTGGGCCACGTCCCTTATTTGACGATCTCCTCATATTTCTCAAGTTTAGGATCTTGCCCTAAATGGGTGTTTTATTAAAGCAGAATAGAACGACTATATAAAAAGGCTGTATCTCACACGTACAGATGCAGACTAGACAGAAATTAAATATTTTTGCCCAAAATGGGTGTTTTATTAATAGCAGAATAGAACCACAGTATTTAAAGGGTGTATCTCACAATGACATATGCAGCAAAAGCCTCAAAATTATGTTTTTTGCGCAAAGGCTGCAAAATTAAGTTTTTTGCCCAAAATGGGTGTTTGATTAATAGCAGAATAGAGCCACAGTATGTAAAAGGTGTATCTCACAATAACATATGCAGTAAAGGCTGCAAAATTATGTTTTTTGCCCCAAATGAGTGTTTTTTTACTAACAGAATATGACAGTTGCATATAAAGCTTAAATTTCACACGTGCAGATGCAGCAAGGACTGTAAAATTGCATATTTTGCCACAAAAAGGGTGTTTTTTAAAACCCAGAAAATTATAACTGTATTTCTAGCTTAAATTGCACACTGACTAATGCAGCAGAGGACCAAAATGAAGTTTATTACCAAAAATTGGTGCTTTTTCAAAGCCCGAAAAAAAATTCTAACTTCTTTTTAAGAATCACAGATACAGCAAGGGCTGTAAAATTGTGTATTTTGCCCAAAAAGGGTGTTTTATTAATAGCAGAATAGAACCACAGTGTCACGGCGGACGTACACCCAGTATCAAAGACAACACACCAACCAGGCTCTGTACGAGAGACAGGGGAAGGGTCACCTCCTAGCTTATCCCTGACCTCTTTCCCTGCACTGCTCAGCCCACAGTAGACCTTGAAGGTAGGTGTACTAGTGTCCTCCAGCCTGGGCTAACAAAAACCCTGAACTCCCTAAGATGGTGAAGTGGGGAGATAGGAGCAGTCTGCTCGCACAGAACCTGGATGGACAAGAAGACACAAACAACCGAACAAGCAATGAAACTTATCTCTGAGAGCAGGAACAGACAGCCAACCTTCTCTCCAAACTTCCCAGACAGAATGAACAGTATAATCCACTCAGGGCACTGGGCAGTGTGCTATTTAACCTAAAAACCCCACCCAGTGCACCTGAGAGAGGCGGATCCAGCACAGCTCCAAAGCAATCACTAAACTCGTGCTGCTATCCTGGCTGACCTCCGCACATGGTCAGAGTGGGGCATGACACACAGTAACTAAAGTGTGTATCTTTCACTTACAGATGCAAACTAGGCCGCAAACAAATATTTTGCGCAAAATGGGTGTTTTGCTAATAGCAGAATACAACCACAGTATCTAAGGGATGTATCTCACACTTACAGATGTAGACTAGGCCGCAATTAAAGTTTTTTGCCCAAAATGGGTGTGTTGCTAATAGCAGAATAGAACCACAGTATGTAAAAGGTGTATCTCGCAATGACATATGCAGTAAAGGCTGCAAAATTTTGTTTTTTGCCCAAAATTGATGTTTTTTTAATTACAGAATATGACAGCAGTATATAATGCTTGAATTTCACATGTGCAGTTGCAGCAAAGGCTGTAAAATTGTGTATTTTGCCCAAAAAGGGTGTTTTTTTATAGCAGAATAGAACCATAGTATCTAAAGTGTGTATCTCACACTTACAGATGCAGACTAGGCTGCAATTAAATATTTTGGCCAAAATGGGTGTTTTATTAATAGCAAAATAGAACCACAGTATGTAAAGGGTGTATCTCACAATGACATATGCAGTAAAGGCTGCAAAATTAAGTTTTTTGCCACAGAATATGACAGCTGTATATAAAGCTTGAATTTCACACGTGCAGATGCAGCAAGGACTGTAAAATTGCATATTTTGCCACAAAAAGGGTGTTTTTTAAAACCCAGAAAATTATAACTGTATTTCTAGCTTAAATTGCACACTGACTAATGCGGCAGAGGACCAAAATTAAGTTTATTAACAAAAATTGGTGTTTTTTCAAAGCCAGAAAATTATTCAAGTATTTCAAACTCGTTTTTAAGAATCACAGATGCAGCAAGGGCTGCAAAATTTAGTTTTTTACCTAAAATGGGTGTTTTTTTAATTACAGAATATGACAGCAATATATAACGCTTGAATTTCACACGTGCAGATGCAGCAAGGGCTGTAAAATTGTGTATTTTGCCCAAAAAGGGTGTTTTATTAAAAGCAGAATAGACCCACAGTAACTAAAGTTTGTATCTCACACTTACAGATGCAGACTAGGCCGCAATTAAATATTTTGCCCAAAAAGGGTGTTTTGCTAATAGCAGAATAGAACCACAGAATCTAAAGGATGTATCTCACACGTACAGATGTAGACTAGGCCGCAATTAAAGTTTTTTGCCCAAAATGGGTGTTTTGCTAATAGCAGAATAGAACCACAGTATGTAAAGGGTTTATTTCACAATGAAATATGCAGCAAAGGCTGCAAAATTAAGTTTTATGCCCAAAATGGGTGTTTTTTTTGTTTTATAACAGAATACGACAGCAGTATATAACGCTTGAATTTCACATGTGCAGACTCAGTAAGGGCTATAAAATTGTGCATTTTGTCCAAAAAGGGTGTTTTATTAAAACCCAGAAAATTATAACTGTATTTCTAGCTTAAATTGCATACTGACTAATTCTGCAAAGGCAGAACCTTTTAAACCAGATTATTATTGCAGTATTTCAAGCTTGGAATTTGAATGTCACAAAAGCACAGAGGGTGCACTGAGCTTGCATAAAATGGCCGCCTCCGCCCACCTAACTAACAGACAGATAAAAGTTATTTTTCTTTGGCACTGGGCTCAGGCAGGGTAAAAAGATTGTGCACTGCACCCACACAACTAAATCTATGTACATCGCTGAGTTCAATTGAAGGAGGGCAACTAAAGTAATAACTGGAATGGGGCAACTACAGTACCCTGAAAGATTATCAAAATTAGGGTTATTCACTTTAGAAAAAAGACGACTGAGGGGAGATCTAATTACTATGTATAAATATATCAGGAGTCAGTACAGAGATCTATCCCATCATCTGTTTATCCCCAGGACTGTGACTGTGACGAGGGGACATCCTCTGCGTCTAGAGGAAAGAAGGTTTGTACACAAACATAGAAGAGGATTTTTTACGGTAAGAGCAGTGAGACTATGGAACTCTCTGCCTGAGGAAGTGGTGATGGTGAGTACAATAAAATAATTCAAGAGGGACCTGGATGTATTTCTGGAGTGTAATAATATTACAGGATATAGCTACTAGAAAGGGATCGTTGATCCAGGGAGTTATTCTGATTGCCTGATTGGAGTCGGGAAGGAATTTTTTATTCCCCTAAAGTGAGGAAAATTGGCTTATACCTCACAGGGTTTTTTTGCCTTCCTCTGGATCAACTTGCAGGATGACAGGCCGAACTGGATGGACAAATGTCTTTTTTCGGCCTTATGTACTATGTTACTATGTTACTATGTTACTATTGATTAAAGATTCTGTCCTATTCTCTCCCTCACAGCAGCAGCATCCTATCCCTACACTAAGCACAGCAGAGTGACGTGCAGCGCTATGTGACTCCAGCTTATATAGAGGCTGGGTAACATGCTGCACTGGCCAATCACAGCCATGCCATTAGTGTCATGAATAAGAACTCACCTGTTCGAAACGCGTAGATTGCAAACAGGACCTGCGAACTAGTTTTATTGCTGTCATTTATCACTGCAAATAAAGAATATTTTACTCAAGAAAAACAGTGGTGCTGGAAAATCCTTCTCTATTTCTACTTCCAAGGTCTGTCCTTCGCTTCTGTGCACCCAAAGTGGAACATCCATATGCAACAAGGGTGAGCTGGATATATCTATCATCCATGCCATTAGTAGTCATGGCTATGATGGCTTCTAAGGTCACACAGTTAAACGCTTGATGATTGGCTGCTCTTCAGCCTTTCAAAAAGCACAGAGAAATCGCCTAACATCGAACCCGAACCCAAACTTTTACTGAAATGTTTGGTTTCGGTTCTGGGGTCCAAAAAAACGAAAGTTCGGTATGAACCCGAACTTTACAGTTCCGGGTTCGCTCAACCCTAGTCAGGTTATTTCTTGCTCTAGTAATAGGAATTTTAGGAAGATGAATAGATTGTGCTACTTCTGTGGTCAAGAAGGTCATTTTGTTAATGTGTGCCCTTTTATTAAACCTCAAAGTGGTAATGAAAAACAAATAGTGGATTCCTTCAAAGAAAAAAAAAACTCCCTTACTCTTGGTAGTGTGAATGGGGAGTCAGAGCAGCCATATTCGTATGCTACCTGCAGTACCCGATTCCTCCTGCCTGCCATGGTGGCGCTAGACTCTGGAAATTTTGAGTTAAAGGTATTTGTTGACAGTGGTGCAGGGGTTAATCATATTGATTTTCAATGTCTTCAGAGTCATGGTTTTAAAACTAGCGCATTAAGCAAAGAGATACCAGTGTTTGCTATAGATTCCGTCCCCCTCTTGCAAAAATGTCTAACTCATATTGTTCAGGATATTCATTTGAGGGTGGGTGATTCTCATGATGAGTTCATTTCTTGCTTTGTTATGAAAGGTTTGCCTGCTCCTATGGTTCTGGGTTTACCATGGTTGATAAAACATAACCCTACCATTAACTGGCAAACAAGACATATCAGTAATTTGAGTGAATTTTGTATGAACAACTGTCTTAGTGCCTCTATTTCGATGGTGTCCACTAAGGTGTTGTCTCAGTTTCTTTCTGTTTTTTTGGATGTATTCTCGGAGGGAGGAGCTCAGGAGTTGCAACCTCACCGAGAGAATGATTGTCCGGTCAATCTTATCCCCGAAGCAGAATTGCCAAAATCTCAGTTATATAATCTTTCTCAACCCGAAAGAGTAGCTATGCAGGAGTATATTGCCGAGAGTTTGACAAAGGGACATATTAGACCATCTAAGTCTCCTATGGCCGCTGGCTTCTTTTTCTTAAAGAGGAAGGACTGATCTCTTAGACCGTGCCTAGATTTCCGAGAACTGAATCTCATTACTGTCCGTGATACTTATCCCCTTCCTATTTGATCAGATTGTTGGTGCCAAGGTGTTTTCTAAGTAGAATTTAAGAGGAGCTTATAATCTGATCCCAATCAGGGGAGGAGATGAATGAAAAACGTCATTCAATACCCCGGAGGGTCATTTTGAGAACCTAGTCCTGCCCTCTGGTTTAACTAATGCTCCAACAGTCTTTCAGCGCTTTATCAATGACATTTCATCATTTGGTGGGGAGGTTCGCTGTTATTTACCTTGATGACATACTAATTTACTCAGCCGATATGAAGACTCATCAGGATCATATGAGACAAGTGTTATTGATCCTTCGGGAGAATAAATTGTATGCTAAGTTGGAAAAATGTGTGTTTGCGGTTCAGGAGCTGCCGTTTTTGGGGTACTTGCTTTCTGCCTCCAGTTTTCGTATGGATCCCAAAAAGGTCAGTGCGGTACTGGAATGGTACCGGTCGGAGAACCAGAAAGCCCTGATGCAGTTTTTAGGATTTACTAATTACTACAGAAAATTCATCTTGAATTATTCCACCATTGGTAAACCTTTGACAGATATGACTAGGAAGGGTGCTGACTTCTCTATCTGGTCGGATGAGGCATTACAGGCTTTTTCTGCTATTAAGAAATGTTTTGCTTCTGCTCCCATTCTTAAGCAACCTGATGTGTCTCAACCCCTCAGCCGCCGAAAGAAATTATGATGTTGGAAATAGAGAGTTGTTGACCATCAAATTGGCCTTTGAGGAGTGGTGTCATTGGCTAAAAGGGGCTACCCATCCGATTACGGTATTTACTTACCATATTAATCTGGTTTACCTGCAATCTGCAAAGCATTTAAATCCTAGGCAGGCTAGATAGTCATTGTTTTTTACCAGGTTAAATTTTGTGGTCACCTATCGTCCTGGTATTAAAAACTTCAAAGCGGATGCGTTGTCACGTAGCTTTCTGGGGGGGGGGGGGGAATTCGGAGGATCCCTCTCCAATTTTGGCTGATGGGGTGGTGGTTTCCGATCTTTACCCCGAGCTGGAGACGGAAGTGTTGGGGGCTCAAGAGGAGGCACCTGATTCTTGTCCTCCAGGCAAGTTGTTTGTTCCTTCTGAACTGCGATACAAGGTGTTCAAGGAACATCATGATACTGTCCTTGCGGGACATCCTGGAAGTAGATCCACTGTAGATCTTATTTCAAGGAGATTTTGGTGGCCAGAGTTGCGTAAAAGTGTTGAGGGTTCTGTAGCAGCTTGAGAGACCTGTGCACGCGCGAAAGTGGCTCACAGTCAGCCATCAGAATCTATTCTTCCTTTGTCCATCCCATCTCGTCTTTGGACGCATTTGTCCATGGACTTCATTACTGATTTGCCGAGTTCCTCTGGGAAAACTGTGATTTTGGTGGTAGTGGACTGCTTCAGCAAGATGGCTTACCATTATCAGGTTTGCGTAATGCTCTCGCTCAGGTTTTTATTGATAACACTGTGAAATTACATGGCGTTCCCTCTGATGTGGTGTCTGATAGGGGGACACAATATGTTTCCAGGTTTTGAAGTTTTTTTTTTTTTCTGATCTGGGTATTCAGTTGTTTTTCTCTTCTGCTTTTCATCCTCAGTCGAATGGTCAAACTGAGAGCACTAACCAAAACCTGGAGACCTATTTGAGGTGTTTTGTCGTTGAGAATCAGAATAAGTGATTCTCATTCTTATCTTTAGCTGAGTTTGCCTTGAAAAACCGTAGGCAGGAGTCAACTGGTAAGTCGACATTTTTTGGCGCATATGGTTTTCACCCTCAATTTGGTACTTTTTCTGGGACTGAATCTTTTGGGATACCGGAAGAGGAGAGATTATTTTCCTCTTTGTCATCTATCTGGCGGAAGATTCAAGTTAATTTGAAATAAATGGGTGAAAGATATAAACGGATAGCTGACAAGAGACGTATGACTGGTCCGGATCTGTGTGTGGGTAATTTGCTGTGGTTGTCCACTAAAAACATTAAGCTGAAGGTGCCCTCTTGGAAATTGGGTCCAAGATTTATTGTCCCTTACAAAATCTCGGCCATTGTCAATCCTGGAAGCCTGGACGATCCATAATGTGTTTCACAGGTCCTTGTTGAAGAAATATCTCGTTTGACTCCTCCTTCTGTTTTGGTTGATGGTAATCTGAAGTTTCAGATCTCTAGAATTCTCACTTCACGGATTCTCCGGGGTTCCCTTCAGTACCTGGTGCATTGGAGGGGATACGGTCCCGAGGAAAGAATGTGGGTTCCGGCTACCGATGTTAACGCTAGCCGCCTTGTCAATGCCTTTCACAGGACACACCCGGATAAAGTTGGACCTGGGTATCTGGAGGTCACCCGTAGAGGGGCGGGGGTACTGTCACGCCCTGCTCTGTGGGTGTTCGTTCTGAGGAGATCTGTCAGAGTTGCTGCTCATGACTCAATCTGACAGTTTGTTTTGTTTTGGGTTTGAATTGAATCCCGCCTCCTCCCAGGTGTTGTTCTTTAGGTAATTGGTGAGGCTATTTATTCCTCCCTCTCCATATAGCCTTTGCGGGTTATAGTTCTGCCTTGTGTGAGCTCTGGAAGTTTGGTGGATCACTCAAACACATCTCTAGATAAGTCCTTTTCCCTTTTTCCTGCTGTGTCTGTTTTTACTAGGCCTCTAGGGTGATGCTAGCTCCTTCGGTTGTTGTAGGAGCTGGGTGCCTCTTTCCCTCTTCCCTACAGCTGAGGGTTTGGTTCAGTGTGTTATAGTCTTAGGTATCTGGGCATGTGCATATCTACCATTGAGATATGCACATGGGCATAGCAGCTTAGGGAAAGTGTTTTAGGGATTGCTAGGTGACCCCTTTGTTCCCTAGCATTTGGGGCCTAGTCAGTTGTTTTGTTTGCCTTTTCGCGTTCTGTTTCCATCCCTTATCTGACCTACTGTGACAGTAATAGGAGTGAAGCCTTATTTGGGAGTCACCAATATGACAGGCTTGCCTGCAAGGGCTAACCCTCTTCATTTACAAAATGTTAGTTTGTAAAATGCTGGGTCTTTTTGAGCTCCTGGTATTCAAGTTTACTACCTATAGGACAACTGAAGACAGATTTATTCCTCATTCACCCATTCATGTCTATGATAATGTTCTTCACAAGATGGCCAATGGTTCATCCCTAAAGATGTCTGTGAAGGATTCAAGTTTGGTCAGTTTTTTTGCCCTGTGTGTGTTCTCCATATTCCACTTCTAGGCTGAGGTTTCAGACTATCTCCTAACAATGGTTCAGAATTTGTTTCCAGACTATCTCTTAGCAACGGTCTGTACAAACCACAGACCAAACATTGATGGCCTCTGTGTTGTGTCCATGGTTTCCCCCCCCAAAAAAATTAAGAAGTCGGATATCTAATCCAGTATATGTGAAATGCAGTGAAAACTATGGTCTCTACTTATAGTTAGTCAGTTATTGCATGTGATGTGCAATCTCACAGAAATACTTACACATATACGTCTGTGATATTGCTCAGTTTTTCTTTAGCCCTCGGGGTACTTCAGATACAAATGTTATAGCCTTTTCTCAATGCCGAGTGATCCTCTAGATCAGGCATGCTCAACCTGCGGCCCTCCAGCTGTTGTAAAACTACAACTCCCACAATTCCGTGCTGTTGGATGATAGTTGTAGGCTGTCTGGGTATGCTGGGAGTTGTAGTTTTGCAACAGCTGGAGGGCCACAAGTTGAGCATCCCTGCTCTAGATGCTCAATACTTTTCTTCACTTCAGCAAGAGGTCCTATAAAAGGATATACTCAGAGTGCTCACTGTGTTTATGATATTAAAACAGGTTTTTATTGTACTTACAAGATTTAAGACTTGCTTCATTCACATAAAATTTCATAAAAACTGATAGCTCGACCTAGGTTTTGCACCGCTTCATCAGGGGCATATCACCCTGTGTCTGTTGTAAGTGCTTTTAAACCTCCTGCTTGCGGCATCGTATCCGCCTACTTCCTTACTTTTTACATGATGCACTTTATATGTTTAAAAATATATAAATATCCATCTAAAATGGTTTACAAATAAACATTCCATTACACTTAATTTAAATACTAAAACATTTAAACACAGTTTGCCACCATGAACTCATCACTGATTTTAAAACTGTCATGTAGTCCTTTTAACAGGCAGCTCATTCACCTTTTGTTTTTTGGACAGGGAGTATCCCTTCAACAGGCAGCTCAGTAACCTTTTGTTTCCTGGACTGGGAATGACCAATTCAAAAACTATCGTGTAGACTTTTCAACAGGCAGCTCATTCACCCTTTGTTTCCTGGACAAAGAGTATCCTTTCAACAGGCAGCTCATTAACCTTGTGTTTTTCTGGACAGGGAGTGACTACTCTCCCAATCTCTTTCTATTCTAACTACTACTTGACACTCCTCCAATACATGAAAATTGCATGTGCTCCCTAAATCTATATGTATTAATCGGAACCTATGCTATAATATAAGGTATTGCCTCTTACAGTTAGCATTGTTACGGGAAATACTTATGTATTGGGACACTGTGTTTAATACATAGAAACCGCTTTCACATCCCACTCTATATTTAGACCTGCAGGTTGCAGGGTCCACATCTGATATATCCATTCCATCTCCTTTTTATTTATATACTCGATTAGATCTCCACCACTCCATTTGTTTCTCACTAACTCCACACCAGTAAATTTCATACCTGCCGGATTGCTTTGATGGAATTTTTTAAATGTGCTGATACGCTGTGTGTCTCTAAGCCTTTCCTTATATTTCTAAGATGTTCCCCTATCCTTACTTGTAATTTTCCTATTGTAATTTACAGGGACATTTGGGCACATATATTACTCTTATGTTTTCACAGGAGTGAACTTAAAAATGGGAAATATACTGAATGGGAAACTTGTAATCTATAGGCAATTGCAGCGTATATGAAGCACATTGGTTATATAATAGGTCACCAATATTTCAGGTATAAATGGGAGTGATAACCATGTTTACCATGTAATATCCATAGCCTCATAACACATACTGGGACTGAATAGTGACATTTTTTCTCAAAACATCCACATTAAATAAACCTAATAGTCCCATTTTGTCTCCAACAGTTAGGCAGATTTAAAGGGGTTAATGGCTTTACTTTTGCAGCCAACTGCATAGGAAAATGAATGCCGTAGCTCTTGAACTATGGCAGCTTTTTACGCTCAATGCAGCGTGGCACATCTGAATGTCTTGCTGTGAGTTAAGTATTGTTTTTGAATCTCCAGTTAATCTCTTTGGAGCATAATTCCCCGCTGTCTGCCTATTGTGAACCCAAGTGTGGAAAGAGAGATTGCTGCAGTGGCTATGATGTATGCAGCTTATACAAACAGAAAATTGTGGAGTTAACAGAAGCACATCTTTTTATAAAAGAATATATTTGTTTTGTATCTCATGTTAATGAATAGCCAGCCTGCAGTCTGTCTTCCAAACCACTGCTTTACTGCACCCGCTCCAGGAAGGAATTGCCAGGCTGGCTGCTTCTCCTTCTTCTGATGGATGTTCTAATATTTTTACAGGCCAAATATTTCAAAGTAATCTTTGCTGTTCAATCTGTCACTTTTATGCTGAAAAATCTCACACAGTCTACTTTTTCTTCCAAATTAGGATGAAATTGTAGACAAATGGTTGTTTCTGCGTCTTTACTATTTTGAACATTAGTAGCACAATGGACTATATTATCCAGCTGAAACTTATATTATCCTTTTTTATATTGAACTTTTCAATCAGTAGTGGCTACAAATTTAAATGTAATGTAACTAATAGTAAACTATGAGTATCATATACTTTATATCCATTGCTGCAAATGAAAGGTGCCACCTTTTGGGGGGGGGGGGGGGGGGGGGTTGGCAACCACCCTTCCTGGCCAGACCTGCAAAAGGGGAGCATACTTTCCAACTGCTGGTTCACAGCTTTTTTGCTCCTCATCATTAATTATCTTGCTTGGGTGCCCCGCCATCAACTTTGACACTGGTGGTAGCAATGAAGTCACCCCTTGCATCACATGACCAATTGAGCTAATGCTAGGGAAAGAGGCTACCAAGGACAGGAAGTAAAGAAGACCCATTGGTGTGGAGAAGGTAACTATGCTTCCCTTTTGCAGGTCTGGCTAGGAATGGGGTTTGCCAAAAAACCCAAAAGGTGACCAACCACTTTTTAAGATTTAGGACTTCCGAGATTTGGCAAATATATGCATTAGGTTAATTTGTAGCAATGTTGCACAAAGTATCAAAGTGGTGACATGTCAAGAATGTCATAGGTAGATTCCATATTTAGATTCTGTCGCATCACGCAAAATAAAAAAAGTTCAATTAGAATATCTTTTAAAAACTGCTTGCTGTCGCCTATTTGTTATGGATGGACTTTAATTCCCTTCTCAGAACGTACACCTAAAGTGATCAGTGCTGGTGGACACACATGCTCTGTAGCTAGTCCCACTGTCTAAATCCTATTGTGCATGAGGGGTAGTGTAGAGCGAATCATAGCATCCGAAGTGGGATTCAATCCGAAGTCTAGGAAAAATCGATTCTCCAGAAATCCGAATTTCCTTGGAGGTGACAAATAAATTTTTCCTAAAAAAAATAAAAAAATAATTATCCTTACCTCATCCAATTGATCACAGAGAGGCCAACCGCTCCTGTCTTGATTGTAGAAAACCAGCCTCTGAAGAGGGGAGGGTGCCTGGTTCATAGGAAAAGGTCAGAAATTGATGGAAACACCACCAAAATGGTTTGGAAACAGCATGGGGAGGATGTCTTGAGGCATCTTGGACTCCCAGGTCGCTGCTGGAAACCATGTTGTCCGAGTAGTACGCCACTTTTACAGACTGACAATTATACGCACAAAAACTTAAAAAAAAAATTCTTTCCTATATATTAACTTGTATATAAAGTGCAAGTGCTACCAAAATTACAAGGAAGAGGTACTCCGATACAACCTTTATAACACATTCACATTGTGGTACAATAGTTCAGGTAGTGGGACTCCTACACTCATAAAGCCTATGCACTAAGTGAAAGGGCTGCCAAAAATTACAAGGAACTGGCATTTCAAAACACCCTTTGTTACACATAAAGGAGGGCATCAGACACACCCTTGAAAAATTATGATTGGTGGCCTGCTGGTGACCCTCAAAAATATTTGGAGCAAGGGCCTGCTCATTTGACCATCTACAACATTAGGGGTGAGGGCCTGCTGCCGCATTGGTGACTCTAGATAGCCTCTGGGCGATTGCACACCCCCGTGACAGCGACGATCCATTCGGATGTCTGCCCTATCAAATTTTGATGTTCTTTTCTGCGCCTACCATGGTGATCACGGGTAACGGGGAATCAAGGTTTGATGACTGAGAAACGGCTACCACATCCAAGGCAGGTCAATGGCTGAAATCTGATTGGCTGTTGTTACCTTGCCCCTGTTTTTTCCTAATTGTGAACCAGCCAGAGGGGGTGGGTCAAGTTATTAAATCACAAGCATCCAAGAAAGGAAGCAGGTGCGCATCAATTACCCACTCCCGACTCGGGGAGGTAGTGATGATAAATAACAAGAGGCCCTGTTATTGAAATGAATACACTTTTCGGTAACGAGGATCTATTGGAGGGCAAGTCTGGTGCCAGCAGCCGACTTGCTCCCGGCCTTTATAACGTTCACCCAGTGTGCCGTCATGGTGAGGATTGTGTTGACCAGACTCTTGGCTACTGAGACTGGACTTGTAGCTGATGGGCCTGCAGTTGAGCTCACCCTGTAAAAAAGTATATGCGAGGGCCTGCAGGTGAGCTGGCCCTGTAAAACATTATATGCAAGGGCCTGCAGTTGAGCTGATGCTGTAAAACATTATATGCGAGGGCCTGCAGGTGAGCTGACCCTGTAAAATATTTTATGCAAGGGCCTGCAGGTGAGCTGATCCTGTAAAACATTATATGTGAGGGCCTGCAGTTGAGCTGACCCTGTAAGACATTATATGCGAGGGCCTGCAGGTTAGATGACCCTGTAAAACATTATATGCGAGGGCCTGCAGTTGAGCTGACCCTGAGGATGAGAAAAGAAAGATTTAACCAGATACCCTTTTTTTGTGGTGGAAGGGGTGCATGGGAATACAGTGTATTTAGTACATTAAACAACACATTTAAAGTGCCTTTGTTCATCCTTTTTCCACTGGTGGAGTCGAGAAGTGTGGTGTAATCCAGGCATTGTTCATTTTTATGAGTCAACCTGTCAGCATTTTTAGTTGACAGGCGGATACGCTTATCTGTTATAATGCCACCAACAGCACTAAATAACCGCTCAGACAAAACGCTGGTGGCAGGGCAGGCCAGCACCTCCAAGGCGTAGACTGCCAGTTTGTGCCACTTGTCCAGCTTGGACACCCAGTAGTTGTAAGGCACTGAGGGATCACTGAGGACGCTGACAGGGTCTGCTACATACTCCTTCACCATCTTCTAAAACTTTTCCGTCCTTGTGACACTAGGCCGCACATCAAGGTGAGGGTGCTGGTGGGGTGTCATAAAACTGTCCCAGGCCTTGGAGAGTGTTGATCTGCCTCTGTTGGAACTGCTGTGTGTTCCTCTTGTCTCCCCTCCTTGGTTGCCCAAGGAACTATGGACTCTGCCGCCAGCGCTGTCAGATATAAATTTTTGGAGCAATTTTTCATAAAGGACCTTATGGTTTCCATCATTTTTGCTCATCCTCTCCACCTGAGGAATGAGAGATGAGAAGTTCTCTTTGTAGTGGGTGTCAATAAGGGTGAACACCCAGTAATCTGTGTTGTCTAAAATGCATATAACGCGCGGGTCGACGGGAAAGGCAGCCTAACATGAAGTCAGCCATGTGTGCCAGAGTACCAACAGACAAGTCTTCTCTATTGTCATCAGGAGGATGACTGTCTATCTCCTCATCCTCTTCTGCCCACCCACATGGGTACTACCCTCTGTAGTGGAGGCAACTGTCTCCTGCTCCTCCTCCTCTTCATCATTCAATTTGCGCTGAGATGACTAAATTGGGGTGGTCTGGATATCACCCTGTATAATGTATTCTTCCCCCATTTCAACCTCTTTCACATGCAAAGCGTTGTCCTTAATTGTGAGCAGCGAGCGTTTGAGTAGACACAGAAATGGGATGGTTACGCTTATAATAGCGTTATCGCCGTTCACCATCTATGCTGATTACTCAAAGTTTCTTAAAACCTCACAGAGGCCAGACATCCATGCCCACTCCTTGCTTCTGATTAGCGGAAGCTGACTGGAAATGCGACAACCATGTTGCAGCTGGTATTCCATTACTGCCCTCTGCTGCTCACAAAGCCTGGCAAACATGTGGAACGTCGAGTTCCAGTGCGTGCTCACATCGTGCAACAGACGGTGAGCTGGCAAGTTAAAGCGCTGCTGCAGCGTTGACAGACCTGCTGAAGCTGTCAATTACACGGCGCACCTTCACCAGTAGCTCTGGCAAATTGGGGTAGTGTCATGGTCTTACCTCCTTGCTGTTCCCTTCGTTTGACATGTGCTGGCGGCCATCTTGGTTTCTGGGTTTTCTTGTAGCCTCCCACCCTGCGGCTCCTCCTTCCCACTGGGAGGAGCTGGATGCCTAGCTCATATATATAGGAGGTCTGTGGCTTCAGTTCCTTGCTTGGTCCTCCTGTGTTCACATGCTTCCAAGACTGCTGCTGCTTCTGGTTCCTGATCCTGGCCTCGTCTGACTACCCCGTTGGTTCCTGATCCCGGCTTCGTCTGACTACCCTTCTGGTTCGGTTTAGCCATCCGTTTGGACTTTGCTTACGGCTTGCTCTTCAATAAAACCTTCTTATTTTCCACTTATCTCTTGTTGTACGTCTGGTTCATGGTTCCATGACATTAGGACCAAGCCATGAATTCTGACGGTACAGGGCCATCCTTGCTACCTTCGCTGGTTGCCAGACTTGATCAGCAGGATCACCTGTTGGGTCGGTTCGCTGTGGCGTTGCAAACCCTGCTTGAACGCACGGCTCATTTAGCTTCCGTTGCCGATGGGTCGGTTGTCGCTCCTGGGCCCGCTCCTACTGCCGCTCCGGTTGTTGCGCCAGAGTCTACCCTGACACCTGTTGCTGTGCCTGTGGTGTTTCGGGGTATGACCGGTTCTGCCCCCCTTCCACAGCGCTTTGGGGGAGAGCCAACTCAGTGCCGAGGTTTCCTTAACCAGGTGGGCATTTACTTCGAGTTGCTGCCACATGCCTTTCCTACTGAGAGATCAAAGGTGGGCTTCTTGATCTCGCTGCTCTCGGACAAGGCCTTGGCCTGGGCCAGCCCTTTATGGGAGAACAACAATCCGGTGGTTGCCGAGTTTTCCGGTTTTGTTGCTTCTCTTCGGAAGGTATTCGATGTGCCGGCTCGTGCTACCTCTGCTGCGAAGCTCCTTATGTCCATCAGACAGGGTTCACGATCCGTAGCTGAATACGCCATTGAGTTTCGTACCCTGGCAGCAGAGGTGGGCTGGAATAATGAGGCTCTGGTCGCTGCTTTCTCTCATGGTCTCTCGGATGCCTTGAAGGATGAGGTTGCAGCTAAGGACCTACCAGTGGAGCTCGATTCTCTTATTTCTTTCCTGATTTTGATTGACACCAGACTCAGGGAGAGACCTTCCTTTAAGGAGAGCCTGCGGAGGCCTTCTAACAGATTGGCGCCTACGTTTGCTGTCCCACCCGTGCCTCCCTCTCCTCCCACGCCTCCTGGGGATGACTTGTCTGGGGGTGAACCCATGCAGCTGGGGTTTGCTCGCCTGTCCGAGGGGGAGAGGGTACTCCGGAGACGCGAGAAACGTCCGGGAAAATGCTCGCACCTGAGATCCTGTCGGGGGCAGATCTTGGGTGGAGTCTCCTCGTCCCCGGTTTCCCGTGTTGACAAACCACTGATTACTGTTGTCCTCTCCTGGGTCGGGGGCTCGGTGACGACCCAGGCGTTGGTGGACTCTGGTGCTGGTGGTTTGTTCATTGATAGTGTGTTCGCTGCCGCCAATTCCATTCCTCTGCAGCCTCGAGGTTCCCCACTGGCTCTTGAGGCGATAGACGGCAGACCCCTTCTGCCGCCACACGTGACTCATGAGACCCTTCCAGTGGGGATGGCCATTGGTGCCGTTCACAGAGAGTCGGTCTGTCTCCAGGTTATTTCGTCTCCACACTACTCGGTGGTCTTGGGGTACCCCTGGCTCCAGAAGCATAATCCGACTTTCGATTGGAAATCGGCCGAGATCCTCTCGTGGTCACCGCAGTGTGGGGCTAGTTGCATCCATGGGCCTGTCAAGTTGCTGAGTACTTCCTCGGACTCTCTGTTGCCTCCTGAATACGAGGAGTACCGGGATGTATTCGATAAGGTGCGTGCGGTTGCCCTACCTCCGCACCGCCCATACGATTGTGCCATAGAGTTACAATCTGGTGCCGTTCCTCCTCGTGGCAAAGTCTATCCACTGTCGGTAGCGGAGAATGAGGCCATGGAGGAGTACGTGAGGGAGGCGCTTTCACGCGGACACATTCGCAAATCCTCGTCCCCGGCAGGGGCTGGATTTTTCTTTGTGAAAAAGAAGGGCGGTGAATTGAGGCCTTGCATCGATTACAGGGGTCTCAATCGCATCACGATAAAGAACGCTTACCCGATACCCTTGATTTCCGAGCTGTTCGATCGCCTCAAAGGGGCCACGGTCTTTACCAAACTCGACCTGAGGGCGGCATATAACCTGGTAAGGATCAAGGCGGGCGATGAGTGGAAGACCGCGTTTAACACCAGGACCGGTCATTATGAATCCTTGGTTATGCCCTTTGGGTTGTGCAATGCGCCCGCAGTCTTCCAGGAATTCATCAACGATGTTTTCCGTGACCTGTTGCAGCAGTGTGTGGTGGTCTATTTGGATGACATCTTGGTATATTCTGAATCTATGGAGGCCCACGTTCTGGATGTCAGACGAGTGTTGCAACGGTTACGAGAGAACAAGCTGTTCGGTAAGCTTGAGAAATGCGAATTTCACCGATCCCAGGTAACCTTCTTAGGTTACATCATTTCCGCTGAGGGGTTCTCCATGGATCCTGAGAAGGTTTCGGCTGTCTTACAGTGGCCCCAGCCCAGTGGTCTTCGTGCCCTGCAGCGCTTTTTGGGCTTCGCCAATTATTATCGGAAGTTCATCAGGGACTTTTCCATGCTAGCCAAGCCTCTCACGGATCTGACCAGGAAGGGCAGCAATCCCCAGGTCTGGCCGCCCGAGGCCATCCGAGCTTTTGAGGCTCTAAAGTCCGCCTTTGTGTCGGCTCCGATTCTGTCGCATCCCAACCCTGGGTTGCCGTTTGTCCTTGAGGTGGACGCGTCTGAGACGGGAGTAGGCGCCCTCCTGTCTCAGCGTAGAACACCGGAGGGTCCTCTGCTTCCTTGTGGGTTTTACTCCCGGAAACTGTCTTCCGCGGAGTGCAACTATCAGATTGGTGACAGGGAGTTATTGGCCATCGTGCAGGCCCTTAAAGAATGGAGGCACTTGCTCGAGGGCTCGGTGGTTCCGGTTCTCATCCTGACACGGACCACAAGAATCTGACCTACCTCTCTGAGGCCAAGAGATTGACACCACGTCAGGCCAGATGGGCTCTGTTCTTGTCACGTTTTAATTACGTGGTCTCCTACCTACCCGGTTCCAAGAACATCAGAGCGGATGCCTTATCACGGCAGTACTCCGAGCTGTCCGGGGAGGAGTCGATTCCGACTTCGGTCATACCTCCGAATCAGATCCTGGCCGCCATTCGCACCAGCCTGACCTCTCCCCTGGGTGAGCAGATTTTGGCGGCTCAATCTGGTGCTCCCTCTGGGAGACCCAACGGCAGGTGTTTTGTGCCTGAGGAGTTGCGCACTCGGTTGTTGCGAACCTACCATAACTCCAAGGCCGCGGGGCATCCTGGAAAGAATCAGCTGTCCTGGGCTGTTTCACGTCTGTTCTGGTGGCCTTCCCTACGTTCCGACATCGCCGCATATGTAGCGGCATGCTCCGTTTGTGCCCAGAGTAAGTCCCCTCGGCACCTTCCGTTGGGCCTTTTGCAACCCATAGCCACCGGGGAGCGTCCATGGTCACACCTGGGGATGGATTTCATTGTGGACCTCCCTGCATCCCGAGGCCATACGGTCATTCTCATGATAGTGGATCGGTTTTCCAAAATGTGCCACTGTGTTCCTCTCAAGAAGTTACCCTCTGCACAAGAGTTGGCCTCGATTTTTGCCAGGGAGGTCTTCCGGTTGCACGGTTTGCCCAAGGAGATTGTGTCGGATCGGGGGAGTCAGTTTGTGTCCAGGTTCTGGCGCGCCTTTTGCTCCCAGTTGGGGATCCATCTCTCTTTCTCCTCGGCCTACCACCCTCAGTCCAATGGGGCCGCAGAACGATCCAATCAGGCCTTGGAGCAATTCCTTCGTTGCTATGTCTCCGATCACCAAGACAATTGGGTTGACCTCCTGCCTTGGGCTGAGTTTGCCAGGAACGCGGCGGTGAACTCTTCCTCTGGGACGTCTCCCTTCATGGCCAATTATGGGTTCCAACCTGCCGTGTTACCGGAGGTATTCTCTCCCCAGGATATTCCGGCTGTGGAGGATCACCTTTCCGTCCTACGTGCTTCTTGGGTACAGATCCAGAGGTCCCTTGAGGTCTCTGCGCAGCGCCAGAAACTCCAGGCTGATCGCAGACGAGCGCCCGCTCCTTCCTACCAGGTCGGAGACCGCGTATGGTTGTCCACCCGCAACCTCAACCTTCGAGTGCCCACTCCCAAGCTGGCGCCTCGCTTTGTTGGTCCCTTCCGAGTGCTTCGCAGGGTAAACCCGGTAGCCTATGCCCTTGCGCTTCCTCCTGGCATGCGGATCTCCAACGTGTTTCATGTCTCCCTGTTGAAGCCACTGGTGTGTAATCGTTTCACTTCCTCGATTCCTCGGCCTCGTCCGGTCCAAGTGGGCAATCGTGAGGAGTATGAGGTGAGCAATATCCTGGACTCACGCCTGGTCCGCGGCCGGGTGCAGTTTTTGGTCCATTGGCGTGGTTATGGTCCAGAGGAGCGTTCCTGGGTTCCCTCCGCAGATGTCCATGCTCCTGTCTTGCTCCGAGCCTTCCACGCACGCTTCCCTCAGAAACCGTTCCTTACTCCGCGGAGGAGGGGCCCTTGAGGGGGAGGTACTGTCATGGTCTTACCTCCTTGCTGTTCCCTTCGTTTGACATGTGCTGGCGGCCATCTTGGTTTCTGGGTTTTCTTGTAGCCTCCCACCCTGCGGCTCCTCCTTCCCACTGGGAGGAGCTGGATGCCTAGCTCATATATATAGGAGGTCTGTGGCTTCAGTTCCTTGCTTGGTCCTCCTGTGTTCACATGCTTCCAAGACTGCTGCTGCTTCTGGTTCCTGATCCTGGCCTCGTCTGACTACCCCGTTGGTTCCTGATCCCGGCTTCGTCTGACTACCCCGTTGGTTCCTGATCCTGGCTTCGTCTGACTACCCTTCTGGTTCCTGACCTCTGTCTCCGCAAGACCCTGCTTCGGTTTAGCCATCCGTTTGGACTTTGCTTACGGCTTGCTCTTCAATAAAACCTTCTTATTTTCCACTTATCTCTTGTTGTACGTCTGGTTCATGGTTCCATGACAGGTAGGTTTTGAGAAACTTCTGAACCACTAAGTTTAATACATGGGTTAGGCATGGGATATGTGTGAGCTTGCCGAGCTCCAAAGCCGCCACCAAGTTACGGCCATTATCACACACAGCCATGCCTGGTTGTAGGTTGAGTGGCGAGAGACACAGCTCAGTCTGGTCTATTATCCCCTGCAACAGCTCTGCAGCAGTGTGCTGTTTGTCCCCTAAGCATATCAGCTTCAGCACGGCCTGTTGACGCTTCCCTATTGCAGTGCTACACTGCTTTCAGCTACCGGCTGATGGCTGACTGGTGCTGCACCCGGATAATTCGGAGGTGGAAATGGAGGCGGAGGAAGAGAAGTGGGGGGGTTGGAGCCACTAACGTAGGTGCTGGTGGAAACATTGATAGAATTAGGGCCCGTATTCCTCGGCGTCGGTAGCACCTGTGCCATCCCAGGGAATGACTCGCTCCCGGCCTCCACAATGTTCACCCAGTGTGCCGTCAGGGAAATGTAGCGTCCCTGGCCAAATGCACTTGTCCATGTGTCCGTGGTTAAGTGGATCTTCCCAGTAACTGCGTTGGTCAGGGCACGTGTGACATTTCGGGACACATGTTGGTGTAAGGCGTGCATGGCACACCTTAAAAAATAGTGGCGGCTGGGGACAGAGTACCGCGGGACGGCCACCGACATCAGGCTGCGGAAGGCCTCAGTGTCCTTAAGCCTAAATGGCAACATTTTCACGGCCAGTAATTTTGAAAGGAGCGTATTTAGTGGTATATCCTGTGGATGGGTGGCCGGGTATTTGTGCTTGTGTTCAAATGCCAGGGGTAATGACATTTGGATGCTGCGCTGGGACAGGGAAGTGGATGTGGTCGCTGATGGTGCAGGGTTCCAGGTGCAGGGTTAGAAGCCTCCTCGCCTGCGACTTCGACAGGAGAATGGACATCTCGTACCATAGGGGAAGAGGAGGCAGTGGTGTGACCCGCAGACACAGATTGTGGACCCAGGCGTTCTTCCCACTTATTACGGTGCTTAGATGCCATGTGGCGGATCCTCACTCTGATCATCCTCTTGATTTGTTGACCTAACCACAACCTTAGTGATTGACAACTGTGTCTCATCCTCTTCATCAACTTCCTGAGACACTAATTACGGTTCACTCATTGGCAACTGTGTCTCATCATCATCCACCTCATTAAACACAAATTGCCGTTCCCCACCGTAATGGTTCTTTTGACTGTGGATACTCAAGAGGTTGGAAATCAGGGCACAAGATCTCATGTACCTCTTCAAGCGTGCTTGGCGAGAGGGTCAAATCAAGTAATGGCGATGAAAAGAGCTCCTCGGAATTTCGAAGTGTTAGATCACTTGTTTGGCCAGACTCTCCATGGTGGGAGGAAGGAGTATCAGGATGAGGATTCTGTTGATTAGACTCTTGGCTACTAAGACTGGACTTGTTGGAAGACACGGTGGTGCTTAACCGACTGGAAGAATTATCTGCTGCAATCCAACTGACAACCTGGTGACACTGGTCTGACTTTAAGAGTTGTGTCCTGCACTGCCCTGCAAACTGGGACATGAAGCTAGGTATCGTGGATAATTGTTTTTCTTGTGCTCTAGTAGCAGGCACAGTTTCAACGTGCCCAAGGCCACGGCCTCTGCGTGAACCACCAGCATCATGGCCACTTCCCCATCCCTTAATGCTCGCCTTCTTCATATTAAATGTTATATTAAATGTTATATACATGTTTTATACACAAGATGTGGCAAGGATGTCACAGTTCATAGCAAGCACATAAAACACACCTATGCCGTTATGCATTTATGTTAAGGAGCACAGACCCCACACATATTGTGTGTTGCTCCTAGTTGCCTCCATGCGCAGCAGCAACCGATGGGAGGAGGAGGACACACAACTATATGTACCACCTTAATCAAGGTCGCCTATTAGATAGGTGGGGCAAAAGTGCACATGAATACTACTCCCAAGATAGGAGCGTATTCACAAGTGAATAGGCAACCTTGATTAAGGTGGTACATATAGTTGTGTGTGCTCCTCCTCCCACTGGTTGCTGCTGCACATGGAAGTAACTAGGAGCAACACACTATATCTGTGGGGTTTGTGCTCCTGAATATAAGTGCAAGGATGTTTTATATATATTTTTTTTACGAGAATGAGAGGCACAGCCACTATACAGTGGACAGAACTTAGTGCTTCCAGTTCAATCCACTATATCATTTTTAGCTCCGGTGGCTACCCAAAACAGCTGACCAGTGGGGGTGCCTGGTGTTGGACTGCCACTGATCAGAACCAGAAACTATACAGTGGCCGAAAGTCTACATCCTCTTTGACATTTCCAGTGCTGGCATACTCCATCTACTATTCAGTAGAATATGAGGTGCAGTAACTTGGCACAGCCACTATACAGTGGACAGAACTTAGTGCTTCCAGTTCAATCTACTATATAATTTTCAGCTCTGGTGGCTACCCAAAACAGCTGACCAGTGGGGGTACCTGGTTTTGGACTGCCACTGATCTGATATTGTTGACCTCTATGATATTGTTGAACTCGCCTGAGGATAAGTCATCAAAAGTCCCAGAAAACCACAATTTTGTGGTATATGCAGTTGTGTTGTGTGTGTGGCTTCATATAGGCGTCTTCTAATTGTAACAGTACTCAGAGGTAACTTTAGACCTTCTTTGATCTTCCTGAAGCTGATGTTGGCTGAGTTCTTGCCATTTTGGCTATTCGTCTCTCTATTTGAATGGAAGTTTTTCGCTTTCTTCCACGTCTTTCAGGTTTTGGTTGCAATTTTAAAGCATTTGCGATCATTTTAGCTGAGCAGCCTATTATTTTCTGCACTTCCTTATATGTTTTCCCCTCTCCAATCAACTTTTTAATCATGGTTCACTTTTCTTCTGAACAATGTCTGGAACGACCCATTTTCCTCATAATTTCTGAGAGAAATGCGCTATAACCAGCATTTACTAAATTTGCTGCCTTCCTTCCTTAAATAAGGGCAATAATTGCCACCTGTTTTTCAAAGAATGAATAACCTCACTCATTGAACTCCACACTGCTATTATTTTGAACATGCCTCTTTGAATTAGTGATTTAATTACACAGAATCAGCATCATGCATGTCATGACTGTTGGGTCTGTTGGTTTTCTATTACTCTACTACACCTGCTAGTAAATTATTTGCCATGTAGAAATATAATTTCTACCAAAAACTGTGATTGATCAGGTTAGTAATGTCTGACTGCTCATATATATATATATATATATATATATATATATATATATATACCTCCTATATAACTCCTAACAGTGATCTATATACACACTCATGTTTGTGCATCTTTAGACTGTGTGTATTGTCCATAGATAGGAATATTAGTATCATCTCTGGAATGATTCTTCCAACATACAGAATGTACAAAAATAGAAGCCATGATCTAACATATTATTTCGCATATGTGTTATTACAATATGCTAATATGCATTACAATGCACTGAACCATTTAATTAAACATTATAATAGCTCAGCCTAATAATTATGGTTATATTGATGAATGGGAGCTTTGATATTAACCAGGATGTACTTATATAGGGAATGTTAGATGAGAAATATTCCTCATGCTATGAAAAGCATTAGAATTGTATTGTAAAATTTGTATAATGTGTTTTGCTAGCAATGTGATCAAATAGTGGCATTTAGAAATATAGTGAGATAAAAAAAAAGGTGTTAAGAAACCTCCTATGTTAATTCTTATGTGAGGAATTTCCAGTAAAAATACCACATATCGTCAAGATATATCACTAGTTTTGATCGAGCACTGCAGTGCTCGGGTGCTCGGGCTGAGCACCCAAGTATAATGGAAGTCAATCCGAGCATTAAACCAGATACCCTCTGCTCTGAAAAGGGGAGGGTGCCTGGTTAATAAAGAAATTTCAGAAATTGTTGGTAACACCACCAAAATGGTTCTGTAACATCAAGGGGAGGATGTATGGATGCATCTAGGGGTTGCTGGCAGCTGCTGTGAACTATGTTGTCCGAATAGTAAGCCACTTTTATATAATGAGAATAATACACAGAGGAAAAATTGAAAGAATATATTATTATTTCTTGAATATTTACTTGTATAAAAAAGTGCAAGTGCTGCCAAAAATTACAAGGAAGAGACACTCCTATACACCCTTAGTTACACATAAAGAAGGGCCTCATACACACCCTTTAAAAATTAAGATTGATGGCCTGCTGGTGTCCCTCAAAAACATTAGGAGCAAGGGCCTGCTGACCATCTAAAACATATGCGGTGGCCTGCTGGCGCTTTGGTGACTACAGTTAACCTGGGGCCGATGGCACGTCCCCGTGACGGCGACGATCCGTTCGGATGTCTGGCTATCAACTTTCAATGTAATTGTCAGCTCAAAACCATTGTAAACTACGGGTAATAAGAAATCAGTGTTTGATCCCGGAGAGGGAGCCAGAGAAATGGCTAACACATCCAAGGAAGGCAAGCGAGTGTTGCGCAAATCACACACTCCCGACTCGTGGGGGTAGTGACGATAAATAACAATACAGGATTCTTAAGATGCCCTGTTATTGGAATGAGTAATAAAAAAATTACAGGGAATGAAAGGGTATTTTGGATGAGGAAACGTTATACAGGAGAGGCCCTGCTGCCGCTTTGTTGACTCTAGATAACTTCTACCTGATTGCACGTCCCCGTGACAACCACGATCCATTTGGATAACTTCCCTATCAACATTCGATGTTCTTTTATGTGCCTAACATGGCGACCACCGGTAACGGGGAATCATTATTTCAATTTCGGAGAGGGAGCCTGATAAATGGCTACGGCTACTACTTCAAAGCAAGGCAGCATGAGTTGCGCGCATGCAGATGAGCTGACCCTGTAAAAAAATTTAGGTGTGGGCCTGCTGGTGAGCTGACCCTGTAAAACATTATATGCGAGTGCCTGCAGGTGAGCTGACCCTCTAAAAAATTCTATGCAAGGGCCTACATGTGAGCTGACCTAGTAAAAGATTTAAGTTGTGTGCCTGCAGCTGAGCTGACCCTGTAAATGATTTGAGTTGCGGGCCTGCAGGTGAGCTGATTCAGTAAAATATTTTATGTGCGGGCCTGCTGGTAATCTGAGGTGGAACCCAACTTGATTTTTATGGCTGCATTAATGTCTAGGTGACCATCATACAGCTCTATAGATTTGTTTCCACCTGAATCTTTCTCAACAATCTGTGGCCTCAGTCTTTTATCCAGACTGTCATTGTGCCACTATGTGGCCTCCTCATGCCGCCATCGCCACACCATGTCACCTTGCCACTCATTTTTATCACCATGCTGCTGCTGATGCTGCTTAAAAAGGCCTTAAAGTGATCACCAGGCCTACAATTTAATCAAGGTTTTGAAATCGATAAACCCAACTTGCTTTTGTGGGCTGCATTAGTGGCGTAGCTAGAAATGACTGGGCCCCACAGCAATTTTTTTTTTAGCAACCGAGAAAAGTGTGGGGAGAAGAGTGGAAGCTGGAGCCACTTATGTAGGTGCTGGTGGAAACCCTGATCGAAGTAGGGCCCGCAATCCATGCCATTAGTAGCACCTGTACCATCCTAGAGTACGACTCGCTCCCGGCCTCCACAACATTCACCCAGTGTGCCGTCAGGGAAATGTAGCGTCCCAGGCAAATGCTCTTTTCCATGTGGTTAAGTGGACATTCCCAGTAACTGCATTGGTCAGGGTACGTTTAATGTTTTGGGACACATGTTAGAGTAAGAATGGCACGGCAGACCTTGAAAAATAGTGGCGGGTGGGTACTGCGTAACGCAGGACGGCCGGCGACATCAGGCTGCATTAGGCCTCAGTGTCCAGAAGCCTAAATGGCAATATTTCCAGGGCCAGTAATTTGGAAAGCTGCGCATTTAGTGCTATGGACTGTGGGTGGGTGGCTGGTAGGGTTGAGTGAACCCGAACTGTAAAGTTCGTGTTCATACCGAACTTTAGGATTTTTTTACCCTGGACCCGAGCCCGAATATTTCAGTAAATGTTCGGGTTTGAGTTCGGTGTTCGGTGAGTTAATGGCGCTTTTTGAAAAGGCTGCAGGGCAGCCAATCAACAAGAATTTAGCTTGTGTGCCCTTAGAAGCCATCACAGCTATGCCTACTAATGGCATGGCTGTGATCGGCCAGTGCAGCATGTGACCCAGCCTCACGTCATGTAGCACTGCACGTCACTCTGCTCTTACTAGTGTAGGGATAGGATGCTGCTGCTATGAGGGAGAGAATAGGAAAGAATCTATCTGATATCACAGCACAACTTGTTGTTAACTATGCGATCTACAGCGATTTTATTTTGTGGGTGCAGTGCAACATTTTTATACCCTGCCCTTTGTCCAGTGACACAGAAAAATATGTTTTATCCGTCTGTTAGTTAGGTGGGCGTCGGCGGCCATTTTGTGCAAGTTCAGTGCACCAGCACTGCATATGTGCCAGGGACAATATTTTAATCCTGCTATTTTAGTTCAGTGGGCAACATATACCCATTTTTTAAGTGCACCTGCACTGCATATGTGCCAGGGGAAGGGGAAATAATATAGGTAATCTGTCTGTGAGTTCAGGGACCCAGGGGGTGACATATTCCCATTTTTTTCAGTAAAGTACAATCCAAGTAAATCTATCTGTTAGATTCTGTGGGGACAAATTAGATGTTTTTTTTGCTAAAAAGTAAATTTGTTCCCTGCACTGCATTTGTGATGGTGAAAGAAAGCCAATTAAATCCATCCCTTTAATTGTGGGTGAAAAAATCATATTTATTTTTTGCCAGAAAGCACCCTTGCGGCCTGCATTGCAAATCTGATAGTGAAATAGAATTAGTGCATACAACTGGGACATTGTGGGTAAAAAAAACACTTTTTTTTGGCCATAAAGTACCTTTGTGGCCTGCACTGCAAATCTGATAGTGAAATAAAATCAGTAAATCCATCTGTTTAACTGTGGGTGAAAAAAATCATATATTTTTTTCCATAAAGTAACTTTGCGGGCTTTGCTGCATTTCTAACAGTCCAATACAAGCGTTAAATACTGATGTTATATTCAGGTTTTTTTTTAAACACCCATTTTGTGCAAGATACCACATTTGCAGCCTTTACTGCATTTTTGACAGTCCAATACAGCCTTTAAATACTGCTAATATATAGTGGTTTAAAAAAAAAACACCCATTTTGTGCAAGATACTACATTTGGGTCTTTTGATGCATTTCCAAGAGTCCAATACAAGCGTTAAATACTGCTGTTATATTCTGGTTTAAAAAAAAAAAAAAAAAAACTATTTTGTGCAAGATACTACATTTGCGGCCTTTGCTGCATTTCTGACAGTGTAAGGGCTCTTTCACACTTGCGTTGTTCTGTTCCGGCATAGAGTTCTGTCGTCAGTGCTCTATGCCGGAAGAATCCTGATCAGGATTATCCCCTTGCATTCTGAATGGAGAGAAATCCATTCAGGATGCATCAGGATGTCTTCAGTTCCGGACCAGAACGTTTTTTGGCTGGAGAAAATATCGCAGCATGCTGCGCTTTTTGCTTCGGCCAAAAATCCTGAACACTTGCCGCAAGGCCGGATCCAGAATCAATGCCCATTGAAAGGCATTAATCCGGATCCTGCCTTAAGCTAAACGTTGTTTCCGCGCATTACCGGATCCGATGTTTAGCTTTTTCTGAATGGTTACCATGGCTGCCAGGACGCTAAAGTCCTGTTTGCCATGGTAAAGTGTAGTGGGGAGCAGGGGAGCAGTATACGTACCGTCCGTGCAGCTCCCGAGGCGCTTCAGAGTGACGTCAGGGCGCCCCACGCGGATGGATGACGTGATCGCATGGACACGTCATCCATGCCCATGGGGCGCTCTGACGTCCTTCTGGAGCGCCCCGGGAGCCGCACGGACGGTAAGTATACTGCTCCCCTGCTGCCCACTACTACTATGGCAACCAGGACTTTAATAGCGTCCTGGCTGCCATAGTAACACTGAACGCATTTTGAAGACTGATCCGTCTTCAAATGCTTTCAGTTCACTTGCGTTTTTCCGGATCCAGCGTGTAATTCTGGCAAATGGAGTACATGCCGGATCCGGACAACGCAAGTGTGAAAGAGCCCTAATACAGCCTTTAAATACTGCTATTATATTCTTTTTTTTTTTTTTTTTTATACCTATTTTGTGCAAGATACTACATTTGCGGCCTTTGCTGCATTTCCGAGAGTCCAATACAAGTGTTAAATACTGCTGTTATATTCTGGTTTTAAAAGAACACCCATTTTGTGCAAGATACTACATTTGTGGCCTTTGCTGCATTTTTGACAGTCCAATACAGCCTTTAAATATTGTTATTATATTGTTGTTTTAAAAAAGCACCCATTTTGTGCAAGATACTACATTTGCGGCCTTTTGATGCATTTCCAAGAGTGCAATACAAGCGTTAAATACTGCTGTTATATTCTGGTTTTAAAAAAATACACCTATTTTGTGCAATATACTACATTTGTGGCGTTTGCTACATTTCTGACAGTCCAATACAAGCGTTAGATACTTCAGTTATATTCTAGTTTTAAAGAAACACCAAATTTGTGCAAAATACTACATTTGCGACCTTTGCTGCATTTTTGACAGTCCAATACAGCCTTTAAATACTGCTGTTATATTGTGGTTTTAAAACAACAACCAATTTGTGCAAGATACTACATTTGCGGCCTTTGCTGCATTTCCGAGAGTCCAATAAAAGCCTTTAAATACTGCTGTTATATTCTGGTTTTAAAAAAACACCCATTTTGTGCAAGATACTATATTTGCGGCCTTTGCTGCTTATCTGCGAGTCCAATAAAAGTGTTAAATACTGCTGTTATATTCTGATTGAAAAAAACACCTATTTTGTGCAAGATACTACATATGCGGCCTATGCTGCATTTCCCAGAGTCCAATACAAGCGTTAAATACTGCTGTTATATTTATTTTATTTTTTTAAAACACCGTTTTTGTGCAAGATCCTACAATTGCGGCATTTGCTGCATTTCTAACAGTCCAATTCAGCCTTTATATACTGGTGTTATATTGTGGTTTTAAAAAAACACCCATTTTGTGAAAAATACTACATTTGCAGCCTTTGCTACATTTCTGAGAGTCCAAAACAAGCGTTAAATACTGCAGTTATTTTCTGGTTTAAAAAAAACACAAATTTTCTGCAAGATACTACATTTGCAGCCTTTGCTGCATTTCTGAGAGTCCAATACAAGCGTTAAATATTGCTGTTATAATCTGGTTATAAAAAAACACCTATTTTGTGCAAGATACTACGGTACATTTGCAGCCTTTGCTGCATTTCTGATAGTGCAATACAAGTGTTAAATACTACTGTTTTAAAACTTATCTGTTTGGGGTGCAAACCCCACACTGCACAGGAGCTGTGGACGGGCATGGAACAACAGACCGATGAGTGGTTGGTGCCAGTGAGCCTCAACCCCAGCTTGGTGGTGTGCGATAATGGGCGAAATCTCGTAGCAGCTCTGGGCCTAGCCGGTTTGACGCACATCTCTTGCCTGGCACATGTGCTGAATTTGGTGTTGCAGAAATTCCTGAAAAATTACCCCAATATGTCAGAGCTGCTGCAGAAAGTGCAGGCCGTCTGTGCACTTTCAACGTTCTCACCCTGCTGCTGTCAGTGCTGCAGCGTAACTTCGACTTTCCCGCTCACTGCCTCATACGCGATGTGCCCACAAGGTGGAACACCACCTTGCACATGCTGGCCAGACTGTGCGATCAGCAGCAGGCGATAATAGAGTTTCAGCTGCAGCACAAATGGGTGAGTCGCTCTGCGGAACAGCACCACTTCACCACCAATAAGTGGGCTTCCATGCAAGACCTGTGTGCCTTGTTGTGCTGTTTTGAGTACTCCACCAACATGGCCAGTGCCAATGACGCGGTTCTCAGCATTACTATCCCACTTCTATGCCTTGCTGAAAAAACGATTCGGGTGGTGATGGAAGAGGATGTGGCATGTGAGGAGAAAGAAGAGGGATCATTTACAAGGGTTTCAGGCCAGTCTTTCACAAGTGGCTCAGAGGGTGGGTCCCTGCACCAAAATACGCCAGGAACACAATTGTCCAGCCAGGGCACAGTTCTGGAGGATGACGAGGAGGAGGAGATGGAGGAGGAGGAACCGTGTTCACAGCAGGGTAGCACCCAAACCAGCTCATGGCCATCACTGGTGCGTGGCTGGGGGGATACAGAGAACACAGACGATACATCTCCCACAGACGACAGCTTATCGTTGCCTCTGGCCAGCCTGGCACACATGAGTGATTGTATGCTGCAGTGTCTCCGTAACAACTGCTGAGTTGGCCATATTCTAACTTGTGCTAATTACTGGGTGGCCTAGCTGCTGGATCCCCATTACAAGGACAATGTACCATCCTTAATTCCATCACTGGAGCATGATCGTAAGATTCGCGGGTACAAGTACACGCTGGTAGATGGGCTGCTGATGGCATTCGAACCTGACAGTGGGGCACAGTGGAAGCACAAGGCAAAGGCAGAGGAGGAGGAAGAGGCCTCCAACCCAGCTGGGGCACCGCCAGAACCTCAGAAGGCAGGGTTAGCATGTCCAAAATGTGGAAAAGCTCTGTCAGCACACCACAACAAACAGCACCTCCAGCTGATATGGAATGTCTTAGCAGTAGGCAGCATTTCAGCAACATGGTGGAGCTTTATGTCTGCACACGCCTACATTTACTGAATGTTGGTTCTGCCCCCTTCAACTGCTGGGTCTTCAAATTGGGCACATGGCCTGAGCTTGCCCTTTACGCCTTGGAGGTGCTGGCCTGCCCTGTAGCCAGTTTATTGTCTGAACGTGTGTTTAGCACGGCAATTTGTGTTATCAAAGACAAGCGCAGCCACCTGTCCACATACAATGTGGACAAGCTCACGTTCATTAAAATAAACCAGGACTTGTCCGTACATTGTGCAGAATAGACATGTATACAGGCCTCACCCAGCCATTGTTATACTACAGCGCACTTTCTCATTGTTTTATTTTTTATATTTCCTAAAGTTTTGAGGTGTACCCTAATTCAAACAAAAAATTATAATAAAAAAATAAAAACCAAAAACCAGTGTTGGATACCTCCACCCCCGCTTCCACCTACACAGTGACGTCCACCGCCTCCTCAACCTCCTACTCCATATGGACCTCCACCTCCTAGATGAAGATTATAATTCTTTTATTTATTTTTTTACATATTTTATGTTATTTTAAGTCATTTCACAAATTTGTCTGATACATTGTTGGGTCACATACCCAAATTTTTGGCTGTGATATACCCCTGCTCTACATAGCGGACAGGGAAATACAGGGAGTGCAGAATTATTAGGCAAGTTGTATTTTTGAGGATTAATTTTATTATTGAACAACAACCATGTTCTCAATGAACCCAAAAAACTCATTAATATCAAAGCTGAATATTTTTGGAAGTAGTTTTTAGTTTTAGCTATTTTAGGGGGATATCTGTGTGTGCAGGTGACTATTACTGTACATAATTATTAGGCAACTTAACAAAAAACAAATATATACCCATTTCAATTATTTATTTTTACCAGTGAAACCAATATAACATCTCAACATTCACAAATATACATTTCTGACATTCAAAAACAAAACAAAAACAAATCAGTGACCAATATAGCCACCTTTCTTTGCAAGGACACTCAAAAGCCTGCCATCCATGGATTCTGTCAGTGTTTTGATCTGTTCACCATCAACATTGCGTGCAGCAGCAACCACAGCCTCCCAGACACTGTTCCGAGAGGTGTACTGTTTTCCCTCCTTGTAAATCTCACATTTGATGATGGACCACAGGTTCTCAATGGGGTTCAGATCAGGTGAACAAGGAGGCCATGTCATTAGATTTTCTTCTTTTATACCCTTTCTTGCCAGCCACGTTGTGGAGTACTTGGACGCGTGTGATGGAGCATTGTCCTGCATGAAAATCATGTTTTTCTTACCTTGCAGACTTCTTCCTGTACCACTGCTTTAAGAAGGTGTCTTCCAGAAACTGGCAGTAGGACTGGGAGTTGAGCTTGACTCCATCCTCAACCCAAAAAGGCCCCACAAGCTCATCTTTGATGATACCAGCCCAAACCAGTACTCCACCTCCACCTTGCTGGCGTCTGAGTCGGACTGGAGCTCTCTGCCCTTTACCAATCCAGCCATCTGGCCCATCAAGACTCACTCTCATTTCATCAGTCCATAAAACCTTAGAAAAATCAGTCTTGAGATATTTCTTGGCCCAGTCTTGACTTTTTAGCTTGTGTGTCTTATTCAGTGGTGGTCGTCTTTCAGCCTTTCTTACCTTGGCCATGTCTCTGAGTATTGCACACCTTGTGCTTTTGGGCACTCCAGTGATGTTGCAGCTCTGAAATATGGCCAAACTGGTGGCAAGTGGCATCTTGGCAGCTGCACGCTTGACTTTTCTCAGTTCATGGGCAGTTATTTTGCGCCTTGGTTTTTCCACACTCTTCTTGCGACCCTGTTGACTATTTTGAATGAAACACTTGATTGTTCGATGATCACGCTTCAGAAGCTTTGCAATTTTAAGAGTGCTGCATCCCTCTGCAAGATATCTCACTATTTTAGACTTTTCTGAGCCTGTCACGTCCTTCTTTTGACCTATTTTGCCAAAGGAAAGGAAGTTGCCTAATAATTATGCACACCTGATATAGGGTGTTGATGTCATTAGACCACACCCCTTCTCATTACAGAGATGCACATCACCTAATATGCTTAATTGGTAGTAGGCTTTCGAGCCTATACAGCTTAGAGTAAGACAACATGCATGATGTGGTCAAAATACTCATTTGCCTAATAATTCTGCACGTAGTGTACATTTCACTAATTCATCTGTAACATTGTTGTGTGACATTCCCAAATTTTTAGCTGTGATATACCCCTGCTCTACATAGTGGACAGGGAATTCAATTTCACTAATTTGTCTGTTACACTGTCGGGTGAAATTTACCAATTTTTGGCTGTCATATACCCCTGCGCTACATGTTGGATGTGGAAATACATTTCACTAATTTGGCTGTTACATTGTTATGTGACATTAAACAGTTTTTGGCTGCGATATACCCCTGCTCTACATTGTGGACAGGAAAGTACATTTCACTAATTTGTCTGTTACATTGTTGGGTGACATTCACCAATTTTTGGCTGTGATATACCCCTGCTCTACCTAGTGGAATGGAAAATACATTTCACTAAATTGTCTGTTACATTGTTGGGAGACAAATGCTCATCTTTTGCGCTAGAAGCTACATTTGTGTCCTACACCGCCTTTAGGACTGTACGAATAGTGAGGCCAGAACAAGTACAGGTGATAGTAGATTGGGTGGCTGACAGTGCCTCCAGTTCCTTCGCATTTTCTCCCACCCAGTCCCCTGCTCAAAGATCATAGTTGGCACCTATAGCCCATGGCCATCTGTCTTTCGACTCACCACCTTACAAATCAGTCAAGCAGTCTGAGCCCCAAGTCATGCAGCAGTCTCTTATGGTTTTTGATGACTCTGCTGGCAGGGTTTCCGTGGGCCATCCACATAGCCCTGCCCCAGAAGTGGAAGAGATTGAGTGCACTGATGCCCAACCACTCATGTTTCAGGATGAAGACATGGGAAGACCACCGCAGCACATCTCTGATAATGACGAAACACAGGTGCCAACTGCTGCGGCTTTCTGCAGTCTGCAGACCGACAAGGAGGGCAGGGGTATAGAGTGGGTGGAAGATGATGTGGAGGATGATGAGGTACCAGACCCCACATGGAATCAAGGTCATGCGAGAGGCGGTGGTCGCACAGAGGCACCAGCACAGCAAAATAGGGAGCAGGGTGCAAAAGCATCTGTTACATTCTCAGGTGACATTTTACCATTTTTGCCATATACAAACCCCTGCTCTGCATAGGTGACAGGGACCTAATTTTTGTACAATCGTCTGTTCAATTCGTGGGTGACAAGAACCCAGTTTTGCTGTGAATAAACCCCTGCTCTGCATAGTTGACAGGGACTTAAATTTCTAAAATACGTCTTTAATTGACGCGTGCCCCCTCCTTTCATTCTATCCTTCCGCTTTAACAACTTGTCCCACATATTTCAGCCATTGACCTCACTTGGATGTGGTATCCCTTTCCACGCTCCCTCTCTGGCATTGAACCATGATTCCCTGTTACCCGTGATCACCATGGTAGGCCCATAAAAGCACATCAAAAGTTGATGGAGAAGATATCCAATTGGATCGTGGACATCATAGGGACATGTGATTAGGCAGAAGTTATCTAGAGTCAACAAAGTGGCAGCAGGGCCTCTCCTGTATAACATTTCCTCATCCAAAATACCGCTGTGACATTCCCTGTAATTTTTTTAATTGCTCATTCCAATAACAGGGCATCTTAAGAGTCCTGTATTGTTATTTATCGTCAGTACCTCCCAGAGTCGGGAGTGGGTAATTGCCACGCGCCCTCTCCTTTACATGGATGATTCTCATTTAACAACTTGTCCCACATTTCCGCTATCACATTTCATCCATTGACCTCCCTTGGATGTGGTATCCCTTTCTCAGGCTCCCTTTCTGGCATGGAACCCTGAATCCCCATTACCCGTGATCACCATGGTAGGTGCATAAAAGAACATTGAAAGTTGATGGGGAAGATAGCCAATTGGATCAAGGCCGTCACGGGGACATGTGATCAGGCAGAAGTTATCTAGAGTCAACAAAGTGGCAGCAGGGCCTCTCCTGTCTAACGTTTCCTAATCCAAAATACTGCAGTGACATTCCGTGTAATCTTTTATTACTCATTCCAATAACAGGGCATCTTAAGAGTCCTGTATTGTTATTTACCGTCACTACCTCCCCGAGTCGGGAGTGGGTAATTGCCGCACGCCCCCTCCTTTACTTGGATGCTTCTGCTTCAATAACTTGTCCCACATTTCCGCTCAATAACATTTCAGCCATTGACCTCCCTTGGATGTGGTTCCTTTCTCAGGCTCCCTCTCCGGCATAAAACCCTGATTCCCTATTACCCGTGATCACCATGGTAGCACATTGAAAGTTGATAGGGAAGATATCCAATTGGATCAAGGCCGTCACGGGGACATGCTACATAGTGGAGCACACGCCTACACGTACTGACTGATGGGTCTGCCCCCTTCAACTTCTGGGTCTCCAAATTAGGCACATGGCCTGAGCTTGCCCTTTACGCCTTGGAGGTGCTGGCCTGCCCTGCAGCCAGTGTATTGTCTGAACGTTTGTTTAGTATGGCAGGAGGGGGTTATCACAGACAAGCACAGCCGCCTGTCTACAGCCAATATGGACAAGCTCACGTTCATTAAAATGAACCAGGCAGGATCCCACAGGACTTGTCCGTATCTTATGCAGAATAGACATGTATACCGGCCTCACCCAGCCATTGTTGTACTCCAGCGCACTTTCTATATTTCCCAATGTTTTGGGGTCTACCCAAATTTGAAAAAATAAATAAAAATATATAAAATAAAATGAAAAACAAAACCAAAAAACTGTGTTTTGCTACCTCCTCCACCTCCGATTCCACCTACACCGCCACATCCACTGCCTCCTCAACCTCCTACTCCATTATTTTAAGTCATTTCCCTATCCACATTTGTTTGCAGAGCACTTGCCATGCCCTTAACCACATTTTGCTACCTTTTGCAGCCCTCTAGCCATTTCCATGATTTCTTTAGAGCCATTTTAGTGCTCCAAAGTTCGGGTCCCCATTGACTTCAATGGGGGTTCAGGTTCGGGGTCAAGTTCAGGTCCCGAACTCGAACTTTTTTGCGAAGTTCGGCCGAACCCGTCGAACCTGAACATCCAGGTGTCTGCTCAACTCTAGTGGCTGGGTGTTTGCGCTTGCATTCAAATGCCTGGGGTAAGGACATTTGTACGCTGAGCTGGAACACGGAAGTGGATGTGGTCGCTGATGGTGCTTGCGAAGGTCCAGGTGCAGGGTGGGAGGCATCCGGGCCTGCGCCTTCGACAGGGGATTGTCCAGCACGTAACACAGGGGAAGAGGAGGAAGTGGTGTGACTTTCAGACACAGATTGTGGACCTGCACCACCCTGCAAACTGGGACATGAAGCTAGGTATCGTGGATGATTGTTTTTCTTGTGCTCTGGCAGTAGGCACAGTTTCACTGCGCCTAGGGCCACGGCCTCTGCACGCACCATCAGCATCACGGCCACTGCCCCGTCCCTTACTGCTCGCCTTCTTCATATTAAATGTTATATATGATTGAAAGTCTCTCACACGTACAGTAGCATAGGATTTGGAAGTGTATGCACAAACAATTTTAAAAAGGTATTTGGGATGTGGAAACGTCACACAGGAGATATCCCGTAGATAATATCAATGCTGTCAATAAAAAATTACAGGGCATGTCTTTGGGGTGAGGAACTGTTATACAGGAGAGGTACCAACAGTAATGTCACTGCAAGCAGCATCTACGCAAAAAAGTACACTGTATATCACAGATACATTTTTTAGGCGCACACGTTACACTGCAGATGTGGCACTGGTTATGTTACTGTCAGAAGCGGACACCGTCTATTGAAAAAGTACACTGTATGTCACAGATATTTTTGGGATGCGCACACTTTTACACAGGAGATGTCGCACAGCTAATGTCACTATACGCAGCGGATACCGTCTATGGAAAAAGTACACTGGATGTCAGATATTTTTGGGGGATGGGCACACTTTACACTGGAGATGTGGCGTAGCTAATGTCACTGTCCGCAGTGGACACCGTCTATGGAAAAAGGACACTGGATGTCACAGATATTTTTGGCATGCGCACACTTTACACTGGAGATGTGGCGCAGCTAATGTCACTGTCCGCAGCGGACACCGTCTACGGAAAAAGTACACTGGATGTCACAGATTTTTTTGGGATGCACACACTTTACACTAGGGATGTGGCGCAGCTAATGTTGCTGTCTGCGACGCTAAATAGATATTGCTGTCACACACAATAGTCCTTAGGAGGACTTTTGGGTCTGTAAAGTTTTAGCAATTTATCGCAGGTTGCGCTAAAAATATAGATTGCTGCTGCCGCACACAATAGTCCTTAAAAGGACTTTTGGGTCTCTGAAAAGTTTTGCCTTCCTCAGCATAGCTCTCCCTGACTAAGAATGAGCCGAACATGCGTCATCAGATGCTATATAGTACCCGATGACACGTTCTGGCCAGCCAATCACTGTAATGCCAGCAGCCAACATGGCTATGGCATTGCAGTGAGGTCAGTACCTTCCAGCACGTTTATTGGCTGCGTAGCAGCCATGAAACGTGCGGGAAGAAGACTCGAGCATGGCACTTGAGCACATGCGGTACTCGCCCGAGTACCACCATGTACCGAGCATAGCAATGCTCGAGTCGAACAGGTGTTCGGCCGAGCATGCTCGATTAGCACGAGTGAATACTAATCAGCGCTTCCATTATGGAAGCGCTGATTATTACCGGAGGACCGGGAAGCACTTAAAGCTCTGTACTCACTGCTTCCTGGTCCTCGGCTGTTGGTTGTGCAGTGGCTGCGCACAGCGTTACCTCTCGCTGTGCGCAGCCTTCACAGCCAACATCTGAGGACCAGGAAGAAGAGAGGAGCTGCGACGTCCAGGAGGAGGAGAGGTAAGTTATTTATTTTATTTGCACTAAGGGTTAATACATGAGGCTGGGGGGCTGATACATGAGCCTGGGGGGCTGATACATGAGGCCTGGGGGGCTGATCATCATTCGGAGGCACTGCAACGCTAGGATGAGCCAAGCCCCGTTCTCTTCACAAAGAAGAACCCTGCATCTACGGGTTAAGAAGAGGGTCCGATATGTCCTTAGCCAGACTCTCGGAAATATAATCCTTCATGGCTTGTCTTTCGGGGCCAGAAAGATAATATAACCTGGTCTTAGGAAACTTTGCTCCAGGGAGCAGGTTAACCGGGCAATCATACAGATGATGGGGTGGTAACTCTTGACAACCCTTCTCAGAGAAAACATCTTTAAAATTGTTCACAAATGATGGTAAGATTGAAATGGAGGTGGCTGAGCAACTGCTTACTTAAGCAATTGTCCCTACAATGCTCACTCCACTCCAATATCTCCCTGGCCTGCCAATAAACAACAGGATAGTGCGCCACCAACCAGGGTAGTCCTAATACCATAGGAGTAGGAAACCCTTCCAGGACATAGCAAGAAATAACCTCATTATGGAGGGCCCCCACCCGAAGATGTATGTCATGTACAATGTGTGTCAGGTTCCCCTGAGAAAGAGGAGCAAAGTCGATAACAAAAATTATTCATTCACCGGACAGAAAACATCAAGTGATTATGAGGCTGGAAGTATATTAGACGGTCATTGGATAACAATTTTAATGCAGGCCAGTGGAGTACAGGCCACAAACATTAGGCATTCACCGGACAGAAAGCATCAAGGGATTATGTGGCCGGAGGTATATTAGACGTTCATTGGATATAGATTTTACTGCAGGCCAGTACAAATACATCTTCAAATACATATGTTTAAAAATATAAAATTGGATTAAAAACATGGCTAATGAAATCCCCCCTCTTGAATAAACCTCAAAGGATCCCATATGGAAGAGAAATACAGTACAGACTAAAAGTTTGGACACCTTCTCATTCAAAGAGTTTTCTTTATTTTCATGACTGTGAAAATTGTAGATTCACACTGAAGGCATCAAAACTATAAATTAACACATGTGGAATTATATACTTATCAAAAAAGTATGAAACAACAGAAAATATGTCATATTCTAGGTTCTTCAAAGTAGCCACCTTTTGCTTTGATTACTGCTTTGCACACTCTTGGCAATCTCTTGATGAGCTTCAAGAGATAGTCACCTGAAATGGTTTTCCAACAGTCTTGAAGGAGTTCCCAGAGATGCTTAGCACTTGTTGGCCCTTTTGCCTTCACTCTGCGGTCCAGCTCACCCCAAACCATCTCAATTGGGTTCAGGTCTGGTGACTGTGGAGGCCAGGTCATCTGGCGCAGCACCCCATCACTCTCCTTCATGGTCAAATAGCCCTTACACAGCCTGGAGGTGTGTTTGGGGTCATTGTCCTGTTGAAAAATAAATGATTGTCCAACTAAATGCAAACCGGATGGAATAGCATGCCGCTGCAAGATGCTGTGGTAGCCACGCTGGTTCAGTATGCCTTCAATTTTGAATAAATCCCCAACAGTGTCACCAGCAAAGCACCCCCATACCATCACACCTCTTCCTCCATATTCATGAAAATACAGAAAACTCTTTGAATGAGAAGGTGTGTCCAAACTTTTGGTCTGTACTGTATATTTCAAATATATTTAGCAAAAAAATGTATATATGTGACATATATTTACAATATATTGTCTGACTCAAATATATTTTAAGATATATGAAAAAAAATGTAAATGAAAATATATTTTCCAAAGTAATATATTTAAAAATATATTTTTAAAATATATTTTGTAGATATTTTTTAACATGGAATAAAATAAATTTAAGCATATATTTTGAAATGTATTAGGGAATTCATTTAAAAAATGTATTTCAAATGTATTTTCCAAAGACATATATTTGAAAATATATTTTTCAAATATTTTTTGAGATTCTTTAACATGTAAAAAAAGACATTTCAACATATATTTTGAATTGTATTTGGGAATGCATTCCAAAAAAGTAATTAAAATGTATTTTCCAAAGATACATATTTTATAATATATTTTAAGTGCCTATTTTTCAGATATTTTAAACATAAAAAAATTATCTAAACATTTATTTTAAAATATACTGGTAAATGTATTCCAAAAATGTAACCTAAATGCATTTTCCAAAGACATATTTTTTAAAATATATTTTCATCATGTTTTAACATCTAAAAAGGCATTTAGACATATTTTGTAAAACATGTTTGTAAAATTGACTTGGAATGTGTATTAAAAAAATCGCTATAAAATAGCTAAAGATTCTGAATGTCAAAGGCACTGTCTAGTTTTACTGTTTTAAAATAAATCAATAACAAAATATGTTAATAAAGTATTATTTTTTTTTATAAACACGTTAAACACAATAATTAAGAATAAATAATTAAACTGTATTCTTTATTTATGCCAAGTGGATATATGCATGGAATTCAGAGGAGGGAAGGTTATTACATGAATACTTACCCTCCACAGCGCAGCCCTTCCTATGATTTTATTCACGGTCACGTGACCGCTCCTGAAGCCTTTTGGAGGCTTCCAGTCCAACGCCATCTTCTTCTTCTCCAGCCTGAGGCAGGAGAAGAAACTTAATCACTGATATCACCGCCTCCTGCCGGGCTCCCCCGTGGCTGGGCTCCAGAACAGTTAGTACAGCCCCTTGGGCACCTTACCAGGATGATTTGCATAGATATAAAATAATTTTTTACACTCAATAAAAGCATTCAGAGATATAGGACAGGTATATTGCGGACAAGCTAGCGGCAATCTAGCCGTGCATGTCCGCAGCTCTAAAGGGGTAAAACGAGGTGACAGAATCATTAAACAAACACATCTTGGTTTCCTACTTTTCCATCATCCTTCCACCTTCTCAACACCCCAACCTGCCCCCCCTCAATACTGTGCCACCCAATGCTATTCTGCAGAAACAGTCCCCATGAAAATTCAGGTACCACACAGTGTGCCAGTACAAAAATTCCCCTACAGCTTGGAGTCAGTGGCGAACTACTAGTGGTGCAACATTTGCAGCTAGGACTGGGCCCTAGTGCTCCATCACTGTTCTAAAATCAGTAGTCTGCATTGTTTAAACAAAGTATGAAAAGTATTAGTAATTGGCATCGTAAAGTATCTGTACTCGTACTTGGTCTGGAACCAGTGGTATCGGTGCATCCCAAATTGTTAATTTACTTTACTCTTGCATCTGTTACAGTACTTTTGAATATCTAATACGTTTATTATTTTCCATTTACTTCTTAAAGCTGCAACTTTAGAAAAATTTCCAGGGACTTCAAAGAGTGTCATAAGTGATGCCGTTAACAGGAAAATTGCAGAATTAAAATATTGATTGAAGGAAACAGTGAAGACCTCAGCAGATTTACAGAAATCATTTTTATAATGCAATTAAGTTTCAAAAATGTTAACAATGTTATACAAGCGTTTTTCTATTGTATTCTATTGTATTTTTACATGATAATAATATAATACAAGATTTGTTTATTGTACTGTTTTTTGTCTTCATTCAGAAAATGTTTTGGAATTGAATACTATAAATTTTTTAACGTAGTGGATTATATTTGAAATGCATTGGAAATATATTATAAAAACTACCAGAAAGGCCTCTTTCACACGGGTGTTCCGGATTTGCTCTGGATGCATCCCGGGTGCATTGCGGGTGCGACTGCAATTGCGTTGTTCAGTTTTTTCAGTATGAGTGCAATGCATTTTGCATACGCGTGAGAAAAAAACTGAATGTGGCACGCAGACCCAAACTTCTTCACTGAAGTTCGGGTTTGGATTCGGTGTTGTGTAGATTTTATTATTTTCCCTTATAACATGGTTATAATGGAAAATAATAACATTCTTAATACAGAATGCTTACTAAAATGTGCCTTGAGGGGTTAAAAAAAATAAAAAAATAACTCACACAGTTAGGCATTATCTTCTTTCTTCTTCTTTGAGGACCTTTAAGATCCGTCTATCTTCATTCAGCAGGACCTGCGCTGATGTCACCGTGCTCACCATGTGGTGAGCACGATTACATCATCAAAGGTCCTTTTGCAGGTCCTTTAAGAAGAACAAAGAAGAGGATCACAGGTGCGCGAACAATTGGATGAGGTGAGTTAATAATTTTTAGTAAGCATTCTGTATTAAGAATGTTATTATGTTCCCTTCTAACCATGTTTTAAGGGAAAATAATAAAGTAAATGGGGTCCCGGGTCACTCATCCTTTATCTCCTTAGCAACCATGTGTGCAAATCGCATTGCATCTGCATTCATTTCTAGGGGGCCTGCGTTGTGTGAAAAAGGCAAAATATAGAATATGATGCGATTTTCACGCAATGTACAAGTGATGCGTGAAAATCACTACTCATCTGCACAGCCCAATTGAAGTGAATGGGTCCGGATTCAGTGTGGGCGCAATGCGTTCACCTCACGCATTGAACCTGTGCGGAATTCTCACCCGTGTAAAAGGGACCTAATACATGACGATTTTATAGGCCTATGATATATAAAATACATTACAAATGCATTTCAGAATATAATAGTAAAGTGTGTTTTTTTTATTTCTCCCTCACATATTTTGCATTCAGAAGTACATTTAACATAATATTCCAGAACATATTCACAGTACATTCCAAAATACATTTTGATATATATTTATGGCCAAAGTAATACAAACCGGATTTCCAAAAAGTTGGGACACTAAACAAATTGTGAATAAAAACTGAATGCAATGATGTGGAGATGGCAAATGTCAATATTTTATTTGTAATAGAACGTAGATGACAGATCAAACGTTTAATCCGAGTAAATGTATCATTTTAAAGGAAAAATACGCTGATTCAAATTTTCACGTTGTCAACAAATCCCCAAAAAGTTGGGAAAAGTAGCAATAAGAGGCTGGAAAAAGTAAATTTGGGCATAACGAAGAGCTGGAAGACCAATTAACACTAATTAGGTCAATTGGCAACATGATTGGGTATAAAAAGAGCTTCTCAGAGTGGCAGTGTCTCTCAGAAGCCAAAATGGGTAGAGCATCACCAATTCCCACAATGCTGCGCAGAAAGATAGTGGAGCAATATCAGAAAGGTGTTACCCAGCGAAAAATTGCAAAGACTTTGCATCTATCATCATCAACTGTGCATAACATCATCCGAAGATTCAGAGAATCTGGAACAATCTCTGTGCGTAAGGGTCAAGGCCGTAAAACCATCCGTCGTTGCCAGCTGAAACTCTACAGTGCAAAGAAGAAGCCAGATACACAAGCTCAGGCGTTTTCACTGGGCCAGGGATCATTTAAAATGGAGTGTGGCAAAATGGAAGACTTTTGGAAATCTGGGACGTCATGTCATCCGGACCAAAGAGCACAAGGACAACCCAAGTTGTTATCAACGCTCAGTTCAGAAGCCTGCATCTCTGATGGTATGGGGTTGCATGAGTGCATGTGGCATGGGCAGCTTGCATGTCTGGAAAGGCACCATCAATGCAGAAAAATATATTCAGGTTTTAGAACAACATATACTCCCATCCAGACGTCATCTCTTTCAGGGAAGACCCTGCATTTTTCAACAAGATAATGCCAGACCACATTCTGCATCAATCACAACATCATGGCTGAGTAGGAGAAGAATCCGGGTACTGAAATGGCCAGTCTGCAGTCCAGATCTTTCACCTATAGAGAACATTTGGCGCATCATAAAGAGGAAGGTGCAACAAAGAAGGCCCAAGACGATTGAACAGTTAGAGGCCTGTATTAGACAAGAATGGGAGAGCATTCCTATTTCTAAACTTGAGAAACTGGTCTCCTCGGTCCCCAGACATCTGTTGAGTGTTGTAAGAAGAAGGGGAGATGCCACACAGTGGTGAAAATGGCCTTGTCCCAACTTTTTGGGGATTTGTTGACACCATGAAATTCTGATTCAACATATTTTTCCCTTAAAATTGTACATTTTCTCAGTTTAAACATTTGTTATGTGATTTATGTTCTATTCTGAATAAAATTTTAGAAGTTGGCACCTCCACATCATTGCATTCAGTTTTTATTCACGATTTGTATAGTGTCCCAACTTTTTTGGAATCCGGTTTGTATATCATATGAAGGTATTCTACCCTGGAAGCATTCTAGGGAAGAATATATCACCTAATAGAGTCTTGTATGCATTTATGTGTAATGTGTGTGTATGTCTGTAACTCTGTGTCTGTAATGTAAGTATATGTGTGCATTATAGGAGTACTATGTATGTGCTTGGAATAGTGATATGATACATGTGTGTGGTATAGTGGTACTATGCGGCATATGTATACTATAGAGGGGTTACATTTTTTTAAAGGGGTTAGTCTATCACAGACATTGGAGACATATCACTAGGATATGCCACCAGTGTCAGATAGGTGCGGGTCTCACTTCGGTGAATGAAGAATGGACCAGACATGCATGACCACTTCTCTTTTCACCAATTTGGGGTGCTGGAAATAGCTTAACCAGTGCTCTAATATCATCAGAACTCCCACAGCATTGAATGGAGAACACACCACACATGAATGGCCACCTTCACGGAACTCCCATAGTGGTAAACGGAGGGTGACGACGCTTGTGCAATGCTCTAACCTTCTCATCGAGGCTTGTTCTGGGGAAAAGCAGAACTGAGACCCACACCTATCTGACACTGAAGGCATATCCTAACAACATGCCATCAATGTCTGAGATGAGACAACTCTTTTAAGTTCTTGTTGTGTGTGCTTGTGTGTGTACATACTTTGTGTGTGTTGGAGGGGCCACCACACAGAAGTCCTACTACAGCTCTGTTAATAGGAAACAGTTTGTTTCTAGCAGACTAGCAGACTAGCAGATACTAAAGAAAGCATATGAGCCGCTGAATATTCACCTTTTTCCTCTATACTAAATGCTTATGTCTAGATACTACACAGAAAATATAGTTCAAATCAATTTAGTCAATTATAATAAGTTTTACTGAATTTCGACTTCCTCCAGAGAAAACCATCTATGAGCTTTTTAAGAGGATGATAATTGTTGTGCCAAACCAATTTTGTTGTACCTTTTATATGACTCATAAAATAGAGAGGTTTTAAAGTGTTATTTTAATTCCATGTTTTAACTTCAAATGGCACCAGACAGACACAATTCATGCTACTTTGCGGGATCATAGGTCCTGTCAACTATCAGCGGATGATATAAAAAGCTATTTGAACTGAGTTCCTCTGCATACTGATTAGAAGAAAATTAAAAAGCAATGTGCAGTAATGTAGTATTGTCAACATGTCACTCAAGCTGACTGGCCTTTGACTTCCAATGAATTCTGATTAGCCTCAAAGCCATCACGTCTTTCAGAATATTTGTGATAGTTACATGGTCAACACTGGGAAGAAATCTGAGATATCACATTAATGTTTCTGAATTAGTCTTGTCCTGTGATTGTGGAGGCTAGATAGGATTTACCATTTAATGGTAAATTGCTAATAAAATCATTTTATTTTATTTTCATTGCACGTGTCTAGTATCTGTACATGACTGTGCTTTATTTTATTTATTTTTAGAAGAGAAAAAAAATAATAATAATATTCATTTGTTTTTTATAGCTTTTATATATATCGGCACTGTCTGGACCACGTGGCTTTCATCACTAACCATATATCACTTTGTTTAGAAATACAGTGGTGCACATTTACTAATCCTGTAGATGGCATAAACTTAGAAAGGCCGTCCAGACCTCCACCATATTCATCACAGTGGCTCAGGCCAGATGACAGAATTGGGGCATAGCTGGACACTTTTGTCTAACTCTGTAGCAACCATTGGTCAGCTTACTTTGAGACAGAATTTTATGCCACAATTACAGCGCAATTCCAGAGCAAAATGGCACATCATAGGCCATGATCATTTCATGTAAAGCCATACCTCTTTTCTCGTGCAGCATAAAGACTTATAATGTCTTTAAACCTAGATGTGCCAAATTGTAACAAATTGTGACACTTTTTAGCGCAATTTACGCTGAAATCTAGGTTCACTCACATAAATTTATGTGGACCAGTATATTTAAAGGGTTGTCCTCTTGAAGAGGCTGCCAGGGTACAGAGCTGAACCCTGATGTACACCAAATTTTACCCAGGCAGCCCCCCTGTCAAGAGCATCAGAGCAGTTCATTTTGTGGAGTTCCGGTGATGAACCAGGCTCTCCTTCGGGCTGCCAGGTAGAGGTTTCCACCCAGCAGTGAGCCCGGTGACGTCACTGCCACTCAGGGCCGGTACAAGGATTTTTGCCAACACAAGCAAAGCTACATTTTGGCACCCCTCCCTCGCAGCTCACCTGGCCCTGGTCCCGTCTGCAGCAGCTGGCATCTCCTCTGTGTGGTCCTGGTATCTTCTCTCCTTCTCTCTGCTTCAGACAATCGCTAGTTTTAGGACCGTATTTTTCGCCCTCTAAGACGCACCGGCCTATAAGACGCACCGAGGAGGATAATAAGAAAAAAATATTTTCCATTGCACATCAGGTCAGACCAGCAATCAGACCCCCAATATTAATCAGACCTCAGATCAGACCCTCAATGCCTCAGATCAGCCCCAAATGTCGGCCATCAGCCCCCCATGTCAGCCATCAGTCCCCCATCATGTCCCCATGTCAGCCATCATGCTCCCATGTCAGCCATCATGCTCCCATGTTAGCCATCATGCCTACATGTCAGCCATCATGCTCCCATGTTAGCCATCATGCCTACATGTCAGCCATCATGCCTACATGTCAGCCATCATGCCCCCATGTCAGCCATCATGCCCGCCATCAATAATGCCCCCCCATGTCAGCCATCAGCGCAAATAAAATATAAAAAAATAATTTACCTCTCCTGCTCCTGGACACCATCGCTCCTCACCACCAGCGCTCTCTCTCTTCTTCCTGGTTCTCGGCTGTCAGCTGTGAAGGCTACGCACAGTGAGGTTACATGGTGCACAGCCTTTTACAGCAGACAACCGAGCGGAGGACCAGGAAGCGGTGAGTACAGATCCTTCACCACTTCCCGGTCCTCCGGTACTAATGAAGCGCTTTCAAAATGGAAGCGCTTCATTAGTACTCGCCCCATAAGACCCAGGGGAGAAAAATACAGGGTATTTAAAAGAAAAAAAAGGTTTCATTTTTTCCACCCCCCGTCTCTGCGCCATAAGGCAGCCGCTTGGTCTGCCTTATTATAGCACCGGCCCTGCCGCAACTGATATGTGGGCTTTAGCACTTCCCTAGCCGTTTTACAGGCTAGGAAAGCGCTATAGCCCACCCATCAGTGCCGGTGATGTCACCAAACACACTGCTGGGTGGAAGCCTCCGCCCAGCAGTGTGTTATAGTAAATAAAAGAGCCCTTGCCCTGCGCAGGATGGCGCAGGGCAATGGAGAGCATCAGAGCATGAACTTCTCCGATGCTCATGTCAGGGAGGGCTACCTGGGTGAAATTACAGGTATGTCTGGGTTCAGCTCTGAACCCGGATAACCCCTTTAAATGAGATGCATATTGATGTAGCCTTTATTGAGCACATGTATTACATTGTAGCTGTTCAAATGTATGCACTCAATCCTCTCACAAGAAGATCTAGTTGTCTCACAAGCAGAAATCCCCCACAACCAGCATACTTCTAAATAAGCCATGTAAGCAGTTTTTTTTCTTATCCCTTTTCTCTATAAGTGTCTGATTGCTGAGAGTCAAAAAAATTGATGAAAAGCCGCAGCACTCCCAGTCTTGAATCCAACTTTGTGTTTATTAACACCCAAAAAAAAGCAACTTTTTGACAGCAAAGTTTTTTTCAAGCTATATCATATATATAGCTCTAAAAAAAACTTTTCTGTCGAAACGTTGCTATTTTTTTCGGTGTTAATAAACACAAAATTGGATTCAAGACTAGGAGTGCTGCTGTTTTTCATCTATTTTTTGGGCTACCAAGGGGGCCCTCAGGTCGGGGCCTGGCACTGCGAGCACAGCAGCCATTTTACACAGAAATCGACTAACAAGTGGTGCTGTCCTGTCTTCTCTTTGACGAGTGATTGCTGAGAGTCCTACGTTCCTGAGACTGTGTCCCTGTTTGAAAGGTGCAATATAGTGAGCATGTGTAACCACTGCCAACACTCCATTCAAATGATAGACTAAAGAGCCCACGAGTGGTGGTTTCTATGGTCAAGCTTTTAGCACTCATACACTTTTTACCTATCCTGTGGATTGGTGAGAAGTTGCTGTGGTGGGACAACTCTGTTTAGCTTTATCAGTGACACAAAAATCTGCCTTCATAGACAATTGCCAACATTTTATCCCTATTGTACTGAGTTGCAATTGTGAATTATTTTTGCTTTTATTGCTGTACCATGAAAAACACAATGTGCACAGTGTGATAATACTATTTATATTTTCTTAATAAGCAATATACCCACATAAGAGGATCATAGGAACAACACATAAGCAGTTAAAACATAAATGTAAAAAAGGACAGTCTGAATTCTATTTGATTGTTATATGTAATGTTGAATAACATACTAAGGTCAACTGATAGCTACATGAGGTACAAAAGCCAACTTAATGTCATCTGTTATCTCTTTATATATTTAATAGTATAGTAAAATAGGTCATAACATGTCATAACATTATCATGTCTATCTATTTGTGTATACAGTATGTATACAGAAACAATTACTTATGCATATACTGCCTCATATTTCATTACTTAAAAAAATGGTATCTTTGTAGAATTCATTAAAGAGGACCTTTCACTTGTATAAACTATGTGAACTGAGTATGCTGCCATATAGAGCGGCGCCCGGGGATCTCACTGCACTTACTATTATCCCCGGGCGCCGCTCCGTTCTCCAGTTATAGGCTCCGGTACCTTTGCTCCTTAAGTTATAGTAGGCGGGTCATCCCTTGTCCTGTGGACGTATCCTTCTCCTAGGCTGCAGCGCTGGCCAATCGCAGCGCACAGCTCACAGCCTGGGAGGTTTTTTTCTCCCAGGCTGTGAGCTGTGCGCTGCGATTGGCCTGTGAACCCTGGTTTATTAATTTAAAAAATGTTTTATATTTTCACTTCTTGGTTCAGGTTTCAAAATCACCCAGTCATTTTTTTTAGACAAAAGCATTGATTATTACATGATGGTAAGTAATGAAAGACATGAAATACCATGAATACTAATATCTAGATTTTACTGTATTTCTTCTGACTATAGCCTATTCTTTGAAGACTGTACCAACCAGTCCTAGGCTCATATATTCTGCTGATCAAGAGATAAACATCTGGTTCCTGCATTCACTTTGCTCCAAACTATCATACAATATCTTTGTCAGTGAAAATGTAACCCTGAGACTTGTATATCACATAAAGTCATGTACCTTTTTTCATAACACAAGATGCTGTTCTCCGGGATACATAAGGCATACATTATTAGAATATAACTATTTTCTTCCAGTCTCCAAGGCAACAAATTATTCAGCTTCACTTGTTTTGTTTATTATTTTACCACAAATAAACTGTGCCATTTTTTACTGTAAAATTAGGTGTTATTTAATTAGTCCAAATTTGTTCCAGAAGGACATTTACATGCTGTACTATTATATACTACAATTATCTTCATTTATATTCATTTTTATTAAAAGAAATATAGAATACCCTGTTATGATGTTATAAATATGATATAAAGATTCTTCTTGCTTTTTTAGGACCCATTCTAGACCCCAATACCACCATTCCATTGTAATAGAAAGCTATTCTGTGGCACATGAAGAATACCAGGACTTCTCTAAAGGCTCAAGCCCATGAATGTAAGGGCAGAGGCATTGTGGAGGCATCGGAAGTGGTTTGTATTTCAAGTCAATGGGTCTGCATCTGCAGCAAGGACTGCAATACGGCCACAGAGCCCATACGTTCGTGGGCATGAAGTAACAGGTCTAAAGCCTCTAGCACTCCAGCTTTTGGGAAGCTACAATTCGCAGCATGCACACTTGTTCAGCTATTCTTAGAACTTCTATTGAAAGTGAATGGAACATGCTGTGATTTGTAGTTTTGCAATAGCTGGAGTGCCAAAGGTTTCTGAGCACTGTACTAAGAGACCTAAATCAAGATTTCTCTCTCAATATTTTCTACTGGCTACTTGGATTAAAAAAATTCTATATTTGTCTAAAATAAAGTTTTGGGATTTTATTCCTTAGATCTTGATGACTTGTACTTTGCACCTGGGAGGCAACCCTGTTTATCCCTGCATGCTTTGGATGTTTTCTCTCTCTAAGGAGGACTAGGTGAGTTAATCTACACTTTCTTTTCTTATATTATTATGACCTCATTAACTAGAACATGGTGCTTAAAGATAAGCAAATCGTATCGCACAAAGTGGAATTTTATCCGATTCTCAGAATAAATTAGATTCGCCTCAAAGCTGAATTTCCTCATGCTTCGTGGTAGTGATTTAACCTGAAATAGTGTAAAAAATGAAAAAAATCTAACTTACCACCTTCATTTGCTCGCGAATGGCATGCCGCCGCCATCTTGATTGGAGATTTTGGCCAAAATACCGTGCGTAGTGACTAGAGATGAGCGTATCAAAGCTGACGAAGTGGAAATCGATCTTAATTTCAGGAAAAATACGATTCGCAATGAATGCAAATTTCTTCGCGCTTCGTGGCAACGAATCACAATTTTTTCTAAAATGGCGGCTACAATGGTGGCTATACGTGTAATGACATGGGGCAAAGAACTCTGGCAAGGCGGGCTGCCCCATAATGCCATGCATGCAGCCAATCAGCAGCCAACCACCCCTGTGATGTCACAGCCCTATAAATACTGCAGCCATCTTAGAGTCAGACATTTTCAAGTGTTCTGAGTGCAGGGACAGATGTTAGAAGGTGCTAGGGACAGCAATTGGAAAAACCTGATTGTGAAAAAAAAACCTGAAAAAACTATTTATAAGTGCAAGGAAAGGATAGTGAGGAATCATTTCACAGCATCTTAGTGTCACGAGTTGGAGGTCCCAGGAGAGACCTCCGCGTCGTCAAGCAATAAACAAACGGAAATCAGGTACAGAAGGTACCGACGGTACATAGGCAAACATAACAAACAAGCAGTTACAAGCAGGCAACTAAAAACACAAGCAGAAGTTCATAGCAAGGAAACAGGAGTGACAATGAGCAGAGAAGGACTAGCTCCACTAGTAGTAAACTGCATGGCCTTGCCCATGGCACTCTGCTGCAAAGAAAAGTACAGCAAGGGCTTGCTGAACAGAGACATGAATACAAACTTGGTGACTAAAACATAACTGGCAGAACAGATAACAAAACACAGGAAAGAAGACGGGAATGAACAAGTAGGAAACCCACAGAGCACGCACAGACAGACTGGGATCCCATGGGTCAGTAGCATGGGAGAGTGAGTACAAACTTGGCGCAGGACAAGACAACACACACCAGGAGAGCTGACACAGAACTGAGGAAACCTCAGCCTTCTATACAGGTTCCATGGGTGCAGCAGAGAGGCCACACCAATGGAGCAGACAGAGGATTAACTCTTAATAGGCACACAGGGAGTTAACCCATAAAGAACCACAAACACACAGGAACTGAGCTGCAGCGAGAGCATAGACAGAAGGTCACAGCCAGAGGTAACGACTGTGACACTTAAGTGCAGGGAGAGAAGTCAGAAGGCGCTAGGGATAGTGCTAGAAAAGCGATTTACAAGTGTAGTGAAAGAATAGGGAGGAATCATTTCACAGGCAGCATCTTAGTGCAGGGAGAGATGCCAGATGGCGTTAGGGACGGTGCTAGAAAAGCGATTTACAAGTGCATGGAAAGATTATTTGGGGATTCAAATAGCCATTATACAGCTCTGTCATTCCATCAATTTGTTCTTGGGGTGCAAGTGCTATATTACAAATCCTTTAGTGGTGTATATCTTTTCAAACAAGAAAAATACAGTATTTACATTGTTCACTTCTGCAGTTCTATGTGTTAAAAGCGTGCAGAAAGAAAAAAATATACACACTTCACTGGTGCAGTTATTTGTGGAAAAAGGGTTTAGTGGTCTTTTTTAGTACAGAAAGAAAAATATATACGCACTTCACTGGTGCATTTATTTCTACTAAAAGCGTTTACTGGCCTATTTCAGTACAAAAAGAAAAATACAGTATATTCTCAGTTCACTTCAGCAGTTATATGTCTTGAAACTGTTTACTGGCCTATTTCAGTACAGAAAGAAAAATATATACACACTTCTCTTTATTTCAGTACAAAAAGAAATATATTCTAAGTTCACGTTGACGGTTATATGTGTTGAAAGCGTACAGAAAGAAAAAATATATGCACTTCACTGGTGCACTTATTTGTGGCAATAGAATTTAGTGGCCAATTTCATAATAGAAAGAAAAAAATGTGCATTTCACTGGTGCACTTATTTGTGGCAAAAGGGTTTAGTGGCCTATTTTATTATAGAAAGATAAAAATATACACACTTTACTGGTCCAATTATTTGTGGCAACAGCGTTTAGAGGCCTATTTTAGTACAGAAAGAAAAATTTATACACACTTCACTTGTGCACTTATTTGTGGCAAAAGCATTCAGTGGCCTATTTCATTATAGAAAGAAAAAAATATACGCACTTCACTAGTGCTGTTATTCGTGGCAAAAGCGTTTAGTGGTTTATAGTGATGGACGAACATCGGCTGGGACGGTTCACGAACGCGATCAAATGTTCGCGAACCTGAAAAACCCTTAGCTCATATTTGCAGCCACCAAATACTTAGTAGAAGTGTACAAATAGTCACTCAACATGGAAAGTGACATACTAGAGGGGGATCAATGACAAAAATTCCAACAAAAAATATGTATCTTAGTCAGGGGACATTTTTATGTGTCTGAATCCTCTGAAATGTGCCCTGTTGGATCCTAGAAAATGTTTATTTTAGGCCACAGGAGTAGGGGCTTTAAAAATTAGGCATTCACCTGACATAAAAGAAATTCTGATTATGTGGCTCGAGGTACATTTTGCGGTCAATGGATACAAATTTTACTGTAGGCCACTGAACTACAGGCCCCAAACATTAGGCAGGCCAATTTTACTGCAGGCCAATTTTACTGCAGGCCAGTACAAATACAGGTCAAATCCATATGTTTCCTCCGAGGCCCAAAACATTAGGCATTCAACAGACAGAAAAGGCCTTTTATGGCGCTAAATTTACCTAAGACATGGACTAATACCGAGTGGTGACGGATATTTGTGGACTGGCATGAGGAAATTCAATTAAACTTGGTCGTCACAGGTGTTGAATTCCTCCGAGATCCATGCCTCATTCATTTTTAGAAATGTGTGGTAGTCCACACCGTCGGGAGCTAGGTGAGTGCACTTATTGGTCACGATCCCCCCTGCTGCGCTGAATCTCCTTTCAGACAGGACACTGTACAAGGAGCAAGCCAACAGTTCCATGGCAAATTGTGCCAGCTCTGGCCACAGGTCAAGCCTGCACACCCAGTAGTCCAAGGATTCCTCGCTTCTCAGAACGTCCACATCGGCCGTTAACCCAATGTAGTCAGACACCTGTCGGTCTAGGCGTTCCGTGAGGCTGGATCGATGGGTTGGCTGCAAGAATGATCATATATCTGAAGTGACCGACACATTTTCAAACCGCCCTCTTCTTGCATGTGCTTTTGGATTGGTACCTGCAACTTCTCTGCCAGCGCCCGCAAAAGCAGAATGCAGCATTTCTCGAAGCAAGGCCTGGAAGTTCTGCATTCTGACAGTCCTCTGTGATGGTGGCAACATGTCCGACATTTTGTGTTTGTACCCGGGGTCTAAGTACGTTGCCACCCAGTAATGGTCCTTTGCCTTTATAATTTTTATACTAGGGTCCCTCTTCAAATACTGGAGCATAAAGGCCCCAATTTTCATGAAACTGGAAGCGGTGGAGTGGCCTGGCTCCTGCTCATTGTCCAGGATAATGTCATCCTCGTTCTCCTTCCCCCAGCCACAGCCAACAGCGGGGATCTTGCTCCTCCTCCGCCCGGGCAACATCCTCCTCTTTCTCCTCTTCAGACTCCTGTTGACTTGTCTCAGATGAAGTAGCCCCCCCTGGGAATTCATCCAGCATTGCGACCTTCTCATCTTCTTGCTCCTCTCCAGAAAGAAGGCGTAAGGTACGATGTCACTGATGGCACCCTGGCTGCGACTGACCAGTTTAGTTATCTCATCAAATGGCAGCAGAAGTCTGCATGCATTGCGCATGAGCAACCAGTGGTGTGGTGAAAAAAAAACAAGCTCCCCAGAACCTGTCCTGCCGCAGAATTCGTACAAGTAGTCGTTAACTGCATGTTTCTGCTGAAGCAGTCTATCAAGCATATACAAGGTGAAGCTCCATCGCGACAGGCAGTCACAAATCAGACGTCTGACGGCAGGTGGTGTTGCCACTTAATGTCAGCAAGGCGAGACATGGCCGTGTAATATCTTCTAAAAGTGCTAGAGATTTTCCTGGCCTGCCACAAGACGTCCTGGACACCGAGGTTTTAGGAAACAAATTGCTGCATGACTAAGTACAGGACGTGTGCCATGCACAGCACATGTGTCATCTAGCCCAGTTTCAGCTCGCTCAGCAGATTGGCACCATTGTCGCACACCACTTTACCAACTGTCAAAATGAGCAGGGTTAGCGACTGATCAGTCTGTGACCGCAAAGCTGAAACGAGTGCAGGACCAGTGTGCCTCTTGGTTTCCAGGCACAACAGCCGCAGCACAGTATGGCAACATTTCACCTGGCACGTCGAATAGGTTCTGGGAAGCTTGGGGAGCGCAGCGGAAGAGGCGGTAGCAGTGGAATAGGAGGAGTCAGCCGAGGAGGAGACGGAGGATGGAGTAGGAGGAGGAGAAGAAGAGACAGGCCTGCATGCAATCTGTGGCGGTAACACCAATTCCACACGGGTGCAACAGGTTGCATGATTGACTGCCGTCAGAAGGTTTGCCCAGTGGGCAGTAAAAAAGTTATGTACCTTCCCTGCTCGTATTTGCTAGACCACGTGTCTGTGGTCAGATGTATCTTGGAACCGACACTGTGTGCCAGATATACATCCACTTGCCGCTGAACGTGGTCACATAGCTCCGGGATGCCATTCTGGGAGAAATATTTCCTTCCGGGTACCTTCCATTGTGTTGTGCGAATGACCACAAATTTTTTAAAGGCCTCCGAGTCCACCAATTTATATGGAAGTAGTTGGCGGGCTAGCAGTTCAGACGAGCCACCGGTCAGCCGTTGGGCAAGAGGGTTATCCAGCATCATCATCTTTTTTTGCTCTAACATTTGGGCTATGGAAGCTTGCCTTTTGCCAGATGAAGTCGACCACGGCATGGTGGAAGGTGGAGTGGAGGACAAATGGAAAGAGAGAGAGGAGAAGGGGAAGGGGAAGGAGAAGAGGCAGGACGAGGAGCACCAGAAGTGTGTCTTTGTGGGTTCTGACGGTGTTGCTCCCACTGGGCTCGGTGATGGGAGGCCAGGTGCTTTCTTAAGGCGGTCGTCCCTAGGTGAGTGTTCGGCTTACCGTGACTTATGCGTTGACAGCACAGGCTGCAGATCGAAACACTATTGTCAGCAGCGAACACGTAAAAAAAAAGCCCACACTGCTGAGCCATGTGCCGTCGACCTGGGAGCGCCAGATGTGACCGTGCATGGTGGATGGCTTGTTCCAGATACATTTGCAGTCTGCTTTTTGCCTCCTGTGCACTGTAAGTTCTGCCTGCTTCTCCTCCTTCTCCTCCCTATTTGCTGCTTTGTCTCTCCCTTTGAACTCCCCCCCTCTTCCTCTCTTGTGGGCACCAATGTGACATCCAAAGACACATCATCTTCGTCCCCTTCACCACCACTGACATTAGAGATCTTGGAGTAGGCAGCAACAGCGGGGACCACCCTCCTTGGGCTGATCTGGGTACTGTCGTCAGACTGCTGGGAGCAGACCGTTGCTACCTCCCCTTCCTGATCCAATGCCAAGAATGGCTGCGCATCGGTAAGGTCTTGTAATGGATGGGAAAATAGTTCCTTTGACTTGAGAGGAGGGGATATGGTGGTAGTGGTGGTTGTGTCTTTGGGGGTAGACACAGCAGAGAGTAAAAAGGGTGCAGATAGAGAGGATGAGGAGGCTGCAGAAGCGGAAGGCTGAGTGAGTCACTCAACCAAGTCCGGTGCGTCCTTTGACGTAATTGCATGCACCTTCTGCAACTTCCCACTTAGGCTCCGGCTGGTGCACCTGCCTGACCCCTACCACCCACGCTGAATTGCCTGCCTCTTCCTCTGCCTGTCATTTTTAAAATGATCCTGTGACAAAAGTCCATATAGAAGAGCAGTACTTGTTGAAGAAGGTATATCACATCCCTGCTTCAATCGCTTTTTTTGAGGGGCAACTGGTATATCACACCAGTAGAAATTATTTGTTCTAATGTCGTTTGTCACTATCTGTAGATGAGGTAATGCAGGTAAACCGCAAACTAATTCTGCACTACCCAAATGCACTATATAGAAAGTATATAATTATTATATAAGACACCTGCTTCAATCAGTTTTTTGGGGGGGGGCAACTGGTATATCACACCAGTAGAAATTATTTGTTCTAATGTTGTTTCTCATTATCTATAGCTGAGCTAACGCAGCTAAAACACAAACAAATGCTGCACTACCAAACTGCACTATATAGAAAGTATATAATTGGTACATAACACCCCTGCTTCAAATAGTTATATTTGGGGGGCAACTGGTATATCACACCAGTAGAAATTATTTGTTCTAATGTCATTTGTCACTATCTGTAGCTGAGGTAACACAGCAAAACTGCAAACAAATGCTGCACTACCCAAATGCACTATATAGAAAGTATATAATTGGTATATCACACCCCTAGTTCAATAACAATTTTTTTTGGGGGGGCAACTGGTATATCACACCAGTAGAAATGATTTGTTCCAATGGTGTTTGTCACTATCTGTAGCTGTGGTAACGCAGCAAAGCTGCCAACAAATGCTGCACTACCTAAATGCACTATATAGAAAGTATTTTATTGGTATATAACACCCCTGCTTCAATCAGTTTTTTTGGGGGGGCAACTGGTATATAACACCTGTGGAAATGATTTGTTTCAATGGCGTTTGTCCCTATCTGTAGCTAAGGTAATGCAGCAAAACCGCAAAGAAATGCTGCAATACCCAAATGCACTATATAGAAAGAATATTATTGGTATATAACACCCCTGCTTCAATCAGATTGTTTGGGAGGCAACTGATATATCACACCAATAGAAATTATTTGTTTCATTGGCGTTTGCCACGCTGTGTAGATGCGGTAACGCAGCAAAACCACAAACAAATGCTGCACTGTCCAAATGCACTATATAGAAAGTTTATAATTGGTATACAAGACCCCTGCCTCAATCAGTTTATTTTTGGGGCAACTTATATATCACACCAGTAGAAATGATTTGCTCCAATGGCGTTTGTCACTCTGTGTAGCTGAGGTAATGCAAAACTGCAAATAAAAGCTGCACTACCCAAATGCACTATATAGAAAGTATATTATTGGTATATAACACCCCTGCTTCAATAAAAAAAAAATTGGGGGGCAACTGGAATATCACACCATTAGAAATTATTTGTTCCAATGGCGTTTGTCACTATCTGTAGCTGAGCTAACGCAGCTAAACCACAAACAAATGCTGCACTACACAAATGCACTATATAGAAAGTTTATTATTGGTATATAACACCCCTGCTTCAATCAATTTTTTTAGGGGGCAACTGGTATTTCACACCAGTAGAAATTATTTGTTCCAATGGCGTTTGTCACTATCTGTAGCTGAGCTAACGCAGCTAAACCACAAACAAATGCTGCACTACACAAATGACCTATATAGAAAGTATATTATTGGTATACAACACCCCTGCTTAAATCAGTTTTTTCCAGGGCAACTGGTATATCACACAAGTGGAAATTATTAGCATTAAGTGCCCTATTTCATCATAGAAAGAAAACAATATACGCACTTCACTGGTGCAGTTATTTGTGGCAAAAGGGTTTAGTGGCCTATTTCAGTACAGAAATAAAAATATATATGCACTTCACTGGTACACTTATTTGTGGCAAAAGCATTTAGTGGCCTATTTCATTATAGAAAGAAAAAAATATACACACTTTACTGGTGCAGTTATTTGTGGCAAAAGGGTTTAGTGGCCTATTTCAGTACAGAAAGATTTATAAATACGCATTTCAGTTGTTCATTTATTTCTTCTAAAAGTGTTTACTGGCCTATTTTAGTACAAGAAGAAAAATATATTCTCAGTTCACTTCTGCAGTTATATGTATTGAAAGCCTGTACAGGCTTATTTCAGTACAGAAATAAAAATATATACACACTTCACTGGTGCATTTATTTTTGCTGAAAGCGTTTACTGGCCTATTTTATTACAAAATGAAAAATATATTCTCAGTTCACATCGGCGGTTATATGTGTTGAAAGCATGGCTGGGAGTCAGCAGGGTGAGGTCGGGAGCCAAATGTGCCCTGGGTAGACTACCAGCTTCGCAACAGCCTACGTGCCCGGGAGTTAGTGGTTCAGGGGTTCACGGAAGTAGCAGTCAGTCAGTGAGGCGGTTATATGTGTTATTTTGTATTTCAGTACAAAAAGAAAAATGTATTCTCAGTTCACTTTGGCGGTTATTTGTGTTGAAAGCGTTTAGTGGCCTATTTCATTACAAAAAGAAAAATACATTTTCAGTTCACGTCAGCAGCGGTTATATGTCTTCTTGAAAGCATTTAGTATCCTATTTCAGTATGAAAAGAAAATATTTTCTCAGTTTACGTCGGCGGCGGTTATATGTCTTGAAAGCGCTTAGTGGCCTATCTCAGTACAAAAAGAAAAATACATTCTCAGTTCATGTCAGCGGCAGTTATATGTCTTGAAAGCGCTTAGTGGCCTATCTCAGTACAAAAAAATATATACATTCTCATTTCACGTCGGCAGCGGTTATATGTCTTGAAAGCGTTTAGTGGCCTATTTCAGTACAAAGAGAAAAATATATTATCAGTTCACGTCGGAAGTTATATGTGTTGAAAGCATGGCTGGGAGTCAGCAAGGTGGCAGTTGTGAGTCAGCAGGATGGCAGTAGTGGGATGTCGGGAGCCAAACGTGCCCGGGGTAGACCACCTGTTTCGCAGCAGCTTACCTGCCCGATAATTAGTGGTGCAGGGGTTCACGGAAGTAGCGACAGTAGCACTCAGTCAGTGCAGCAGGTATATGTGTTATTTTGAATTTCAGTACAAAAACAAACATATTCTCAGTTGACTTCGGTGGTTATTTGTGTTGAAAGCGTTTAGTGGCCTATTTCAGTAGAAAAATAAAAATACATTCTCAGTTTACGTCGGTGCCGGTTATATGTCTTGAAAGCGTTTAGTGTCCTATTTCAGTACGAGAAGAAAAATATATTCTCATTTCACATCGGCGGCAGTTATATGTCTTGAAACCCTTTAATGACCTATTTCAGTACAAAAAGAAAAATATATTCTCAATTCATGTGGGCTGAGGTTATATGTCTAGAAATTGTTTAGTGGCCTATTTTAGAACAAAAAGAAAAATAAATTCTCAGTTCACGTCGGCGCTGGTTATACGTGGTAAAATCTTTATTGAAGTATTTTGGTCAAAAAACAAAATGTATTCAGTGGTCAGTGTTGCGGTTATATGCGGTAAAATCTCCATGATGTCTCCATGATAAATCTGCAGCGTGGTGGCCCCATGTGGCTTCTACACGGATGACCAGGACGCTCTATGACCTTTCCAGGAGCTGCTGTCGGAAGCAGCGGTTCATTTCTGAGACGTCCATATAGTGCGGGGGGAATTTGAAGACCCTCTCCATCTCTATGCTCCGTTATATGTGGTAAAATCTTTATTGAAGTATTTTGGTTGAAGTTATATGTGGTAAAACCTTTTTGGACTTATTTCAATCGAAAAACGTAATTTATTCAGCGGTCAGCGCTGCGGTTATATGCAGTAAATTCTTTAGTGACGTATCTTGATGAACTTTGCGACTCTTCCGGGCTCAAAGCTATCTTGACGCTTTGTCTTCTCATTGTCTGTAGTTACTAGAGGCCTGTTCATGCCAGGCAGGTTCCCCCTGAAGTATCTGTCTTGATGAGCAGATGATACCGCACATGCATCAATCTTGACAGGATTTGTCTCCAGGTGGAGAGAAATTGTTTTTTAGAATGCTTTCTCCATCGTAACCAAGTTGTTGAATAAACAGAAGACTGGCGGATTCTCTCCTGTCTTAGGCAACACTTAATTTTTATTATTAAAATTATTAAATATTGAATATTAAATTGAACCAAAACTTGATTAAAATTATAGGAAAATGAACTCAAATTCACCAATATATTATCCCAATGTTTGAGGGAAATTAACAGACAATCAATTTTGTGCCTCCAGACTCTGTCATTGTGCCATTCTGTGGTCTCCTCATGCTACCACCACCTCCAGACTCTGTCATTGTGCCACTATGTGGCCTCCTGATGCTGCTGCAACCTCCAGACCCTGTCATTTGGCCACTCTGTGATCCTCATGCTGTTCCCACCCTCCCCACTTCATGACTGTACTACCTTTTTGCATTTTGGCCTGCTGGCATCTTCATTTGTTTGATCCTTCTTCTGATCTGTGTATTATGGAAATCCAGCTAACCTTTTGTTGCTATCCTGATATTTACCCCTTGGTGCACAAAAAATGAAGGTAAGACCTCAAGTTTGTAAAAAAAAAGTTGATCCAGCACCTTGACAATTTTTGATTCAAGGTTTCTTTATTTCCAGCAGTGAATATTACAGTGGCAATAAAACACGTCCTCATCAAATACCGCTTTAGTCTACGCATTTCAAACAAAGCATGTTCTTACTCATAACTCAACTCAACTCATAAGTAAGAACATGCTTTGGAAAATGAAGGAAAGGGACCTCAGTTAGGGAGGAAGACTAATGAATCTTTTGATACATGTGTCTTTACAGAGGAAGAGGTTCGAAGTCAGCTGTCTAAAATTAATACAAATAAGTCACATGGGCCTGATGGGATACACCCAAAGCTATTAAAAGAGCTTAGCGGTGAACTAGAAAAAACATTAACAGATTTGCTGTATTTAATCAATCACTGGTAACAGGAATCGTCCCAGAAGATTGAAAATTAGCAAATGTTGTGCCCATTCACAAGAAAGGCAGTAGTGAGGAATCGGGCAACTATAGGCTAGTAAGCCTGACATCAATAGTGGGGAAATTAATGGAAACCATACTTAAGGAGAGGATTGTGGAACATCTAAAAGCCCATGGATTGAAAGATGAAAAACAGCATGCGTTTACTTCAGGGAGATCATGTCAAACTAATTCTTATAGATTTTTTTGATTGGGTGACTAAAATAATAGATGGCAGAGGTGCAGTAGACATCACTTATCTAGACTTTAGTAAGGCTTTTGCTACTGTCCCACATAGAAGGCTTATCAATAAATTGCAGTCTTTGCGCTTGGACTCCTATATTGTTGAATGGATTATGCAGTGGCTGAGGGACAGAAAACAGAGGGTTGTAGTCAATGGAGTATATTCAGACCATGGTCTTGTTACCAGTGGGGTACCTCAGGGATCTGTTCTGGGACCCATATTGTTTAATATCTATATCAGCGAAATTGCAGAATGCCTCGATAGTAAGGTGTGTCTTTTTGCTGATGACACAAAGATTTGTAACAGGGTTGATGTTCCTGGAGGGATACACCAAATGGAAAAGGATTTAGGAAAACTAGAGGAATGGTCAAAAATCTGGCAACTAAAATTTAATGTTGATAAGTGCAAGATAATGCACCTGGGGAGTAAAAACCCAAGAGCAGAGTATAAAATCAGTGATACAGTCCTAACCTCAGTATCTGAGGAAAGGGATTTAGGGGTCATTATTTCAGAAGACTTAAAGGTAGGCAGACAATGTCATAGAGCAGCAGGAAATGTTAGCAGAATGCTTGGCGTGTATAGGGAGAGGCATTAACAGCAGAAAGAGGGAGGTGCTCATGCCGCTCTACAGAGCACTAGTGAGACCTCATTTGGAGTATTGTGTGCAGTACTGGAGACCATATCTCCAGAAGGATATTGATACTTTGGAGAGAGTTCAGAGAAGAGCTGCTAAACTAGTATATGGATTGCAGGATAAAACTTACCAGGAAAGATTAAAGGACCTTAACATGTATAGCTTGGAAGAAAGATGAGACAGAGGGCATATGATAGAAACTTTAAATACATAAAGGCAATCAACATGATAAAAGAGGAGAGAATATTTAAAAGAAGAAAAACTGCTACAAGAGATCATTTTAAAATTAGAGGGGCAAAGGTTTAAAAGTAATATCAGGAAGTTTCACTTTACTGAGAGAGTAGTGGATGCATGGAATAGCCTTCCTGCAGAAGTGGTAGCTGAAAATACAGTTTTAACATGCATGGGATAGGCATAAGGCCATCCTTCATATAAGATAGGGCCAGGGGCTATTCATAGTATTTAGTATATTGGGCAGACTAGATGGGCCAAATGGTTCTCATCTGCCAACACATTTTATGTTTCTATGTTTTCTATGTATTTTATGAGGACGTGTTTTATTGCCACTGTAATACCTTCTTCTGATCTGTCAGAAGGAAGGAAAAATGAGACGCACAACAGATCCTGTCGGTGTAGCAGCTGCAAGGCCTGTATGGTCCCATCAGAGCTGGCTTATGATTTGGTAGCCAAAAGCAGGAGTGGGTACAAAACACAGAAGACATGCAAATATTCCATTCACGTGTCATCTCTGTTTTAGATCCAGTCCTGTTTTTTTTGGGCATTAGCAATACTGATGGATTATTGAGCAAATGCTGACCGAGTGAAGGCGTATGCTCCATAGACAGGATCCGTTTTTTGTGGGTTATTGTTCTGACGGATCAGAGGAAGGGCAAATTAATCAGTGACGTCAGCACAAACTTACTGCTGACACCCTCTCCACTCTGTCAGGGGTGGTCTACTTGTATAAGCGTTTAATAGAGACGGTTCTGATAACATCTATGTGGAATCAGCTGGCAATGGTGTAAAAGGAGTGCGCTACTTCTTGGCACTAACATCGACCTGTAATGTTGACTTCATACTTGAGTTATTTGGTCAGTTTTGGCCCTGTGACTGCCCTAATAAGTGAAGTGTGCAGTTATTCTAAGAGAGCGTATGCTCCATAGACAGGATCAGTCATACGGACAGTATTATTTCGCTATCAAAGCAGACTCCCTATGCGTGTTACTACAAGGCTCTTAGCAGCCAGAAAATAGAAGTGTTTTAATGTAATTCGCCACACATATATTCAGATAAAACAGAATTTTTCCACAAAAAATTACCAAACCAGCAAATCTAATTTTTAGCCGAATTGAACGTTTCAATAATTTGCTTAGATCTAATGGTGATGCTTGGACCTCACCAGTGGTCAAAGTCCATACTGAAAATTACAAATGCATTTCAATTTATAAATTATGTTGCTTAACCATGGAATGGTTCAGCTAGACAAATGCTTGTAAATCTATGATCACATCTTCCAAATGTACCTATCTAATCGTGTCCAACTAACAAGTGGGTGCCTCATGAGCAAGGACCACTTAGTAGTTTGAAAAGTTCTGAAGTAGGTTATAGTTAGCAAATGCACATGCTATGTTTTCTCTATATGTGACATACAAAGATTGAGTTGTGCCAGTGGATGAATATCCCATTTGAAATTAGTGATTAGCGGCATGGGCGATATTTGAATTTGCGATGTTTTGCGAATATTTGGGCGATAATTCAATAATTTGTGATTGTTTTCTTGATGGCGAAAATAACCAATGTAAAATGCGCGTATTGCATACACAATACAAGCGTGGGTCACTGTTGCTACACTTTTTAAGCTGCTAGAAGTTTCTTGAACTGGAGAAAATGGTTGGCACGGAAGAACATCACAATAGCTTTATATGCAGATAGAGTGCTCCAATATATTTGCAATGGCACAAATCGGCAATTAATGATGCGCATATTTTTGCGCAATACGTGCAACTTCACATTTTAGCAGGTCTGACTACATATTACTGATTGGTGCACTAAGTATTTTTGTGAACTTGTGACATCACAGCACTATGTCTGTAGCATGTATGTATGGACAAAATCACCCATAAGCCTTTTTCCAGCTGTCACTAAGGGGCTTTAGGCTGGGCCATTGCCTTTTTATAGTGTGCCAGTCTAAGTACTGTATGGGTCTCTGGAGCCCAGAGAGTGGGGGCTTTTCTCCCACATGAGAGCCATGCACCGGCTTCAACAGCCCAGACCAGCAGAAGTACTTATCTGGGCTATTTGACCCCTTACATGGCACACACCGATTGTAAGTGGTTTTAGAGGGAGCGGACTACCTCTGTATTCATCAGCACCCCACAAATGAGATTGTGGGGTGCCGATGTCAGCGCATCAGGCTGGGACCTAGTGTAGGCCTCAGGCTGCACCAGAGAGGTGAATGTCAGCATAGCATTTAGACTATTATACGTTGTGGAATAGTGCAACTTATTTTAGAAGATCACCTATCCCATTGTGGGACTATTAAATGGTTATAAAAAGTTTTAAAGAATTATAAAATAAAAAAAATCCAAGTTAAAAAATACACCTTTTTTCCATTGATGGAAAAATCTTGTAGGGTGAACACCATATAAAAAAAAAATAAACCAGAATTGCTGCTTTTTGCTTAGTCACCAACATTTTTTTTTTTTATAAAAAGCGACCAAAAATGATGTACCCCTAAATAATACCAATCAAAGCTACAAGTCGTCCAACAAAAATCAAGCCCTACAGCTCAGTAGGAAAGAGTCTTGGGCTGTGGCAATACAAAAACATTTTCAACTTTAAAAAAGTAGTAAAACATAAAAACTATATGTATTTGGTATGGCTTTAATTGTACTGAACTAGAGAATAACGTTATCATGTTGTTTATACCAAAAAATGAGCGCTACAAAATTCATGACATAAAAGCTCAGTAGCAGTATGTCCTGTTTTTTTCCCTATCTCAGAAAGCGTCAATAAAAGTAATTCAGTATTGTGTGCCATAAAATGGCACTATTAAATTCTACAAATTGTCCTGCTAAAAACAAGCCCTCATAAGGATACATAGATGGAAAAATAAAATAGTATTAGCTCTTTTAAGGCAACAATGAAAAAAATAAAATAAAAATCCTGGTCATTAAGGCCCAAAACAGGCTGTCGCTAAGGGGTTAAATACCCCTTGCAATAGCTAATACAGTGTATTAGACATTAACAGTTCCATACAGCACAATAGAGCTGTATTGTGCTTGCCTTACAAGAGCTAATACAGTGTAAGACACTAACAGTTCAATACAGCACAATAGAGATGTATTGTGCTGCATTCAAACAGGGATCAGACCCTGTAATGTTGAAGTCCCAGAGTGGGACAAATAGTAAAGTGAAAAAAAAAAGCAAAAAAAAAAGCAAAAAAAAAAAGTTTTTTTTTTTTATTTGTTTAAGTTTCAAGTAAAAAAAGCGTCATTTTTCCTCAAAAAAAGTTTAAAATAAAATTGTAAAAAATAGGGAAAAAAATAAAAGTAGACATATTAGGTATAACCGCGTCCGTATCGACTAGCTCTATTGCAATATCAAATAATCCCTCAGGTAAACACCGTAAATTAAAAAAAACTGTGCTAAAAAAGACATTGTTTTGTTACCTTACATCACTAAAGGTGCAACATTAAGCGGTCAAAAAGGTGTATGTCCCCCAAAATAGTACCAATATAACTGTCACCTTTGAGCCCCTACATAAGACAATCGCCTAAAAAATAAAAAAGTAGACATATTAGATATTGCCGCATCCGTAACAACCTGCTCTATAAAAATACCACATGACCTAACCCCTCAGATGAACACTGAAAATAAAATGGTGTCAAAAGCCATTTTTTTGTCACCTTACATCACAAAAAGTGTAATAGCAAGCAATCAAAAAGTCATATACAACCCAAAATAGATCCAAACTTTAATCTCATCCTGCAAAAAATGAGCCCCTAACTAAGACAATAACCCACAAATTGTTTCTCAGACTATGGAGACAATAAAACATTATTTTTTTGTTTTAAATATGATATTATTGTGTAAAACTTAAATAAAATAAAAACAGTATACATATTAGGTATCTCCGCGTCCGTAACAACCTGCTCTGTAAAAGGTTTTGCATGACTTAACCCCTCAGATGAACACCGTAAAAAAAAACATTTAAACTGAGTCAAAAGATATTTTTTGTCACCTTACATCACAAAAACATAGCAAGCGATTAAAAACTCACATGCATCCCAAATAGTGCCAAATTAAATCTCATCCCGCAAAAAATTACACCTTACCTAAGACACCAAAAAAAAAAAATATATATATATATATATATATATATTTATATATATATATATATATATGGCTTTCAGAATATCGAGACACTAAAACATGATTTTTTGAATTGTGTAAAACTTAAATAAATAAAAAAGTATACATATTAGGTATTGCTGCGTCCATAAGAACCTGCTGTATAAAAATATCACATGACTAGGGATGAGCGAACTCGAACTGTATAGTTCGGGTTCGTACCGAATTTTGGGGTGTCCGTGACACGGACCCGAACCCGGACATTTTCGTAAAAGTCCGGGTTCGGGTTCGGTGTTCGTCGCTTTCTTCGCGCTTTTGTGACGCTTTCTTGGCGCTTTTTGAAAGGCTGCAAAGCAGCCAATCAACAAGCGTCATACTACTTGCCCCAAGAGGCCATCACAGCCATGCCTACTATTGGCATGGCTGTGATTGGCCAGAGCACCATGTGACCCAGCCTCTATTTAAGCTGGAGTCACATAGCGCCGCCCGTCACTCTGCTCTGATTAGCGTAGGGAGAGGTTGCGGCTGCGACAGTAGGGCGAGATTAGGCAGATTAACTCCTCCAAAGGACTTGATTAACTGATCGATCTGCAGCTGTGGATCATTGAGCTGCTGATCCTCAATTGCTCACTGTTTTTAGGCTGCACAGACCGTTTGTCAGTCACATTTTTCTGGGGTGATCGGCGGCCATTTTGTGTCTTGTGGTGCGCCAGCACAAGCTGCGACCAAGTGCATTTAACCCTCAATGGTGTGGTTGTTTTTTGGCTAAAGCCTACATCAGGGTGAAGCTGTCACACCAAGTGCATTTAACCAGCAATAGTCTGTTCATTTTTTGGCCATATACAAAATCAGGGGCAAGCTGCGCCTGTCACCAAGTGCATTTAACCCTCAATGGTGTGGTTGTTTTTTGGCTAAAGCCTACATCAGGGTGAAGCTGTCACACCAAGTGCATTTAACCAGCAATAGTCTGTTCATTTTTTGGCCATATACTAAATCAGGGGCAAGCTGCGCCTGTCACCAAGTGCATTTAACCCTCAATGGTGTGGTTGTTTTTTGGCTAAAGCCTACATCAGGGTGAAGCTGTCACACCAAGTGCATTTAACCAGCAATAGTCTGTTTATTTTTTGGCCATATCCCAGTCTAATTCTGTCACTAAATCCATACCGGTCACCCAGCGCCTAAATACTAGGCCTCAAATTTATATCCAGCTAAATCTGTCCCTAGTGCTGTAGCTGGGCGAGTTATTTAGTGTCCGTTCAAGCACATTTCTTGTTCTGGGTTGAAATACAATTCCCAATTTAGCAATTTCATAATTTAGTGGTTTCTGCTATATCAGAGCTATTTGAAATCTATCCCTAAAAGGGTATATAATATTCAAGGTGCACATTGGGTCATTCAGAATAACTTCACACACACCCGCTACTGTGTATTTCCAAGTCTAATTCTGGCACTAAACCCATACCTGTCACCCAGCGCCTAAATACTAGGCCTCAAATTTATATCCCGCTAAATCTGTCCTTAGTGCTGTAGCTGGGCGAGTTATTTAGTGTCCGTTCAAGCACATTTCTTGTTCTGGGTTGAAATACAATTCCCAATTTAGCAATTTCATAATTTAGTGGTTTCTGCTATATCAGAGCTATTTGAAATCTATCCCTAAAAGGGTATATAATATTCAAGGTGCACATTGGGTCATTCAGAATAACTTCACACACACCCGCTACTGTGTATTTCCAAGTCTAATTCTGGCACTAAACCCATACCTGTCACCCAGCGCCTAAATACTAGGCCTCAAATTTATATCCCGCTAAATCTGTCCTTAGTGCTGTAGCTGGGCGAGTTATTTAGTGTCCGTTCAAGCACATTTCTTGTTCTGGGTTGAAATACAATTCCCAATTTAGCAATTTCATAATTTAGTGGTTTCTGCTATATCAGAGCTATTTGAAATCTATCCCTAAAAGGGTATATAATATTCAAGGTGCACATTGGGTCATTCAGAATAACTTCACACACACCCGCTACTGTGTATTTCCAAGTCTAATTCTGGCACTAAACCCATACCTGTCACCCAGCGCCTAAATACTAGGCCTCAAATTTATATCCCGCTAAATCTGTCCTTAGTGCTGTAGCTGGGCGAGTTATTTAGTGTCCGTTCAAGCACATTTCTTGTTCTGGGTTGAAATACAATTCCCAATTTAGCAATTTCATAATTTAGTGGTTTCTGCTATATCAGAGCTATTTTAAATCTATCCCTAAAAGGGTATATAATATTCAAGGTGCACATTGGGTCATTCAGAATAACTTCACACACACCCGCTACTGTGTATTTCCAAGTCTAATTCTGGCACTAAACCCATACCTGTCACCCAGCGCCTAAATACTAGGCCTCAAATTTATATCCCGCTAAATCTGTCCTTAGTGCTGTAGCTGGGCGAGTTATTTAGTGTCCGTTCAAGCACATTTCTTGTTCTGGGTTGAAATACAATTCCCAATTTAGCAATTTCATAATTTAGTGGTTTCTGCTATATCAGAGCTATTTGAAATCTATCCCTAAAAGGGTATATAATATTCAAGGTGCACATTGGGTCATTCAGAATAACTTCACACACACCCGCTACTGTGTATTTCCAAGTCTAATTCTGGCACTAAACCCATACCTGTCACCCAGCGCCTAAATACTAGGCCTCAAATTTATATCCCGCTAAATCTGTCCTTAGTGCTGTAGCTGGGCGAGTTATTTAGTGTCCGTTCAAGCACATTTCTTGTTCTGGGTTGAAATACAATTCCCAATTTAGCAATTTCATAATTTAGTGGTTTCTGCTATATCAGAGCTATTTGAAATCTATCCCTAAAAGGGTATATAATATTCAAGGTGCACATTGGGTCATTCAGAATAACTTCACACACACCCGCTACTGTGTATTTCCAAGTCTAATTCTGGCACTAAACCCATACCTGTCACCCAGCGCCTAAATACTAGGTCTCAAATTTATATCCCGCTAAATCTGTCCTTAGTGCTGTAGCTGGGCGAGTTATTTAGTGTCCGTTCAAGCACATTTCTTGTTCTGGGTTGAAATACAATTCCCAATTTAGCAATTTCATAATTTAGTGGTTTCTGCTATATCAGAGCTATTTGAAATCTATCCCTAAAAGGGTATATAATATTCAAGGTGCACATTGGGTCATTCAGAATAACTTCACACACACCCGCTACTGTGTATTTCTAAGTCTAATTCTGTCACTAAACCCATACCTGTCACCCAGCGCCTAAATACTAGGCCTCAAATTTATATCCTGCTAAATCTCTCGTTAACGCTGTCCTGTTGTGGCTGGGAAAGTTATTTAGTGTCCGTCAAAGCACATTTTTTGTTCTGGGTTTAAATACAATTCCCAATTTAACAATTTCATAATTTAGTGGTTTCTGCTATATCAGAGCTATTTGAAATCTATCCCTAAAAGGGTATATAATATTCAAGGTGCACATTGGGTCATTCAGAATAACTTCACACACACCCGCTACTGTGTATTTCCAAGTCTAATTCTGTCACTAAACCCATACCTGTCACCCAGCGCCTAAATACTAGGCCTCAAATTTATATCCTGCTAAATCTCTCGTTAACGCTGTCCTGTTGTGGCTGGGAAAGTTATTTAGTGTCCGTCAAAGCACATTTTTTGTTCTGGGTTGAAATACAATTCCCAATTTAGCAATTTCATAATTTAGTGGTTTCTGCTATATCAGAGCTATTTGAAATCTATCCCTAAAAGGGTATATAATATTCAAGGTGCACATAGGGTCATTCAGAATAACTTCACACACACGCTTCTGTGCATTTCCAAGTCTAATTCTGTCACTAAATCCATACCGGTCACCCAGCGCCTAAATACTAGGCCTCAAATTTATATCCAGCTAAATCTGTCCCTAGTGCTGTAGCTGGGCGAGTTATTTAGTGTCCGTTCAAGCACATTTCTTGTTCTGGGTTGAAATACAATTCCCAATTTAGCAATTTCATAATTTAGTGGTTTCTGCTATATCAGAGCTATTTGAAATCTATCCCTAAAAGGGTATATAATATTCAAGGTGCACATAGGGTCATTCAGAATAACTTCACACACACGCTTCTGTGCATTTCCAAGTCTAATTCTGTCACTAAATCCATACCGGTCACCCAGCGCCTAAATACTAGGCCTCAAATTTATATCCAGCTAAATCTGTCCCTAGTGCTGTAGCTGGGCGAGTTATTTAGTGTCCGTTCAAGCACATTTCTTGTTCTGGGTTGAAATACAATTCCCAATTTAGCAATTTCATAATTTAGTGGTTTCTGCTATATCAGAGCTATTTGAAATCTATCCCTAAAAGGGTATATAATATTCAAGGTGCACATACGGTCATTCAGAATAACTTCACACACACCCGCTACTGTGTATTTCTAAGTCTAATTCTGTCACTAAACCCATACCTGTCACCCAGCGCCTAAATACTAGGCCTCAAATTTATATCCTGCTAAATCTCTCGTTAACGCTGTCCTGTTGTGGCTGGGAAAGTTATTTAGTGTCCGTCAAAGCACATTTTTTGTTCTGGGTTTAAATACAATTCCCAATTTAACAATTTCATAATTTAGTGGTTTCTGCTATATCAGAGCTATTTGAAATCTATCCCTAAAAGGGTATATAATATTCAAGGTGCACATTGGGTCATTCAGAATAACTTCACACACACCCGCTACTGTGTATTTCCAAGTCTAATTCTGTCACTAAACCCATACCTGTCACCCAGCGCCTAAATACTAGGCCTCAAATTTATATCCTGCTAAATCTCTCGTTAACGCTGTCCTGTTGTGGCTGGGAAAGTTATTTAGTGTCCGTCAAAGCACATTTTTTGTTCTGGGTTGAAATACAATTCCCAATTTAGCAATTTCATAATTTAGTGGTTTCTGCTATATCAGAGCTATTTGAAATCTATCCCTAAAAGGGTATATAATATTCAAGGTGCACATAGGGTCATTCAGAATAACTTCACACACACGCTTCTGTGCATTTCCAAGTCTAATTCTGTCACTAAATCCATACCGGTCACCCAGCGCCTAAATACTAGGCCTCAAATTTATATCCAGCTAAATCTGTCCCTAGTGCTGTAGCTGGGCGAGTTATTTAGTGTCCGTTCAAGCACATTTCTTGTTCTGGGTTGAAATACAATTCCCAATTTAGCAATTTCATAATTTAGTGGTTTCTGCTATATCAGAGCTATTTGAAATCTATCCCTAAAAGGGTATATAATATTCAAGGTGCACATAGGGTCATTCAGAATAACTTCACACACACGCTTCTGTGCATTTCCAAGTCTAATTCTGTCACTAAATCCATACCGGTCACCCAGCGCCTAAATACTAGGCCTCAAATTTATATCCAGCTAAATCTGTCCCTAGTGCTGTAGCTGGGCGAGTTATTTAGTGTCCGTTCAAGCACATTTCTTGTTCTGGGTTGAAATACAATTCCCAATTTAGCAATTTCATAATTTAGTGGTTTCTGCTATATCAGAGCTATTTGAAATCTATCCCTAAAAGGGTATATAATATTCAAGGTGCACATACGGTCATTCAGAATAACTTCACACACCCGCTACTGTGCATTTCCAAATCTAATTCTGTCACTAAACCCATACCTGTCACCCAGCGCCTAAATACTAGGCCTCAAATTTATATCCCGCTAAATCTCTCGTTACCGCTGTCCTGTTGTGGCTGGGAAAGTTATTTAGTGTCCGTCAAAGCACATTTTTTGTTCTGGGTTGAAATACAATTCCCAATTTAGCAATTTCATAATTTAGTCGTTTCTGCTATATCAGAGCTATTTGAAATCTATCCCTAAAAGGGTAGATCATATTGAAGGTGCACATAGGGTCATTCAGAATAACTTCACACACACGCTTCTGTGCATTTCCAAGTCTAATTCTGTCACTAAATCCATACCGGTCACCCAGCGCCTAAATACTAGGCCTCAAATTTATATCCCGCTGAATTTGAATACAATACATTGGGCCAAATAATATATTTGTTGTTGTGGTGAACCATAACAATGAGAAAAACATCTAGTAAGGGACGCGGACGTGGACATGGTCGTGGTGGTGTTAGTGGACCCTCTGGTGCTGGGAGAGGACGTGGCCGTTCTGCCACATCCACACGTCCTAGTGTACCAACTACCTCAGGTCCCAGTAGCCGCCAGAATTTACAGCGATATATGGTGGGGCCCAATGCCGTTCTAAGGATGGTAAGGCCTGAGCAGGTACAGGCATTAGTCAATTGGGTGGCCGACAGTGGATCCAGCACGTTCACATTATCTCCCACCCAGTCTTCTGCAGAAAGCGCACAGATGGCGCCTGAAAACCAACCCCATCAGTCTGTCACATCACCCCCATGCATACCAGGGAAACTGTCTCAGCCTCAAGTTATGCAGCAGTCTCTTATGCTGTTTGAAGACTCCGCTGGCAGGGTTTCCCAAGGGCATCCACCTAGCCCTTCCCCAGCGGTGAAAGACATAGAATGCACTGACGCACAACCACTTATGTTTCCTGATGATGAGGACATGGGAATACCACCTCAGCATGTCTCTGATGATGACGAAACACAGGTGCCAACTGCTGCGTCTTTCTGCAGTGTGCAGAATGAACAGGAGGTCAGGGATCAAGACTGGGTGGAAGACGATGCAGGGGACGATGAGGTCCTAGACCCCACATGGAATGAAGGTCGTGCCACTGACTTTCACAGTTCGGAGGAAGAGGCAGTGGTGAGACCGAGCCAACAGCGTAGCAAAAGAGGGAGCAGTGGGCAAAAGCAGAACACCCGCCGCCAAGAGACTCCGCCTGCTACTGACCGCCGCCATCTGGGACCGAGCACCCCAAAGGCAGCTTCAAGGAGTTCCCTGGCATGGCACTTCTTCAAACAATGTGCTGACGACAAGACCCGAGTGGTTTGCACGCTGTGCCATCAGAGCCTGAAGCGAGGCATTAACGTTCTGAACCTGAGCACAACCTGCATGACCAGGCACCTGCATGCAAAGCATGAACTGCAGTGGAGTAAACACCTTAAAACCAAGGAAGTCACTCAGGCTCCCCCTGCTACCTCTTCTGCTGCTGCCGCCTCGGCCTATTCTGCTGCTGCCGCCTCGGCCTCTTCCTCCGCCTCTGGAGGAACGTTGGCACCTGCCGCCCAGCAAACAGGGGATGTACCACCAACACCACCACCACCACCTCCGTCACCAAGCGTCTCAACCATGTCACACGCCAGCGTTCAGCTCTCCATCTCACAAACATTTGATAGAAAGCGTAAATTCCCACCTAGCCACCCTCGATCCCTGGCCCTGAATGCCAGCATTTCTAAACTACTGGCCTATGAAATGCTGTCATTTAGGCTGGTGGACACAGACAGCTTCAAACAGCTCATGTCGCTTGCTGTCCCACAGTATGTTGTTCCCAGCCGGCACTACTTCTCCAAGAGAGCCGTGCCTTCCCTGCACAACCAAGTATCCGATAAAATCAAGTGTGCACTGCGCAACGCCATCTGTGGCAAGGTCCACCTAACCACAGATACGTGGACCAGTAAGCACGGCCAGGGACGCTATATCTCCCTAACTGCACACTGGGTAAATGTAGTGGCAGCTGGGCCCCAGGCGGAGAGCTGTTTGGCGCACGTCCTTCCGCCGCCAAGGATCGCAGGGCAACATTCTTTGCCTCCTGTTGCCACCTCCTCCTTCTCGGCTTCCTCCTCCTCTTCTTCCACCTGCTCATCCAGTCAGCCACACACCTTCACCACCAACTTCAGCACAGCCCGGGGTAAACGTCAGCAGGCCATTCTGAAACTCATATGTTTGGGGGACAGGCCCCACACCGCACAGGAGTTGTGGCGGGGTATAGAACAACAGACCGACGAGTGGTTGCTGCCGGTGAGCCTCAAGCCCGGCCTGGTGGTGTGTGATAATGGGCGAAATCTCGTTGCAGCTCTGGGACTAGCCAATTTGACGCACATCCCTTGCTTGGCGCATGTGCTGAATTTGGTGGTGCAGAAGTTCATTCACAACTACCCCGACATGTCAGAGCTGCTGCATAAAGTGCGGGCCGTCTGTTCGCGCTTCCGGCGTTCACATCCTGCTGCTGCTCGCCTGTCTGCGCTACAGCGTAACTTCGGCCTTCCCGCTCACCGCCTCATATGCGACGTGCCCACCAGGTGGAACTCCACCTTGCACATGCTGGACAGACTGTGCGAGCAGCAGCAGGCCATAGTGGAGTTTCAGCTGCAGCACGCACGGGTCAGTCGCACTACAGAACAGCACCACTTCACCACCAATGACTGGGCCTCCATGCGAGACCTGTGTGCCCTGTTGCGCTGTTTCGAGTACTCCACCAACATGGCCAGTGGCGATGACACCGTTATCAGCGTTACAATACCACTTCTATGTCTCCTTGAGAAAACACTTAGGGCGATGATGGAACAGGAGGTGGCCCAGGAGGAGGAGGAGGAGGAGGAGGAGGAGGAAGAGGGGTCATTTTTAGCACTTTCAGGCCAGTCTCTTCGAAGTGACTCAGAGGGAGGTTTTTGGCAACAGCAGAGGCCAGGTACAAATGTGGCCAGCCAGGGCCCACTACTGGAGGACGAGGAGGACGAGGATGAGGAGGAGGTGGAGGAGGATGAGGATGAAGCATGGTCACAGCGGGGTGGCACCCAACGCAGCTCGGGTCCATCACTGGTGCGTGGCTGGGGGGAAAGGCAGGACGATGATGATACGCCTCCCACAGAGGACAGCTTGTCCTTATCCCTGGGCAGCCTGGCACACATGAGCGACTACATGCTGCAGTGCCTGCGCAACGACAGCAGAGTTGCCCACATTTTAACCTGTGCGGACTACTGGGTTGCCACCCTGCTGGATCCACGCTACAAAGACAATGTGCCCACCTTACTTCCTGCACTGGAGCGTGATAGGAAGATGCGCGAGTACAAGCGCACGTTGGTAGACGCGCTACTGAGAGCATTCCCAAATGTCACAGGGGAACAAGTGGAAGCCCAAGGCCAAGGCAGAGGAGGAGCAAGAGGTCGCCAAGGCAGCTGTGTCACGGCCAGCTCCTCTGAGGGCAGGGTTAGCATGGCAGAGATGTGGAAAACTTTTGTCAACACGCCACAGCTAACTGCACCACCACCTGATACGCAACGTGTTAGCAGGAGGCAACATTTCACTAACATGGTGGAACAGTACGTGTGCACACCCCTCCACGTACTGACTGATGGTTCGGCCCCATTCAACTTCTGGGTCTCTAAATTGTCCACGTGGCCAGAGCTAGCCTTTTATGCCTTGGAGGTGCTGGCCTGCCCGGCAGCCAGCGTTTTGTCTGAACGTGTATTCAGCACGGCAGGGGGCGTCATTACAGACAAACGCAGCCGCCTGTCTACAGCCAATGTGGACAAGCTGACGTTCATAAAAATGAACCAGGCATGGATCCCACAGGACCTGTCCGTCCCTTGTCCAGATTAGACATTAACTACCTCCCCATAACCATATATTATTGGACTCCAGGGCACTTCCTCATTCAATCCTATTTTTATTTTCATTTTACCATTATATTGCGATGCTACCCAAAGTTGAATGAACCTCTCCTCTGCCTGTGTGCTAGGCCTAAATATATGCCAATGGACTGTTGCAGTGGTGGCTGACATGAAGCCTGATTCTCTGCTATGACATGCAGACTAATTCTCTGCTGACATGAAGCCAGATTGTCTGTTACGGGACCTCTCTCCTCTGCCTGTGTGTGTGCTGGGCCTAAATATATGCCAATGGACTGTTGCAGTGGTGGCTGACGTGAAGCCTCATTCTCTGCTATGACATGCAGACTAATTCTCTGCTGACATGAAGACAGATTCTCTGTTACGGGACCTCTCTCCTCTGCCTGTGTGTGTGCTGGGCCTAAATATATGCCAATGGACTGTTGCAGTGGTGGCTGACGTGAAGCCTCATTCTCTGCTATGACATGCAGACTAATTCTCTGCTGACATGAAGACAGATTCTCTGTTACGGGACCTCCCTCCTCTGCCTGGGTGCTGGGCCTAAATATATGCCAATGGACTGTTGCAGTGGTGGGTGACGTGAAGCCTCATTCTCTGCTATGACATGCAGACTAATTCTCTGCTGACATGAAGCCAGATTGTCTGTTACGGGACCTCTCTCCTCTGCCTGTGTGTGTGCTGGGCCTAAATATATGCCAATGGACTGTTGCAGTGGTGGCTGACGTGAAGCCTCATTCTCTGCTATGACATGCAGACTAATTCTCTGCTGACATGAAGACAGATTCTCTGTTACGGGACCTCTCTCCTCTGCCTGTGTGTGTGCTGGGCCTAAATATATGCCAATGGACTGTTGCAGTGGTGGCTGACGTGAAGCCTCATTCTCTGCTATGACATGCAGACTAATTCTCTGCTGACATGAAGACAGATTCTCTGTTACGGGACCTCCCTCCTCTGCCTGGGTGCTGGGCCTAAATATATGCCAATGGACTGTTGCAGTGGTGGGTGACGTGAAGCCTGATTCTCTGCTATGACATGCAGACTAATTCTCTGCTGACATGAAGACAGATTCTCTGTTACGGGACCTCTCTCCTCTGCCTGTGTGTGTGCTGGGCCTAAATATATGCCAATGGACTGTTGCAGTGGTGGCTGACGTGAAGCCTCATTCTCTGCTATGACATGCAGACTAATTCTCTGCTGACATGAAGACAGATTCTCTGTTACGGGACCTCCCTCCTCTGCCTGGGTGCTGGGCCTAAATATATGCCAATGGACTGTTGCAGTGGTGGCTGACGTGAAGCCTCATTCTCTGCTATGACATGCAGACTGATTCTCTGCTGACATGAAGCCAGATCGTCTGTTACGGGACCTCTCTGCTCTGCCTGTGTGCTAGGCCTAAATATATGCCAATGGACTGTTGCAGTGGTGGGTGACGTGAAGCCTCATTCTCTGCTATGACATGCAGACTGATTCTCTGCTGTCATGAAGCCAGATTGTCTGTTACGGGACCTCTCTGCTCTGCCTGTGTGCTAGGCCTAAATATATGCCAATGGACTGTTGCAGTGGTGGGTGACGTGAAGCCTCATTCTCTGCTATGACATGCAGACTGATTCTCTGCTGTCATGAAGCCAGATTGTCTGTTACGGGACCTCTCTGCTCTGCCTGTGTGCTAGGCCTAAATATATGCCAATGGACTGTTGCAGTGGTGGGTGACGTGAAGCCTCATTCTCTGCTATGACATGCAGACTGATTCTCTGCTGACATGAAGCCAGATTGTCTGTTACGGGACCTCTCTCCTCTGCCTGTGTGCTAGGCCTAAATATATGCCAATGGACTGTTGCAGTGGTGGCTGACGTGAAGCCTCATTCTCTGCTATGACATGCAGACTAATTCTCTGCTGACATGAAGCCAGATTGTCTGTTACGGGACCTCTCTCCTCTGCCTGGGTGCTGGGCCTAAATTTATGACAATGGACTGTTGCAGTGGTGGCTGACGTGAAGCCTGATTCTCTGCTATGACATGCAGACTGATTCTCTGCTGACATGAAGCCAGATCCTCTGTTACGGGACCTCTCTCCTCTGCCTGTGTGTGTGCTGGGCCTAAATATATGCCAATGGACTGTTGCAGTGGTGGCTGACGTGAAGCCTCATTCTCTGCTATGACATGCAGACTGATTCTCTGCTGACATGAAGCCAGATTCTCTGTTACGGGACCTCTCTCCTCTGCCTGTGTGTGTGCTGGGCCTAAATATATGCCAATGGACTGTTGCAGTGGTGGCTGACGTGAAGCCTCATTCTCTGCTATGACATGCAGACTAATTCTCTGCTGACATGAAGACAGATTCTCTGTTACGGGACCTCCCTCCTCTGCCTGGGTGCTGGGCCTAAATATATGCCAATGGACTGTTGCAGTGGTGGCTGACGTGAAGCCTCATTCTCTGCTATGACATGCAGACTAATTCTCTGCTGACATGAAGACAGATTCTCTGTTACGGGACCTCTCTCCTCTGCCTGGGTGCCGGGGCCTAAATATCTGAGAATGGACTGTTCCAGTGGTGGGTGACGGGAAGCCAGATTCTCTGCTATGGAACCTCTCTCCAATTGATTTTGGTTAATTTTTATTTATTTAATTTTTAATTTAATTCATTTCCCTATCCACATTTGTTTGCAGGGGATTTACCTACATGTTGCTGCCTTTTGCAGCCCTCTAGCTCTTTCCTGGGCTGTTTTACAGCCTTTTTAGTGCCGAAAAGTTCGGGTCCCCATTGACTTCAATGGGGTTCGGGTTCGGGACGAAGTTCGGATCGGGTTCGGATCCCGAACCCGAACATTTCCGGGATGTTCGGCCGAACTTCTCGAACCCGAACATCCAGGTGTTCGCTCAACTCTACACATGACCTAACCCCTCAGGTGAGCACTGTAAATATATATATATATTTTTTTTTTAAAGTGTGTCAAAAAAGCCATTTTTGGTCACCTTAAATCACAAAAAGTGTAATACCAAGCAATCAAAAAGTCATATGCACCCTAAAATACAATCAAACGGTACAATCAATCAAATTGGTACAATCAAACGTCATCTTATACTGAAAAAAATAAGCCCCTAAATTATACAGTCACCCAAAAAATTTTAAAAAAACTATGGATTTCAGAATATGGAGAAAAATTCTTTATTATGTAAAACTGAAACAAAAAAAGTTGTCATCTTTAGTAGTGTCATGTCCGTAACAAACTGCACTATAAAAATACCAGATGATCTAACCTATTAGATGAACACTGTAAATAACAAAAAATAAAAACATTGCCAAAACAGCTATTTTTTGTTACCTTGCCTCACAAAAAGTGTAATATAGTTCAATGAAAAATCATATGTACCCTAATATAGTACCAACAAAACTGCCACCTTATCCTGTAGTTTCCAAAATGTTAATTTATTTGAGTTTCTACTCTAGGGGTGCATCAGGGGGTCTTCAAATGTGACACGGCAGCTTAAAATTATTCCAGTGAAATCTGCCTTCCAAAAACCATATGGCATTCCTTTCCCTCTGCGCCCTGCCGTGAGGCCATACAGCAGTTTACAACCACATATGGGGTGTTTCTATAAACTACAGAATCAGGGTAATGAATATTGAGTTGTGTTTGGCAGTGAACCCTTGCTTTGTTACTGGAAAAAAACTGATTAAAATGGAAAATCTGCCCAAAAAGTGAAATTCAGAAATTTCATCTTCATTTTCCATTAATTTTTGTGGAACACCTAAAGGGTTAACAAACTTTGTAAAATCAGTTTTAAATACCTTGAGGGTGTAGTTTCTAAAATGAGGTCATTTTCGGGTGGTTTCTATTATGTAAGCCTCACAAAGTGACTTCAGACCTGAACTGGTCCTTAAAAAGCTGGTTTTAGAAATTTTCTGAAAAATTTCAAGATTTGCTTCTAAACTTCTAAGCCTTCTAACGTCCCCAAGAAATAAAATGGCATTCACAAAATTATCCAAACATGAAGTAGATCCATGAGTAATGTAAAGTAATAACTATTTTTGGAGTTATTACTATCTATTATAAAAGTAAAGAAATTGAAACTTGGAAATTTGCTACTTTTTCCAAATTTTTGGTAAGTTTGGTAATTTTTTATAAATCAAAATGAATTTTTTTGACTAAATTTTACCACTTTCATGAAGTGCAAAATGTCATGAGAAAACAATCTCAGAATGGCCTGGATAAGTAAAAGCTTTTTAAAGTTATTACCACGTAAAGTGACACATGTCAGATTTGCAAAAACTGGCTTGGTCCTGAAGGTGAAAAATGGCAAAGTCCTTAAGGGGGTAACTATCACTTGCCTGGGTCTCTGGTGTAGTTAAAGAGAGTCCTTGATGACTTGAGTGACAGTTCTGGTCCTATTCTGTAAACCTAATCAACTTTGCATTGGGTAAGAATCCCTAAGGCCACTAGTAGCTCATTTTCGACAATTCTCAAATTGTTTTGCTTATTTTCCTGCAAAACTATCCGAAGATCAGATCGTATGGTTGAATTTTCATCTTCCAGAGACCAAACTTGTGTTTCTACCTCATCTAAGAGTTGGATGTGGCTGGTGACTTCAGCTTACAATTCCATCAAGGAGTTGCCCACCATACAAGGCAACAATTAAAATTCTTATCACCACTTTAATAGCAAGTAATCCTGCCTGTAATCTATTTGTGCCTCTTTGTTGTCTTCCTTATTATCAAAGTGGCCCTGCTCTGCAGGATCTGGGAAATCTACAGTCACAGGATGCTGAAGGTCAGACAACGGTAGTCTAAGGTACTGCTGTTTTGCCTGCTTAAAGATGTCCTTTTTGCTTGTGTTTACTACCCATTTGTACAAAGAAATGATTCATAGACCGAAGGAGCAGATGTCAGCAAGATACAGTATGCCCAGCTATTCAAGCGAATTACAGCTGGTATGTAGGGGAGATTAGCTATTCTAGGCCATGTCACTTGGAGCACTTAGCACACTCATCTCTCCAAGTTGGATAAAAATATTTTCTGATGACCCATTGACTCTAAGACAATAGGGGCTGACATGCGAATCCCAATTACAGCTTTTTTTTTTAGCTTCTCTCAGTTTTTTTATATCCCCCACATACAGTAGCTCCATAGTAGAAAAATAACTGTCCTCATGAGCCACCCACAACTTACACTGGTTTCTTACTGATGCTCACAGTTAGCGTTGAGTGAATCAAAGTTCACAAAGAAGGCGTTTGTCGGGTATTTATTTCATATAAGATATGAAATCATAAAAATTATGATTTCATATTTTTATGAAATATTAAAAATTTAAAATTTAATTGGCGGACATATAAACGCCAGTTCTTTTATTGATGAGATCTAAAGTTAATTTGTGCAGCTAATAAAACAGGGTGCAATTAATTATACAAAATATTATTTATTATAAATACAAGCAGTAAAAATGGCATAGAAATGAATAGAAAGATAATATCAAAATTGACCACACGATGGTGCTCCACCGTTTACGCCGGGCTCACTTAATTTACTACACCAAGTATAATACAGTACTACTTTATCTCTTATCAAATTATTACCAATTAATGTATTGGTTATCAAAATATTATAATGCAACAAAAAATAAACAAATATAGAAGTAAATCTGTGGAAAATCCCTTATGCTCAATCAAAGAATATGGCAGTAAGAGACACCTTATAAATACGCCCGTTGGCCTAACTATGGATAATAAAATCCGATCAGAGATTCCACTCTGATAGCAATATTACAGGAATTCTAATGATGTGCATGTTCATTAAAATTTCCCATAAAATTATTGTTTTAACACTATTGGCCCACTAATAATGGGGTCTCAACTATATGCCAAGTGGAGCTATTTATAATTACTGCAAATGAAATAAATTATACATTACCCCTGGCTTTGGAATAAAGAGCGTTTAGAAGGGACCCAGCTTTCCAAGATTTAGATCTAGCCCGTCCTGTGGTACGTTCCTGACGTGTGAAGTGATGCTGATGAATGAATCTGAAGTGTCTCTCCCAAGTGAATTTGAAGTGTTTTTCAAGTTCCTTGAATCCCCCACCAATGGATCCTATATTCTCATCCTTATCTATGCCCATCCCCTCTTGGATTAGGGATTTCCAATTAGATAAGGTGGGTGTGACATATGGTAATCATGGGGATGATGTTATTTAATTGGCATTCCTTATAAACTTCTGCCCACCTACCACTTGATGGCACTGTTGTATCATATATCAATTTTAAATATTTTAGGAATTAACACATATATATGGTTTTATTACACCACTTAAACTCTGGCCTCTCCCAATTTAAATCAATTAGGAGGGATTATTCTCTGACACTTTAGAATGACTTTCCCAGACATCATGGATCCATCTTGACAGTTAACAGACCATCTTATTTATGGTCAGATAAGAGAACCAAAATCTTTTAACTTTTCCCTGGTTTGTATACACTTAATTGTCTCAGATATTGAGTAATGATTTTTGAAATAACATCAGCTCCTCTGAATCAGATTTAGGAAAATACAACTTACGCTCTCTATATCCCCTAGAATATATCCCCTCAGTGAGATACACATAATATAAAGATATATTAACAATGTTTGGTTATAATACATCAATATTGCATAATATATATGAATCGTTAACAAGTCCAAACACTAAATAAATGCACACAGGAATATAAATATAAATATATATATGAATATATGAATAGATATCTATTCCACACCAAATGTGTTTTATGGACGTCTCTTATCAGATCATGGTTTAGCCATGAAACACCCACTGTTCCTCAGACAGACATGTTTAGAGAAACCAGTGTTTTAAGCAATAACCTCTCTTGACCCCGGTAGTTGAGACAGTTTATGTGAGACCCATTACATTCTCTAAGATACCACATCTGTTGGTAATAACTTTTAAAACAATATACATTTTGGTTCTAATATTGTCAGACCTTAATGTGCAGATATAAATATGCCCGACACGTTGATCCGAATTTCATGGAAAGTTTGATTCGCCACACAGCCAAATTTTCTCGTGCTTCGTGGTAAAAAAAAATATTTAACCTAAAATAGCGGTAAAAAAAAATAAAAATAAAATATTCACCTCATCATTTTGTGCACAAAGAGTCATCCACCGCCATCTGAGGTGGTTCAATGACGCGGGTGACACAATCACCATTCCCCATCATAGTGCCCGCAACTCACAAAAAATGCTCTTTTTCGACATTCAGCGAAGCAGCCAAATCGAAGTTTTAAGAACTTTGCTCATCATCTCTACTCACAGTACCTCTGCTACTAAGATTACTCTACTACTCCTCTACCCTTGGATAGAAGGTTACCCCCCTCACTAGTCTCTACTCTGCTTCTACTTTAAATTGTACCTGACTATAGGCTTACCTATGTATAATAATATTTGCATAGCTTTTCATATGTATTATCTTTTTTATGTTTTATTTCTACTTACTTCTGAAGGAGCCATGATGTCTCAGCAGTTTAATAAGTATAGTTTTGAGCCTCTAGTTGCTGAATCTACGCCCACGTAGCACCTAGAGGCTCATTAGCATATTGTAAAAGTGTGTATTTTAGCAGAACGGCTGCAGGGACAAATGTAAAATTGATGATGCTAGAAACCCTTTAAGGACAAATCCGAGGGCAAACACAGCAGCCTCCAGTGGTGAAGAGTAAAAGTGCAACACAATAGTACAGAGAGAGTGAAACAGCAGCCACTAGTGGTTAATTAGAAAAATACATCAGGATCCTGACAGAGGGTCTCTTGAACATAAACAAAGACATACAAAATATATACAATATTTGGGTTGACATTTTACTATCTGTTATCTGTCAATATATCACATATATTTTTCCTCCTATTAATCACACAGGCAATTAGCAGTATGGAGTCATAAGACTATCCCTTGGCTGGACAACCTAGGCTTATTTGAACCAAAGTTGATGACTACCAGTCAAGAGTCTGCTATCCCACCGTGCGGTTGTTTTATTTTGGCACTTGGTATGTTGTACACCAGGGATCAGCAACTTCCGGAACTCAGCTGCTCTGAAACTACAACTCCCAGAATCCTCCTTTCACTTCTATGGGAGTTACAATAACAGCCACGCAATTGTGCATGCTGGGAGTTGTAGTTTTCTCAGCAGCTGGAGTGCTAAAGGTTGCTAACCGCCTTACTCCATTGGGAGGAGAAGGGTGTTCACCCAAAAAAAAAGGTACTACACAGCGAAGACAGGGAAATACTAACAGTTGTGTCACATTCCCTGAATAACACTGAGCATAATTCTGCCAGTCATTTACTAGCACTTTAATAAAGGCATTTAAAGAATAAAAAAGTATAATGAGAAGTTGAACACATATCTACAAATACCTTCCACTTACCAGAATTGTTTCCTCTTATGGATTCATGGATACGAGTATGTGCTACAAGATATCATTGCCTTAGACAGTGGTATAAGAATAGAATGACTCCTGTGCCTGTTTGAATGTTGTACCTTATATTTTAAATCAATTTTTTGCACAGAATACCCTTTCCATATGGAGTGAAATCTTGTAAATTACAGCATTACACATTTATGCCTCAGTCCAAAATGATGAAGAGCAGAATAAGGAAAGAGAGGATGGCCATATGCCAGATAAACACACTTAAGCATTTCCAACAAGCTCATTTCCTTAGGGACATGCATCTCTAAGCCCTGCCAGTGTCTCAAAGCCAAGTCTGTGAACATAAAACTGCTTATGTGTGTATGCCTTTCCAATATAAAACGATAAATTCTACTAAAAGAGGGGAAGCTACCTCCTCACCAGTATCTCTGTTTCATGATCTGCAGCTGGGGGAACAAGAGAAACAAATTTTTAGGACCAAAGACAGCAGCTAAGGATTCTCAGCTGAGCTTTGAAGATGAAACCTGCACTGGAAAAGCTCCCAATCACTCTGGCTGATTTTCTGTTGTGTCTCTATAAAACCAGTTGCCTGTCTCTTTGGAATAGACTCTCACTGCATCTGAACAGCAGAACAGGGCATAAATTACAGGATATTAAACATTCTCCGCTTCATTCAATAATACATGATTAATGACACATGTTCAGAGCTGAGAAATACTCCAAGTGATGTATGATAATCTAGTCTGCTATACAATAATTCTATTGTTATTGTCATGATTTAGATCATCTGTTTAAAATGAAATCTTCCATTTAGCTTCCATCATACTTTGTACTTGCCACCCTGATTAGTAGGTTTTCACCCTATAAGGGCTCGTTCACACGAATATGTGATGCCCGTTGCCATATTGCGGACCGCATTTGCGGATCCACAATACACGAGCACCGTTCCGTGGCCATTCCGCATCATTTATGCGGACCTATTCATTTGAATGGGTCCGCAAATCTGGAGGTGCGGAACGGAAGAACGGAACTCAACACTATGGAAGCACTGCGGAGTGTTTTCTGGGGTTCCGTTCCGTGCTTCCGCACCACAAAAGATAGAACTTGCGCCGTATTTTTGCAGAATGGAAGGATGGCGGACCCGTTCAAGTTGATGCGTCTGCGATCCCCATGCGCCTGCCCCACGGATGGTGCCCGTGCATTTCGGACCGCGATTTGCGGTCCACTGCTCGGGCTTCACGCGTTCGTATGAACGAGCCCTAAGGGCTTGTTTACACGACCTTGCTGTGTTTTGCGGTCCGCAAATTGCAGATCCTCAAAACACGAATGCCGCCCCGTGTGCCTTCCACAATTTGCGTAATGGAACAGGAGGCCCAATATAGAAATGCCTGGTCTTGTCCTTCAAGAATAGGATATGCCTTAATTTTTGCGGGGCCATGGAACGGAGCAACACATGCGGACAGCACATGAATGTCGCGGTTCACGTGACGTCACCCGTATCACGTGACCACATGAGGATCAGGTGATCCAGCTGGGTCACGCGAAACTCTGGACGCCGGCTTCTAATATCATATGTCATTTCCGGCGCAATCGCGGTGACGGATAGACTAGCAAAAAGATGGTATGTACTGATTGGTCGGCATTTGTATATAATCTATGTCTCCCAGTGATGACACTACCCCCAGACGAAGGTACGCCGAAACGTGCGTTGGGGTTGGCGCCATCCTGGAGGAGACACAGTATAGGTAATTGTCCGATGTTCCTTTTTTCTATCCATGAATTTTTGCACATGCACTTTAATAAATGATCATGTTGGACGAATAAGGACCTGTATCCGCTGTATGTTTCCTCCAGTGATGTTGTTTTTATCTCCTGCACCACTCTCTTTTAATCATGTCTGTAATAAATTGTAATTTTTGTAATAAAGGAATGAATTTAGTATAAGCGGACTGGCATTTTCTATGTAGGTTGTATGTATTATGATGGCTGCCACAGGCTTTATCAGTTACTTGTATAAGTAATTATCCCATGGTTGGGGTAGATATCGGATGTTATATATAGAGTCAGAGCAGGGACCCCTAAACCGACACCCTCCCCTCTTCAGAGCAGGGGGTGCCTGGTTTAATACCGAGCATCGGGAAGTGTTCTACACGAGCACTCTGGTGCTCGATCAGCACTAGAGATCATCGATGTTCTTCTTTTTACTGTCCTGTGGCTGGCTGTAAGAAAACTAGCTGCATCAGAAACCTCTTGCACACGGCCTCTTCCTTACTCAGTATTTTGCGATCCGGCAAAAATACGGATGACGTTCGTGTGCATTCAGTTTTTTGTGGAACGGACAGCTGGCCCCTGATAGAACAGTACTATCCTTGTCCGTTATGCGGACAATAATAGGACATGTTTTATCTTTGAACAGAATGCAAAAAATGTAAATAAGGAAACGGAAGGCATACGGAATACCTTAAGTTTTTTGTGTGGATCCATTGAAATGAATGGTTCTGTATATGGTCATTATACGGAACGCAAAAAACGGAATGCAAACGGAAAAAAAACAAAAACAAAATTATACAGATCAGCAAGGATTAACCATGTGTTTCTTTGCAGACGTTCTACAATGTTTTGTTTCAGGGGCATACTAATGAATCTTGCACACAGACAAACAGTATGGGAAAGTTGATCTTCTGTTTACAGTACTTTTACCAAGCATTTCTAGATTTAGTTTAAGAATCTAGATTTAGTTTAAGAATACTAAATGAACTCAGTTATTATAACATAGTAATTTTATTCAGTTTATTTTTATATAGAATTTATATATACAGTATATCATAAACATATTTTGCGTGTGGTTACCATAATTTGTTTCCATGATCTCTAGGGGTATATACAGACGTGGACAAAATTGTTGGTACCCTTTGGTCAATGAAAGAAAAAGTCACAATGGTCACAGAAATAACTTTAATCTGACAAAAGTAATAATAAATTAAAATTCTATAAATGTTAACCAATGAAAGTCAGACATTGTTTTTCAACCATGCTTCAACAGAATTATGTAAAAAAATAAACTCATGAAACAGGCATGGACAAAAATGATGGTACCCCTAGAAAACACAGAACATAATGTGACCAAAGGGACATGTTAATTCAAGGTGTGTCCACTAATTAGCATCACAGGTGTCTACAACCTTGTAATCAGCCATTGGGCCTATATATATGGCTCCAGGTAATCACTGTGTTGTTTGGTGATATGGTGTGTACCACACTCGACATGGACCAGAGGAAGCAAAGGAAAGAGCTGTCTCAAGAGATCAGAAAGAAAATTATAGACAAGCATGTTAAAGGTAAAGGCTATAAGACCATCTCCAAGCAACTAGATGTTCCTGTGAGTACAGTTGCACATATTATTCATAAGTTTAAGATCCATGGGACTGTAGCCAACCTCCCTGGACGTGGCCGCAGGAGGAAAATTGATGACAAATCTAAGAGACGGATAATCCGAATGGTAACAAAAGAGCCTAGAAAGACTTCTAAAGAGATTCAAGGTGAACTTCATGCTCAAGGAACATCAGTGTCAGATCGCACCATCCGTCGTTGTTTGAGCCAAAGTGGACTACATGGGAGACGACCAAGGAGGACACCATTGTTGAAAACGAATCATAAAAAAGCAAGACTGGAATATGCCAAACTACATGTTGACAAGCCACAAAGCTTCTGGGAGAATGTCCTGTGGACAGATGAGACAAAAATCGAAGTTTTTGCCAAGGCACATCAGCTGTATGTTCACAGACGAAAAAATGAAGCATATCAAGAAAAGAACACTGTCCCTACTGTGAAACATGGAGGAGGCTCTGTTATGTTCTGGGGCTGCTTTGCTGCGTCTGGCACAGGGTGTCTTGAATCTGTGCAGGGTACAATGAAATCTCAAGACTATCAAGGAATTCTAGAGAGAAATGTACTAGCCAGTGTCAGAAAGCTTGGTCTCAGTCGCAGGTCATGGGTCTTGCAACAGGACAATGACCCAAAACACACCGCTAAAAACACCCAAGAATGGCTAAGAGGAAAAAATTGGACTATTCTAAAGTGGCCTTCTATGAGCCCTGACCTCAATCCTATTGAGCATCTTTGGAAGGAGCTGAAACATGCAGTCTGGAAAAGGCACCCTTCAAACCGGACACAACTGGAGCAGTTTGCTCATGAGGAGTGGGCCAAAATACCTGCTGAGAGGTGCAGATGTCTCATTGACAGTTACAGGAAGCGTTTGATTGCAGTGATTGCCTCAAAAGGTTGCGCAACAAAATATTAAGTTAGGGGTACCATCATTTTTGTCCATGCCTGTTTCATGAGTTTATTTTTTTACATAATTCTGTTGAAGCATGGTTGAAAAACAATGTCTGACTTTCATTGGTTAACATTTATAGAATTTTAATTTATTATTACTTTTGTCAGATTAAAGTTATTTCTGTGACCATTGTGACTTTTTCTTTCATTGACCAAAGGGTACCAACAATTTTGTCCACGTCTGTATAATGACTGTTGACTGAGACAAAAAAAAAAAAAAACTTCACTTACCCTACTGTGCAAGGTCTTTTGGTGGAGCTAACTAGTCAATGGCTTTCATAAATCATAATATATTGCAATATGGAGCTATAGAATGAGCTCCATTTGTATTCAACCAACATATTTTGGAGAGCAGTAACTGAAAGCAGAATGCCTGAATCAGAGTTTTTGTAAAGCTGTACATGGCACTAGATAATTTCTACTCTTTAGAGAAGGCAAGTAAATAATGGATTTTTCTATAGTACAATGTATTTGTACAAGATGCCTGGAACAGTGAGTCACCAGTGAGACATGTTTTCGTTCTGGCATCTGCCATAAAACCAGTGATGTATACACTTGGCTGCAGTTTTATTCTAACAGATGCACATCTTGCTCCTGCACAGTGTCTACATTTGGGGAATATAGATAAGGGATATGTTTTGTGCTGTTTGCTAGCAATCGTTACACTTTAGTATGTGCATTTCTATGGGATATAAATGTTCATCTATTGGCCTGGGTAAACTAATGTTATATCATTTATTTGAAAAGCATTGCTACCCCTGACTAAATATAAGATTTAAGCTAAGAATGTTGTAAAACATGTCATGAAAATATAACCGCAGTTGCATTTTGGGGTTCCCCCATGAGCCAGAGCACAAAGAGCAGTACATAATTATTTGCTTATATACACAAGTCTTAGTAAGAGCTCAGATGAAGTATGATGTTCCAAATGTATTAAACGCAATACAACACTTAATAAATTTTACACATCTTGTGCTGTCATTCTGCAACAAACTTTATGCCAAGCTATAACAAAAACTTGCCCCACAAGCTGTCTCATATTACAGGTAAATCTAGGAAATATATACATATACAGTACAGACCAAAAGTTTGGACACACCATCTCTTGTAGATTCACACTGAAGGCATCAAAACTATGAATTAACACATGTGGAATTATATACATAACAAAAAAGTGTGAAACAACTGAAAATATGTCATATTCTAGGTTCTTCAAAGTAGCCACCTTTTGCTTTGATTACTGCTTTGCACACTCTTGGCATTCTCTTGATGAGCTTCAAGAGGTAGTCACCTGAAATGGTTTTCCAACAGTCTTGAAGAAGTTCCCAGAGATGCTTAGCACTTGTTGGCCCTTTTGCCTATACTCTGCGGTCTAGCTCACCCTGAACCATCTTGATTGGGTTCAGGTCCGGTGACTGTGGAGGCCATGTCATCTGGCGCAGCACCCCATCACTCTCCTTCATGGTCAAATAGCCCTTACACAGCCTGGAGGTGTGTTTGGGGTCATTGTCCTGTTGAAAAATAAATGATGGTCCAACTAAACGCAAACCGGATGGAATAGCATGCCGCTGCAAGATGCTGTGGTAGCCATGCTGGTTCAGTATGCCTTCAATTTTGAATAAATCCCCAACAGTGTCACCAGCAAAGCACCCCCACACCAACACACCTCCTCCTCCATGCTTCACGGTGGGAACCAGGCATCTAGAGTCCATCCGTTCACCTTTTCTGCGTCGCACAAAGCCACGGTGGTTGGAACCAAAGATCTCAAATTTGGACTCATCAGACCAAAGCACAGATTTCCACTGGTCTAATGTCCATTCCTTGTGTTCTTTAGCTCAAACAAGTCTCTTCTGCTTGTTGTCTGTCCTTAGCAGTGGTTTCCTAGCAGATATTCTACCATGAAGGCCTGATTCACACAGTCTCCTCTTAACAGTTGTTCTAGAGATGTGTCTGCTGCTAGAACTCTGTGTGGCATTGACCTGGTTTCTAATCTGAGCTGCTGTTAACCTGCGATTTCTGAGGCTGGGGACTCGGATTAACTTATCCTCCGCAGGAGAGGTGACTCTGGGTCTTCCTTTCCTGGGGCGGTCCGCATGTGAGACAGTTTCTTTGTAGCGCTTGATGGTTTTTATGACTGCACTTGGGGACACTTTCAAAGTTTTCCCAATTTTTCGGACTGACGGACCTTCATTTCTTAAAGTAATGATGGCCACTCGTTTTTCTTTACTTAGCTGCTTTTTTCTTGCCATAATGCAAATTCGAACAGTCTATTCAGTAGGACTATCAGCTGTGCATCCACCTGACTTCTCCACAACGCAACTGATGGTCCCAACCCCATTTATAAGGCAAGAAATCCCACTTATTAAACCTGACAGGGCACACCTGTGAAGTGAAAAACATTTCAGGTGACTACCTCTTGAAGCTCATCAAGAGAATGCCAAGAGTGTGCAAAGCAGAAATTAAAGCAAAAGGTGGCTACTTTGAAGAACCTAGAATATGACATATTTTCAGTTGTTTCACACTTTTTTATGTATATAATTCCACATGTGTTAATTCATAGTTTTGATGCCTTCAGTGTGAATCTACAATTTTCATAGTCATGAAAATAAAGAAAACTCTTTGAATAAGAAGGTGTGTCTAAACTTTTGGTCTGTACTGTATATATATATATATATATATATATATATATATATATATTTAGCTTTAGCAAGTCCTACCCCTTTAGTTGGCTTCCAGTTGAAGTTAGAAAACATCAGCAGGAGACCGTGTGAAAGGGGCCTATCTAAGTGACATGTGGCTTCACCCTAATACCCCTATACAGGCATTTGGAATTTGCTGCAGGGGAACCACAAGGCGGATATCTCAATATCGCAATGTCTGTTCATTAGACTTCTGACCCGTGAGGGTCAAGAAACACCAGTCTAAAACACCAAGGGGTTAGGCAAAACTGTAGCCCGGAACAAGCTGAAGTCAGGAAATTCACAGTTTGGATAATCAAGAGTCAGTCTACGGGTCCATTCACACGTCAACAATTTTGTTCCACATTTTGCGGAATGGAATTGCGGACCCATTCATTTCTATAGGGCAGCACGATGTGCTGCCCAGATCCGGAATTGCGGATCCGCACTTCCGGGTCCGCATTTCCGTTCACGAAAAAAAAATAGAACATGTCCTATTATTGTCCGCAATTGCTATTAAGTGCCGGCGAAGTGCGGTCTGCAAAATGTGGAACGCACATAGCCGATGTACATGTTTTGCGGATCCACAGATCCGTTGATCCGCAAAACACACACGGGCATGTGAATGGACCCTAAGGCCTCTTTCACACTACCGTATGGCTTTTTCAGTATTTTGCGGTCTGTTTTTTACGTATCCGTTGTTCCGTTTTTGTTTCCATTTTTTTTACGTTCCGTTTTTCCGTATGGCATATACAGTATACAGTAATTATATAGAATAAATTGGGCTGGGTATAACATTTTCAATGGATGGTTCCGCAAAAACGGAACAGATACGGAAGACATACAGATGCATTACCGTATGTGTTCCGTTTTTTTGAGGACCCATTGACTTGAATGGAGCCACGGAACGTGATTTGTGGGCAATACTAGGACATGTTCTATCTTTCAACAGAACGGAGAAACGGAAGTACGGAAATGGAATGCACATAGAGTACATTCAGTTTTTTTTTGCGGAACTATTAAAATGAATGGTTCCATATACGGACCGTATATGGACCGCAAAAAAATAAACGGTCGTGTGAAAGAGGCCTAAGGTTCATGGCAGGCATCTCAGGGTTAGTACAGAGATCACACATAGGTCAGGTCAAGAAGCAAAGGATTCACTCTGGAGATAGGCAGGCATTTGTACCTGGAAAAGCAAACAAAACAAGTTGTAACTGGACAACTAGAACCTATTGCTCAGACACTTTCCCATAGTGAAAGGTGCCTAAAATACACCAAGGAGATCTGCCATAGACTCGGACTGATTACAGTGTGGACAGTGGTACTTTAAGAGCCCAAGACTGCATACATTGCTATGTCCAGAAGAAGGGACAACAGAAAGGCGTTGAGTGTATGTGCATTGCTATGGAGATGCCTGCTGGGCACAAGCAGACAGGTCCACACAGAAGGGGACATGGTGAGCATTCCGGCAGTGGTGCCTACAGGAAGGAGTGAGGTGGCAGTGGGCAAAGACCATATGATATCATGCTGAAAGTGCTGCAGACAATGAGATCACCTATTTTTCTTGCTTACTTTTAACATTTATTTATAGGTTAAGTGTTTTGTTAATTTAATCAATTAAATAATTCCTACACATTACAAATGAAGGGAAAGATTTATGAAACTGGTGCAAAGAAAAACTGGGTTAGTTGCCCATAGCAACCAATCAGATTTCACCTTTGATTTTCCAAGGGAGCTCTGAAAAATGAAAAGTGGAATCTGATTGTTTGCTAGAGGCAGCTAAGCTAGTTTCCTTTGAACCAATTTTGTCTACAGTCCATTGTGTACAAACTATTATAGCGTCCTGAATATAGATTGGTCAGCATTATTCTTTATGTGTGGAGCATATAGAAAGTATACTATACTTTTTTAAATTTAATCTCGGTGTCCCACGTGTTTTCCGATAGATTCTTCGGTTGGAGCTCTTTGTTAGCGTCTCCGACTCCTAGTTTGGAGCAGAGGCAGCGCTACACATACCACGGGGGGGAACTAAGCAATGGTAAGAGACATTCAGTGCTACATGACACGTGGGATGCCAACGGTAGCACTGAACTCCGTAATAACCCACTGGTAAGTAAAGACTAAGTTCACATTTGCAGTGAGAGGACAATTGATGGAAAGCAACCTGTTTAATAAAGGGACAGTGTTTCAGTAGACTGCATTTAATTATACAACTAATACTGCACTGTATGTGCCCATTTAAACTTTCGGAGACTGTGTTTTTGGATACAGCGGGCTTAAATACATAATACTTGGACACAAAAGGTAGATAAAAGTTTTACTTTTAATATTTGTGGACATACTATTGGTGGATTTTTTCTGTTGAAGTAGTAGTATTATTATACCCCCATGAGTGCACAGGTAGGGGCGTGCCTTTTAATTGATATCAATTTATTTACCTGTAAAAATTATTCCCATAGAATTGTTTTATCTTTAAGATTTTTAAAGAATTTATTTTGTATATATTAGTTTGTCTACGTTTGGGATTGCATTATGTGAAGAAATGTTTGTGATTTATGATGACCACAGATGATTGAGTGCCTATCTACTTTTAAAATATATATTTTTGAGTGACCAGGAGCATTGTCACGATAAAAGCACCATATCCCTCTCGATAGGAAGTAGGGCTATCTTCTTTCTTATAAATTAATATATATATATATATATATATATATATACAGTACAGACCAAAAGTTTGGACACACCTTCTCATTCAAAGAGTTTTCTTTATTTTCATGACTATGAAAATTGTAGATTCACACTGAAGGCATCAAAACTATGAATTAACACATGTGGAATTATATACATAACAAAAAAGTGTGAAACAACAGAAAATATGTCATATTCTAGGTTCTTCAAAGTAGCCACCTTTTGCTTTGATTACAGCTTTGCACACTCTTGGCATTCTCTTGATGAGCTTCAAGAGCTAGTCACCTGAAATTGTCTTCCAACAGTCTTGAAGGAGTTCCCAGAGATGCTTAGCACCCCAAGCTTAGTGGTCCAGCTCACCCCAAACCATCTCGATTGGGTTCAGGTCCGGTGACTGTGGAGGCCAGGTCATCTGGCGCAGCACCCCATTACTCTCCTTTATGGTCAAATAGCCCTTACACAGCCTGGAGGTGTGTTTGGGGTCATTGTCCTATTTGAAAAATAAATGATGGTCCAACTAAACGCAAACCGGATGGAATAGCATGCCGCTGCAAGATGCTGTGGTAGCCATGCTGGTTCAGTATGCCTTCAATTTTGAATAAATCCCCAACAGTGTCACCAGCAAAGCACCCCCACACCAACACACCTCCTCCTCCATGCTTCATGGTGGGAACCAGGCATCTAGAGTCCATCCGTTCACCTTTTCTGCGTCGTACAAAGCCACGGTGGTTGGAACCAAAGATCTCAAATTTGGACTCATCAGACCAAAGCACAGATTTCCACTGGTCTAATGTCCATTCCTTGTGTTCTTTAGCCCAAACAAGTCTCTTCTGCTTGTTGACTGTCCTTAGCAGTGGTTTCCTAGCAGATATTCTACCATGAAGGCCTGATTCACACAGTCTCCTCTTAACAGTTGTTCTAGAGATGTGTCTGCTGCTAGAACTCTGTGTGGCATTGACCTGGTCTCTAATCTGAGCTGCTGTTAACCTGCGATTTCTGAGGCTGGGGACTCGGATGAACTTATCCTCCGCAGCAGAGGTGACTCTGGGTCTTCCTTTCCTGGTGCAGTCCGCATGTGAGACAGTTTCTTTGTAGCGCTTGATGGTTTTTGTGACTGCACTTGAGGACACTTTCAAAGTTTTCCCAATTTTTCGGACTGACGGACCTTCATTTCTTAAAGTAATGATGGCCACTCGTTTTTTTTTACTTAGCTGCTTTTTTCTTGCCATAATACAAATTCGAACAGTCTATTCAGTAGGCCTATCAGCTGTGTATCCACCTGACTTCTCCACAACGCAACTGATGGTCCCAACCCCATTTAAAAGGCAAGAAATCCCACTTATTAAACCTGACAGGGCACACCTGTGAAGTGAAAACCAATTCAGGTGACTACCTCTTGAAGCTCATCAAGAGAATGCCAAGAGTGTGCAAAGCAGTAAACAAAGCAAAATGTACTTTTAAAGAACCTAGTATATGACATATTTTCAGTTGTTTCACACTTTTTTGTTATGTATATAATTCCACATGTGTTAATTCATAGTTTTGATGCCTTCAGTGTGAATCTACAATTTTCATAGTCATGAAAATAAAGAAAACTCTTTGAATGAGAAGGTGTGTCCAAACTTTTGGTCTGTACTGTGTATATCACTCCATGATCTCTCCCAATAAGAAATCTAAAGTACCATACATGCCTCTTTAAAAAAAAATATACATTTCATCGAGTACTGTGTCTGCATCACATTACTGCACATGTCCAACAGAGTAAGAAGTCAGACTCTATTCTATCTCTTGTAGCTAAGTTAAACTTGTGCATGTTCTGTATCATTGTTGAATTAGTCATGAACAATGATTAGTCAATGAAAGTCAAATGAACTGGCATCAGTGGTATCTAATGTATCAATGGGGCCCCCGAACTTTTGAGCACTAAAATGGCTGTAAAAATGTCATAGAAAGGGCTAGAGGGATGCAAATGGTATCCAAATGTGCTTAAGAGCATGGCATAGGGAAATGACTTAAAATAACATAAAATATGTAAAAAAGATAAATAAAAACAATCTTGATCTAGGAGGACCAGGTCCATATGGAGAAATAGGTTGAGGAGGCAGTGGATGTGGCGGTGGAGGAGGAGGTAGCCTACACTGCTTTTTAGTTTAAAATGTATTTATATTTTTTTAAATTAGGATACACTCCAAAAAATTTGGAAATATAACCCTCCAGTCGTGCTAAACACACGTTCAGACAATACACCTGCTGCAGGGCAGGCCAGCACCTCCAAGGCGTAAAGGCCAAGCTAAGGCCATGTGCCCAATTTGGAGACTCAGAAGTTGAAGGGGGCAGACCTGTCCTTCAGTACGTGTAGGCATGTGCACACATACTGCTCCACCATGTTGGTGAAATGCTGCCTCCTGCTAAGACTTTCCGTATCAGCTGGTGGTGCTGGTTGTTGTGGCGTGCTCACAAAGCTTTTCCACATTTCGGCCATGCTAACCCTGCCTTCTGAGGTGCTGGGGGTGCCCCAGCTGCGTTGGAGACCTCTTCCTTGTCCTCTGCTATTGCCTTGTGCTTCCACTGTGCCCCCGCTGTCAGGTGGGAATGCCACTAGCAGTGCGTCTACCAGCGTGTGCTTGTACTCTTGCATCTTACGATCACGCTCCAGTGAGGGAATTAAGGATGGCACATTGTCCTTGTAACGGGAATCCAGCAGCGTGGCCACCCAGTAATCAGCACAAGTTAGAATGTGGACAACTTGGCGGTCGTTGCGGAGATACTGCAGCATGTAATTGCTCATATGTGCCAGGCTACCCAGAGGCAACGAAAAGCTGTCCTCTGTGGGAGGTGTATCGTCTGTGTCCTCTGTATCCCCCCATCCACACATCAGTGATGTTCACAGCAGAGTGGCACCCAGACCAGCTCATGGCCATGGTTCCTCCTCCTCCATCTCCACCTCCTCATCCTCCAGAACTGTGCCCTAGCTGGACAATTGTGTACCTTGGGTTTGTGGGTGCAGGAACCCACCCTCTGAGCCACTTGGGAATGACTGGCTGGAAACCATGCAAAATGATCCCTCTTCCTCTTCCTCCTCCTGTGCCACATCCTCTTCCATCATCGCCAGCAGCGTTTTTTCAAGGAGGCATAGAAGTTGGATAGTAACGCTGAGAACAGCGTTATCGGCACTAGCCATGTTGTTGGAGTACTCGAAACAGAGCAGCAAGGAACACAGGTCTCGCATGGAGGCCCAGTCATTGTTGGTGAAGTGGTGCTGTTCCGCTGAGCGACTCACCCGTGCGTGCTGCAGCTGAAACTCTACTATCGCCTGCTGCTGCTCGCACAGTCTGGCCAACATGTTCAAGGTGGAGTTCAACCTTGTGGGCACATCACATATGAGGTGATGAGCCGGAAGGCCGAAGTTACGCTGCAGCGCTGACAGATGAGCAGCAGCAGGGTGAGAACGCCTAAAGCGCGCACAGACGGGCCGCACTTTATGTAGCAGCTCTTACATGTCGGGGTAATTTTTAAGGAATCTCTGCACCACCAAATTCAGCACATGCGCCAGGCAAGGGATTTGCGTCAAACCGGCTAGTCCCAGAGCTGCTAGAGGCTGACTGGCACAAACCACTCATCGGTCTGTTGTTCAAGGCCCGTCCACAGCTCCTGCGCGGTGTGGGGTTTGTCCCCCAAACAGTTAAGTTTTAAAACTGCCTGCTGTCGTTTACCTCTGGCTGTGCTGAAGTTGGTGGTGAAGGTGTTACGTTGACCGGAAGTGGAGCTGGTAGAGGATGTTGAAGCAGAGTGGGAGGAGGAAGCAACAGGAGGCAAACTGAAGCGCCCTGCAATCCTCCGTGGTGGAAGGACATGCGCCAAACTGCTATCCGCCTTAGGCCCAGCCTCCACTGCATTTACCCAGTGTGCGGTTATGGAGATATAACGGCTCTGACTGTGCTTACTGGTCCACGTATCCATAGTCAGGTGCACCTTGCCACAGATGGCGTTGCGCAGTGCACACCTGATTTTGTCCCCTAAGAGGAAGTAGGAGGAGCCAGAGACCTTTCTTGGTTTTTAAAGGTGTCTACTCCACTGCAGCTTGTGCTTTGCACTTAAATGCCTGGTCATGCAGGTTGTGAACGTTTATGCCTCGCTTAAGGCTCTGATTGCACAGCGTGCAAACCACTCGTGTCTTGTCGTCAGCACATTGTCTGAAAAACTGCCACGCCAGGGAACTCCTTGGAACTGGCTTTGATGTTTGGTCCCTTTCTGCGTTGGACAGTAGTAGGTGTACTGTCTAGAGGACGGCCGATCCACTTTTGCACCCTGCTCCCTCTTCTGCTGTGCTGGTGGCTCTGTGCGACTACCGCCTCTTCCTCCGAACTACATCGGTCACTCGCATGACCTTGATTCCATGTGGGGTCGAGGACCTCATCGTCCTCCACATCATCTTCCACCCAGTCTTTACCCCTGACTTCCTTGTCGGTCTCCACATTTTCGAAAGCCCCAGCAGTTGGCACCTGTGTTTCGTCATCATCTGAGACGTGCTGCGATGGTCCTTCCATGTACTCATCTTGAAAAATAAGTGGTTAGGCATCGGTGCACTCAATCTCTTCCACTTCTGGGGCAGGGCTAGGTTGATGGGAAACCCTGCTAACAGAGTCATCAAATAGCAGAAGAGACTGCTGCATGACTTGGGGCTCAGACTGCTTGGCTGATTTGCAGGGGGGTGAGGTGAAAGACTAATCGGCTGCAGGCGCCAACTGTGGTCTTTCAGCAGGAGACTGGGTGGGAGACAAGAAGGAACTGGATCTACTGTCAGCAACCCAATCTACTATCGCCTGTACTTGTTCAGGCCTCACCATTCGTAGAGCAGCATTAGGCCCGACCAAATACCGCTGCGGGTTTTGTCGCCTACTTGCACCTGAGGAAGGGGTTTCACTTGTACGTGTAGCTGGCACAGATCGACCACGTCCTCTCCCTGCAACAGGAGCTCCACCAGCAGCACCATGACCTGGGCCATGTCCCTTATTTGATGCTCTCCTCATATGTTTTTAATTTAGGATGCCCTAAATGGGTGTTTAATTAATAGTAGAAAAAAATGGCAGTATGTACAGGGTGTATCTCACACGGCCTGAACCAGACTAGGTCTCAATTAAAGATTTTTTTACACAAAATGGCTGTATTTCAAATGCCTAATTCAAACCCCTGTATGTAGAGGGGGTATCTCACAGGGCCTGAACCAGTGTAGGCCTGAATTCAATATTGGTGCCCCAAATGGCGGTATTTAAAATCTCTGAATGTAACCCAAATGTATTAAGGGTGTATCTCACAATGACATCTTCATTAAAGGCTGCCAATAAAAAATGTTGTGCCCAAATGAGTGTTTGTTTAAAAACTGAATTTCACAGCAGTATATAAGCCTGTAATTTCACACGTGCTGATGCTGCAAGGCCTGAAAATAGTATTTTTTGTCAAAAGAGTGTGTTTTTCAAACCCCAGAAAATGATGGGTGTAGTTCTACCTTTAATTGCACACTGGCTAATGCAGATGTTGTAGATTGCCCAAAAAGTCTTTTTTTGCTAAAAGAATATGAAAGCTGTATATATTAAACTTGAATTTAACACTTGCAGATCTGGAAAATACAGTTTTTTGAAAAAATGTGTGTTTTTTAAACCCCAGAAAATGATGGGTGTATTTCTACCTTAAATTGCACACTGACTAATACAGATGTTGTAGTTTGCCCCAAAAAATTGTGATTTGCAATGTCCAAAAAGCTCAGATGCAGGTGCACTGAGCATGCATAAAATGGCCGCTGCTGCCACCACCCACTTAACTAACAGAATTCTAAAAGTTAGTATTTTTTGGTCAATGAGCTCAGGGCAGGGTAAAACGATAGTGCCCTGCACCCACACAACTATTTGTCTGTAGATCGCTGAGTTAGATTCTCTCCTATGCTCTCCCTGAAATCACATGTCCAGCAGCATCCTCTCCATACACTTGTAACAGCAGAGTGACATTCAGCGCTACGGGACTCAAGCTTATATAGAGCCTGGGTCACATGCTGCTCTGGCCAATCACAGCCATGCCATTAGTAGGCATGGCTGTGATGGCCTCTTGGGGCAAGTAGTATGACGCTGTCACGGCTGGGGATGGGGGAAACCCTCAGCCGTGCGGTACCCGTAGATGTTTGGTCGTTGCTTGGCCAGGACCACAGGATCAGGGAGCAGGTCACCTCCTAAAGCCTGTCTAATCTGACCCGACCTCCTAGCGGCATGAGCCGACCTTAAAGGTAGGAGGATCATGCTCTGGTCCCTACTAACCCTCCGCAGCTCCCTAAGCTAGGAGCTGAGTAGACTACCTGTTCCTCCTGGACATGGAGGAACAGGAGCCTAGAATGGCCAAGCTGTAAATAAGGGGAATCCAATACAACTTATGGCAGTGGCAGGTACGTGGAAACTACAACCTCATCTACCTGCCACAGACACACAGCCTGGAACCCATGTAAAAGTGCTGTTTGTCCACAACAACAGAAATGACAACACCACACACCATACATCACACGGGAAACCAGGAAACCATAAGGTGCAAAAAACAAGCAACCACATACACATAAACATCACATCAGACAAGGTAACATTTTATGACCAGAAGGGAGGCCCCCACTGGCAGTTGGTAAATAACCAGGAGGATGTCTCCAGCAAGCATGGCTGAAGCACCCTCTCTGACTACTGCCTTCCACTGAGGCTTTATAGGGCCAAGAAGCCACACCCAACAGTCAGACACACCCAGTGCACACACACACTAGGAAGGAAGTTAACCCTTCCAACACCAGGGAAGGGAAAACATCAACTTAAAGGGGAAGTGCACACAATAACCCCCGTGCACACCAGACAAGGAAAGTGCACACAAACACACGTTGCCAAGGGCAACCGCACGCATACCTGTTGTCCGCGGCAACCGCACTTGAGGCAAACAACTAAGTGCGGTTGACACAACACCAAACCGCGGGCAACTGCATGCGGCTCCCAAAGAGTCACGACCATGACCAAGACGTGCAGCCTTTAAAAAAGCGCCAAGAAAGCGGCGAACACCGAACCCAAACTTTTACTGAAATGTTTAGGTTCGGGTCCGGGGTCCCAAAATCCTAAAGTTTGGTACAAACCCAAACTTTACAGTTCTGGTTCGCTCAACCCTATGAACTGACTGTATCATAAAACACTATGGGAGACATTTATCAAACCAGATATGTCTGGTTTTTGGTGTAAAAATATAGCAGGAAATGACAATTGAGGAGTTTGCTGCGACATTTAGGAGCCACACCACTTTTCAAAGTGGCCTATGTTTAATACTGAAAAGTTAGATTAGACCTAGATTATGACACATTAATCTTCAATAGTGATGAGCTAATCAAAGCCTGCAAAGCTGAATCTCCTCGTGCTCCGCGGTAGCTAATCGATTTAATCTGAAAAAGTGTGAAAAAAATAAAAAAATTAAATTATACTTACCTTGATCACGATGGGCCAGACCCTGTCATCGGGCGGCGGTGATCGTAAATACACATGACGTACCGATATGTCATGTGTCCTTAAGTACCAGGACAACATGCCGTACCAGTACTTCATGTGTCCTGAAGAGGTTAAAAAAGCATCACCCTGGAAAATCACCTCACCCTGGAAAAGTGTTTAATTTGAAATACTCTGTCAGTAAATGGATGATAAATTGGGGACTTTATGAAGAGAACCCCCAACCAAAAAGAGATGATCATAATGTCTTTACCAAAATAAGAGGCTAATAGTTAATTTTTCTGGCCACTTGACCATTCTCCTTACAATTTTCATGCTAACAGTAAGGATCACCATGCTATTTATAACAAGAATATATTGTATTCTAGAACACCTCTGATATTTTGAGCATCTTAGCTGAAACTGACCTTCCCAAGCTGCCCGCCATTGTCAAGGGAAAAGTAGTGGAAATCATACTACAAATTCCTTTCTAGCATAAAATAATTATGTGAAACCTTCTTTTTAGTAAGGCAACAGTGCATATAATATAGTATAATACTGGCAATGGATTATTGGCTAAGTCATATATGATTATATTAGGTATGTATAAGATGAAACCTAAACAAAAAACAAAAAAATACTGTCTTTTTTATCTTTTCACCTTATTCATAAGCTGTAGTGGGGGTAAAATATACATTCTTGGATATTTCTCAGTACATTACTCAACATATTCCTGTATTTACAAATAATCTATCTTAATAGTATGCTAATATCAGGACTGTGTATTGGGAAATTGGTCAACAGAGCGAAATTGAAAAAAACATCTCCCAACCTTAAATAATGCTGATAATTATAAAGCTGCATAATTAAATCAATGCCAATTAGTATACTTTTAGCTTTAATAAAAACACCATGATACATTGCATTGCTCCATATCTGAAAATAAAATAATATACCATAACACGGACGATAGCTATGTCCAGATTTCGTTTGTGGTGAGGTTGTAGTTATGGTCCGGTTCATATAAAACCCTTAATTCATCACTTTACACTTAATTCATCACTTTTCACATCAAATTATGATGCTTGTATTGTTCTGGTCTACCTACCTGTATATGCAATGCTTCAAAATTCTGTAAGACTTTAGAAACAGAATTGGATTTGATACCTAAAATCGCTCTCCGTCTACTAGAACACAATTTAGAGACAAAGTATAATATTTTTTTTAAGACATTATAACAACAATACAAAATGTACATAAATAAACCTCAATATATTACAAGGCGGAGGATAAATCATTCCTCTCATTAAGTCAACTATGACCCAATGCCTCAGTTTTTATTATCCATTCGGCCTCACAGACCATGAGGCACAAATGCCTATCTGCACCACCATAAGAGAGAATAATTCTCTGCAAGACCATAAACATGAGTAATCATGGATCTCCATTATGTTGCTGTTTTGCATAATTAACCCCTTGCCGAAATTAGATGTACCAGTACGTCACAACAGGAAGTGACTGCCCGCAAATTGAGGTACTAGTAAGTCATGATGATCAGGCGGGCACTGGATGCATGCCCAAGCGATGATGATTGATTAAACCTTTATATACTGTGATCAAAGTGGACAACTGCATATATGAGGTTCGCAGTGGGAGGGGGCTCCTTTGCCTCTCCATCAGCCCCCCTTGCTGTTGTGACAAGTTTTGAAATATTTGACAAGAGATTCGATTTATTATGAATTAAATTGTCATGAATCGCTATAAATCAGGTATACCCAGGCCAATCTGCCTAAAAGCTGCATTGTTTAAATCCGGCATAAAAACAGCTTTCAGATGGTACTGGAGCAAATGGATATCAATACAATGACATCCGTCCTCTATTGACATGTAGGTTAATAAATTAATAAGGAACAGGCAGATGGATCCCTCAGACAGAAGGCTGATAATAAGCAAAATGATGGTGTGAACCCACACTAAAGATTATTATCCCCACTTGGTGGCCATCTCAATATGAAGGACTGGAAGTTACAACTGCATAATGCAGTATTTTTAACCAACTTGGGGGATCAACCCCAGTGTGCTGGCCAAGTGTCTAGTAAATTTCATAAAAAGTAGTAAAAAGTAGCAGCAGTGGCAGTAACAGTGACAATAGTGACCCCATGATTGGGGAGGGTGGCAGCATCAGTGGCATACAGCACAAGATGGTGGCAGATCGCAATAGTAGCAGAACCCAACAACAGCAGTGTGATAGCAAGGCCCACTGGCATGAATATAATTTTAAAAATGTTACATGTACATATCAGTAAGCCATGAAGCCCCATTATAGGTATAACAGTAGAGGCAGCAGGCAGCATTAGAATGGTTGCAACAGCACCTAGCCAGAAGTAATGGACCATTTGCACAATATTCCATTGTTGCATGCACACTATGATTATTAGTGGCAGAATGATCTATTCTGTTGCATCAGGCACTGGTTTCTAGAAATCCTATTTGATCCACACCTAATTGATCTGTATGAAGGTTAGTTTCTCAACTTTTTGGGAGGAAAAGCTAGTTCTCTTAGGGGTAACTATGCCGCCCACCACACTGAACATCTGCTCTGATGCCACACTACTGATTGGTAGTGTTGAGTGCGAATATTCGAAAAGCAAATTTTTTTCAAGGATATCGGCACTTCGACAATTCGCGAATATTTCGTGTTAATAATAATAATATAGTGCTATATATCCGTAATGAAGAATATTTGTTTTATGGTTTTTTTTGTTTTTGTACCTGATAGGTACTATCAGGTGATCATCCCTCCCTTCTTCTAGCTTGTGGGCCAATGAGAAGACTTTGTCACAGCTTAGCAACATCCCTAACAACCAATAGAAAAGTTGCCTACCCCACAATAATACATTGCCGATGTTCGCAATCAAGAATATAATCTTGAATTTGCGAATTCATGAATATTCTACAAAATATTTACGAAATATCGCAAATTCGAATATTGCCCCTGCTACTCATCACTACTAGTTGGGCAAGGAAGCATGACTATGTCAAATTCGGCCAGTTGTGGACACACTTCAAGTTTGCATGTCCAGAAATCCAAGGGATCTTGGAACATGGGTGACAGGGTGCAATCCAAGCACGACAACACCTGTTGGTTGAGGTTCTGCTGGATGTCCCACTGCTCCTGCTGATAGGTGGTTTATTCAGAAAGTGGCTGAAGTAAACTGATCATTATAGTCTCCAAATTTAACTTGCTGCTTATTGATCTGGTGCTGTTCCTGCCTTCCCACCAGTCATGGCAGTGGAATGTGAACGCAGATGGTCTTCCTGGTCAGACCTTCATGAGGATGGTCTATGGTGCTCGTACGCATTGACCAACTGAATACACAGCATGTATATAATAGTCAATTTTTGCATCTCTCTCAAAAGGTCTAAAAAATGCCCCATTTTTGACTGATAGCGAGGGTCTAACAATGTGGATAGCCAGTAGTCATCCCTCTTCAGAATCCTGACAATGCGGCTGTCACTATGCAAATATGACAGAATGCATCTAGCTATTTGCACAAGGGATTTGGAGGGCCTCCCTGCTTCCATCTCCACTGCATACTGACACAGTCTGTCAGGGTCATCTACGTCATCTTCGTCATCATCCTCCAGCTCCTCCTGCTACTCTCCTGTCCTTTGGGCAAATAAACTACCTATTTGTGTATAACATTTTTGGGTGTTTATGTGTTCCTCCTCATCCTCTTACTCTTCCTCTGACAGTTCATCCTCATTAGGGCTCAGGTGGCCATGAGATGTAGGTGCCATGTCTTCTGTCCCCTCGCCAATCGTATTTCTCAGTATTCCCTCCAGGATGTGAAGGAGTGGAATGACATCATTCAATTTGTAGTTCTGCTGACTGACAAATAAAGTGGTCTTCTCAAAGGTCCTGAGCAAATGAAACATGTCACACATAAGCTGCCACTGGCTAATATGGAAATTATGCCAGGGAGTAAACTTGACTGTCTTCTGCATTAGGATATCATTGACCAACTTTCTCTGCTCGTACAGGAGGTCTAACATATGGAACAGAGAGTTCAAACAGGTGGAAATGTTGCATATCTGGCAATGTTGGGGAAGATGCTTTTGCAGCTGCTGTAGGGCGTGTAAGAGTGGCTGAAGTGTATGCACAGTTTACTGGACAATTTTAACAGCTGTTGCAGTTAAGTGGAAGACTTGAGGAACTGGCTGACAATGAGATTGAAGACGTGCGCCATGCAGGGCAAATGGGTCAGCCCTCCCTGATGCAGAACAGACAAACTGTTATACATAAAATATAAAGTTCAAATCCCTGTCTAAGCAAGGTATGTATTTGTTGGATGGAGAGTGTGGGATCACTACCTAATCTCTTGTATGTAGCACCATCATTGAGCTGTCGTTATTCCTTTCTCTCATAATTATCCCCATTCATTACAACCATATTCCCTTCCTTGTCTGAAGGTTTTATAATCAACTGATTTTGATGTTTTAACCATGAAAGTGCCTTAATATGCTTAGTGAAAGCAATAGAAAAAAACAGAGCACTGTGCTGGGACAATGGAGAGAATTACACTTGTCAAACAATTCTCAGGTATATTAGTATCAAGATCCGATTCTTCATTCAATAATTCTAATAATTTAATAACAGTCTGTAAATCATCAGTTGTAATGTTACCACCCAAACTAAAACCTCACCAGAGAACAAAAATCTGGAGCACAGCAGGCTCGCTACCATTTAGCAGTAATCTAACAATATAAGAAAAATGTGGCTGGCTCTCAGTAAAATTTGTGCATTTACTATCACCTTATAAACAATTATAACTGTTCAAAACCAATATAATGCATAAACATTCACTTTTGTAATCGATAGCAATGTCCATATGGTTAAGTCACGCTTCCTGTTGCCTCTTATAAGTAAATTGTTAGATATGTGCCAATATGTTAATCAGTATCTTTAGTTGAATTGAGCAACAGTGATTCTCACACTTTCTCGCAGACTTCTGGTTCCAGCTGGGACTTGCTTGCGGTACTTCGATGTCGGGAGTTCAGTGGGAGACAGATCGGTGAAGAAGCAGCAGTCAGGTCATGCATCTCTCATGGTCAAAAGCCTCCTGTTCAGTCACATTCTTAGGCTTGCGCGCTGCAACTGCTTTCTTTAAGTCCCACCAGAGGTTCTCAATCGGATTTAAGTCTGGTGACTGCGATGGCCACTTCAAAATGTTCCAGCTTTTAATCTGCAACCATGCTCTAGTGGACTTGGAGGTATGCTTGGGATCATTGCCCTGTTGAAAGGTCCAACGTCTCCCAAGCCTCAGGTTTGTGACGGACTGCATCACATTTTCATCCAATATCTCCTGGTACTGAAGAGAATTCATGGTACCTTGCACACGCTGAAGCTTCCCTGTACCTGTAGAAGCAAAACAGCCCCAAAGCATGGTTGACCCTCCGCCATGCTTCATAGTAGGCAAGGTGTTCTTTTCTTCATAGGCCTTGTTCTTCCTCCTCCAAACATAGCGTTGATCCATGGGCCCAAACAGTTCTAATTTTGTTTCATCAGTCCGCAGAACACTATCCCAAAACTTTTGTGGTTTGTCCACATGACTTTTGGCATACTGCAGTCAACTCTTCTTATTCTTTGGAGACAGCAAGGGGGTGCGCCTGGGAGTTCTGGCATGGGGCCTTCGTTACGCAGTGTGCACCTTATTGTCTGAGATTAAACTTCAGTACCCACATCTGACAAATCTTTTTTCAGTTCCTCAGCAGTCACACGGGGACTTTTCTCCACTTTGCACTTCAGGTAGCGCACAGCAGTCAAAGTCAGCATCTTCTTTCTGCCACGACCAGGTAGCGTTTCAACAGTGGCCTTTGCCTTGAATTTGCGAATGATGCTTCGTATGGTGTCTCTTGGTATGTTTAACATCTTTGCAATCTTCTTATAGCCATTGCCCTTCCTGTGAAGAGAAATCACCTCTTCTCTTGTCTTCCTGGACCATTCTCTTGACTTCACATTGTTTGTAAACACACCAGTAAATGTCTAGAAGGAGCTGAGTATCACAGTCCTTTTAAATCTGCCTAACTGGTGCTTATTATGCTTGATTGCTGCTCCTTGATATCCACAGGTGTTTTCAATACCTGATCGAGAACACTTGAATGAACCTCTGTTCTTAAGAGTGGTAGTCTTTAAGGGGTTGAATAATTGTGTCAATGAAGAAATCACAAACAAAAACATTTAATACTGTATTACAAAACAATTGATGTCATTTTAGTTGCATTTGGTTCTTTAAAAAGTCCTTGTAAGATTTCATTCTGAACACAATTACAAATGTACACTAAATTCCCTAAAACCCTTTGCAGCATTGGGGGTTGAATAATTTTGAACACAACTGTATATGCAACCCAAAATCATACCATTAAAACAGTCATCTCATCCTGCAAAAAATGAGACCCTAACTCAGACAATTGCCCAAAAAAAAAAAAAAAAAAACTATAGCTCTCAGACTATGGAGACACTAAAATGTTTTTTTTTTGTTTCAAAAATGATATTATTGTGTAAAACTTAAATAAATTTAAAAAAGTTAACATATTAGGTATCCCAGCGTCCGTAGAAACCTGCTCTATAAAAATAGTACATGATCTAATCTGTCAAATGAAGATTGCAAATAATAAAAAATAAAAACTGTGCCAAAACAGGTATTTTTTGGCAAATTTTCCATTTTAATCAATTTTTTCCCGTCACAAAGCAAGGGTTAACAGTCAAACAAAACTCAATATTTATTGCCCTGATTCTTTAGTTTACAGAAACACCCCATATGTGGTCGTAAACCTCTGTACGGGCACACAGCAGGGCGCAGAAGGAAAGGAATGCCATATGGATTTTGGTAGGCAGTTTTTGCTGGACTTGTTTTTTGACACCATGTCCCATTTGAAGCCCCCGATGCATCGCTAGAGTAGAAACTCCAAAAAGTGACCCCATTTAAGAAACTACACCCCTCAAGGTATTCAAAACATTTTTTACAAACTTTGTTAACCCTTTAAGTGTTCCACAAGAGTCAATGGCAAATGGAGATGAAATTTCAGAATTTCAATCTTTTGTTACTTTGCTTCACAAAAAGTGTAATATAGAGCAACAAAAAATCATATGTACCCTAAAATGGTACCAAGAAAACTGCTACCTTATCCCGTAGTTTCCAAAATGGGGTCATGTTTTTGGAGTTTCTACTCTAGGGGTGCATCAAGGGGCTTCAAATGGGACATGGTGTAAATAAACCAGTCCAGTGAAATCTGCCTTCCAAAAAACATACGGCGTTCCTTTCCCTCTACGCCCTGACGTGGGGCTGTAGAGTGGTGTACGACCACATAGCAGGTGTTTCTGTAAACCGCAGAGTCAGGGCAATGAATATAGAGTTTTGTTTGGCTGTTAACCCTTGCTTGGAAAATTTGGCAAAAAATTTAAATTCTGGAATTTCATCTCCATTTGCCATCAACTTTTGGGAAACACCTAAAGGGTTACCAATGTTTGTAAAATAATTTTTTAATACCTTGAGGGGTGTAGTGTCTAGAATGGGGTCACTTTTGGGCGGTTTCTATTATGTAAGCCTCACAAAGTGACTTCAGACCTGAACTGTTCCCTAAAAAGTGGGTTTTTAAAAATATCTGAAAATTTTCAAGATTTGCATCTAAACTTCTAAGCCTTGTAAAGTCCCCAAAAAATAAAATAGCATTCCCAAAATGATCCAAACATGAAGTAGACATATGGGGAATGTAAACTAATAGCTATTTTTTTTAGGTATTACTATGTATTATAGAAGTAGAGAAATTAAAACTTGAAAATTTGCCAATTTTTCAAAAAATTGGTAAATTTGTTTTTTTTTTTGCTCCATTTTACCAGTGTTATGAAGTACAATATGTGATGAAAAAAACGGCCAAATGGCCAAGGGATAACCTGTCTACTAGGTATAGCAGTGGCACTTTACACCCAAAAATTTGTGAATTTCACCCGAAAAAGAAAATTACATTTTTTTTTGTTTAACCTGTCTACTAGGTATAGCAGTGGTACTATACACCCCAAAAATTTGTTAATTTCACCATAAAATGTAACTGACAATTTTTTTTTATTTTTGTTTACTGGTTTACTAGGTATACCAGAAGTTAAAGGGGTCAGACCCGTCATTCAGTACATGTAGGCGTGTGCACACATACCATGTTGGAGAAATGCTGCCTCCTGATAAGATGTTCCATATCAGCTGGTAGTGTTGGTTGTTGTGGCGTACTGACAAAGCTTTTCCACATTTCGGCCATGCTAACCCTGCCTTCTGAGGTGCTGGCGGTGCCCCGGCTGCATTGGCAACCTCTTCCTCTGCCTTGTGCTTCCACTGTGCCCCCGTTGTCAGGTGGGAATGCCACCAGCAGCGCGTCTACCAGCGCGCCCTTGTATTTGCGCATTTTACGATCACGCTCCAGTGACGGAATTAAGGACGGTATGTTGTCCTTGTAACGGGGATCCAGCAGCGTGGCCACCCAGTAACCAGCACAAGTTAGAATGTGGGCAACTCGGCGGTCGTTGCGGAGACACTGCAGCATGTAATTGCTCATGTTTTCCAGGCTGCCCAGAGGCAACGAAAAGCTGTCCTCTGTGGGAGTTGTATCATCTGTGTCCTCTGTATCCCCCCATCCACGCACCAGTGATGGCCATGAGCTGGTCTGGGTGCCACCCTGCTGTGAACATGGTTTCTCCTCCTGCATCTCCTCCTCCTTATCCTCCACCTCCTCATCCTCCAGAACTGTGCCCTGACTGGACAATTATGTACCTTGGGTTTGTGGGTGCAGGAACCCACCCTCGGAGCCACTTGGGAATGACTGGCCGGAAACACTACAAAATGATCCCTCTTCCTCCTCCTGTGCCACATCCTCTTCAATCCTCTCCAGGAGTGTTTTTTCAAGGAGGCATAGAAGTGGGATAGTAACGCTGAGAACGGCGTTATCGGCACTGGCCATGTTAGTGGAGCACTCAAAACAGAGCAACAAGGAACACAGGTCTCGCATTGAGGCCCAGTCTTTGGTGGTGAAGTAGTGCTGTTCCGACGAGCGACTCACCTGTGTGTGCTGCAGCTGAAACTCCACTATCGCCTGCTGCTGCTCGCACAGCCTGGCCAGCATGTGCACGGTGGAGTTCCACCTTGTGGGCACGTCGCATATGAGGCGGTGAGCGGGAAGGCTGAAGTTACGCTGCAGCACTGACAGGCGAGCAGCAGCAGGGTGATAATGCCGAAAGCGCGCACAGACAGCCCGCACTTTATGCAGCAGCTCTGACATGTCGGGGTAATTTTTAAGGAATCTCTGCACCACCAAATTCAGCAGATGTGCCAGGCAAGGGATGTGCGTCAAACCGGCTAGTTCCTGAGCTGCTACGAGATTTTGCCCATTATCGCACACCACCTGGCCGGGCTTAGGGCTGACTGGCACAAATCACTCATCGGTCTGTTGTTCAAGGCCCATCCATAGCTCCTGCGTGGTGTGGGGTTTGTCCCCCAAACTGATAAGTTTTAAAACTGCCTGCTGTTGTTTACCCCTGGCTGTGCTGAAGTTGGTGATGAAGGTGTTACGCTGACCGGATGAGGAGCTGGTAGAGGATGAGGAAGCAGAGTAGGAGGAGGAAGCAACAGGAGGCAAACTGAAACGCCCTGCAATTCTCAGTGGTGGAAGGACATGCGCCAAACTGCTATCCGCCTCAGGCCCAGCCGCCACTGCATTTACCTAGTGTGCTGTTATGGAGATATAACGGCCCTGATAACTAGTCCACGTATCCATAGTCAGGTGCCCCTTGCCACAGATAGCATTGCGCAGTGCAAACCTGATTTTGTCCCCTACTTGGTTGTGAAGGTAAGGGATGGCTCGCCTTGATATATAGTGGCGGCTGGGCACAACGTACTGTGGGTCAGCTACCGCCATAAAGCATTTAAAGCTATCCGTCTCCACCAGATGGAATTACAGCATTTCAAAGGCCAGTAATTTAGAAATTCTGCCATTCAGGGTGGGTGGGTAGAGGGGTACTTCCTCTTCCTCTCCATCGTTTGGGATATGGAGAGCTGAACGCTTCCGTGGGACATTGTGGAGATGCTTGGTGATCCAGGTGTTGGTGTTGCTGGCTGATCTTCTGTTTGCGGGGTGGCAGGTGGCACTGTCACTCCAGAGGTGGATGAAGAGGCTGCGACTGCAGCAGAAGAGGATGCAGGAGGAGCCAGAGACCTTTCTTGGTTTTTGAGGTGTCTATTCCACTGCAGCTCGTGCTTTGCACTTAAATTCCTGGACATGCAGGTTGTGCTCAGGTTGAGAACGTTTATGCCTCGCTTCAGGCTCTGATTGCACAGCGTGCAAACCACTCGTGTCTTGTTGTCAGCACATTGTCTGAAGAACTGTCACGCCAAGGAAGTCCTTGGAACTGGCTTTGGTGTGCTCGGTTCCTTGCTGCGGTGGGCAGTAGGAGGCATACTGTCTAGAGGACGGCCGCTCCGCTTTTGCACCCTGCTCCCTCTTCTGCTGTGCTGTTGGCTCTGTACAACCACCACCTCTTCCTCCGAATACATAGGTCACTCCCATGACCTTGATTCCATGTGGGGTCAAGGACCTCATCGTCCTCCACATCATCTTCCACCCAGTCTTCATCCCTGCCTTCCTTGTTGGTCCTTGAAAGCCCCAGCAGTTGGCACCTGTGTTTCGTCATCATCCGAAACGTGCTGCGATGGTCCTCCCATGTACTCATCTTGAAATATAAGTGGTTGGGCATCCGTGCACTCAATCTCTTCCACTTCTGGGCCAGGGCTAGATGGATGGCCCTGGGAAACCCTGATAACAGAGTCGTCAAAAAGCAGAAGAGACTCCTGCATGACTTGGGGCTCAGACTGCTTGGCTGATTTGCAAGGGGGTGAGGTGAAAGACTGATGGACATTGGCTGCAGGCGCCAACTGTGGTCTTTCAGCACGAGACTGGGTGGAAGACAATGTGAAGGAACTGCATCCACTGTCAGCAGCCCATTCTACTATCGCCTGTACTTGTTCAGGCCTCAGCATTCGTAGAGCTGCATTAGGCCCGACCAAATACTGCTGCAGGTTTTGTCGCCTACTCACACCTGAGGAAGGGGTTTCACTTGTACATGTAGCTGGCACAGATCGACCACGTCCTCTCCCTGCAACGGGAGCTCCACCAGCAGCACCACGACCTGGGCCACGTCCCGTATTTGACGCTCTTCTCATATTTTTCAAATTTAGGATCTTGCCCTAAATGGGTGTTTAATTAATAGCATAATAGAAAGACAGTATGTAAAGGGTGTATCTCACACGGTCTGAACCATTGTAGGCCTAAATTACATATTTATTTGCACAAAATGACTGTATTTCAAATAGCCGTATTTCAAATCCCTGAATATAACCCCTGTATGTAGAGGGAGTATCTCACACGGACTGAACCAGTGTAGGCCTGAAGTAAATAACCAGTAGAAGGAAAAGAAAAACCAAGGCGGCACTCACCGAATCTTCATAACATCGTAGTTTTATTTGGTCTAAAACATAGCGGATGCGGGTCACATAGCAGAAAGAAAGGCAACAGCCGTTTTGCGCTCCAACAGCGCTTTGTCGAACCTGCTGTGATGTGAAAGGGGAGCGCCCAATATACCTGTCTCCTCCCTGCACGTCACTGCTGGACAGGTGCATCAATCATTCAAATATTCTGAACACCTTCGTATAGTTATAAAAACATTAAATCATATAAAGACAGCAAGATCATTTTTATCGTTGATGCCTGAAGTAAATATTTTTTTGCCCAAAATGGCTGTATTTCAAATGGCTGTATTTCAAATGGCTGATTCAAACCCCTGTATGTAGAGGGAGTATCTCAAAGGGCCTGAACCACTGTAGGCCTGACGCAAATATTTATTTGCCCAAAATGGATGTATTTCAAATCCCTTAATCAAACCCCTGTATGTAGAGGGAGTATCTCACACGGTCTGAACCAGTGTAGGCTTGAAGTAAATATTTCTTTGCCCAAAATGGCTGTATTTCAAATGGCTGTATTTTAAATGCTTGATTCAAACCCCTGTGTGTAGAGAGAGTATCTTACATGGTCTGAACCAGTGTAGGCCTGAAGTAAATATTTATTGGCCCAAAATGGCTGTATTTCAAATCCCTGAATCAAACCCCTGTATGTAGAGGGAGTATCTCACACAGTCTGAACCAGTGTAGGCCTGAAGTTAATATTTATTTGCCCAAAATTGCTGTATTTCAAATTGCTGTATTTCAAATGCCTGAATCAAAACCCTGTATGTAGAGGGTTAATCTCACAGGGCCTGAACCAGTGTAGGCATGAATTCAATATTGGTGCACCAAATGGCAGTATTTAAAATCTCTGAATGCAACCCAAATGTATTAAGGGTGTATCTCACAATGACATCTGCATCAAAGGCTGCCAACAAATTTTTTTGTGCCCAAACTAGTGTTTGTTTAACAATTGAATTTGACAGCAGTATATAAGCCTGTAATTTCACACGTGCTGATGCTGTAAAGCCTGAAAATAGTGTTTTTTTTTTGTCAAAAAAGTGTGTTTTTCAAACCCCAGAAAATGATGGGTGTATTGCTATCTTAAATTGCACACTGACTAATCAAGATGTTGTAGATTGCGAAAAAAGTATATTTTTTTGGTAACAGAATAAGAAAGCTGTATATATTAAACTTGAATTTAACACTTGCAGATCTGGAAAATACTGTTTTTTTTTTTTTTTTTAAATGTGTTTTTAAAACCCCAGAAAATGATGGGTGTATTTCTAGCTTAAATTGCACACTGACTAATCCAGATGTTGTAGTTTGCCCAAAAAATTGTGATTTGCAATGTCCCAAAAGCTCAGATGCAGTGCTGGTGCACTGAGCTTGCATAAAATGTCCGCCGCCGCGCCACCCACCTAACTGACAGAATTATAAAAGTTTTTATTTATTTTTTGGCCTCAGGGTAGGGTAAAACGATTGTGTCCTGCACCCACACAACTATTTCTAGGTAGATCGCTGCGTTAGATTCTCTCCTATTCTCTCCCTCAAATCACAAGTCCAGCAGCATCCTCTCCCTACACTTGTAACAGCAGAATGACGTGCAGCGCTACGTGACTTAAGCTTATATAGAGCCTGGGTCACATGCTGCTCTGGCCAATTACTGCCATGCCATTAGTTGGCATGGCTGTGATGGTTTCTAAGGTCAGACAGTTAACCGCTTGTTGATTGGCTGCTGTTTAACCTTTCAAAAAGAGCCAAGAAAGCGCCGAACACCGAACCCTAACTTTTACGAAAAAGTTCGGGTTCGGGTCCAGGGACCAAAAATCCTAAAGTTCGGTATGAACCCGAACTTTACAGTTTGGGTTCGTTCAACCCTACTGAGAACCTTACAGGGATTCTGTCACCTGGATTTTGCCTATAGAGCTGTGGACATGTGCTGCTAGATCGCTGCTAGCACATCCGCAATATATATTCCCCATAGTTCTGAGTGCTTTTATTTAGGGAAATGAGGCAAGTAAGGAGCCCAAGGGGCTGTTACTAACTACTAACATTTCTAGAGCCCAGCCACGCCCACTGTGAAGGAATCCAGCACCACCGCGCATCCTCCGAATCTCCTCTTTGCTCCCCGAGGTCACCAAGTTAGAGCGCCATAATCTCGTGCATGTGCGAGTACGAAGCATGTCAGTGTCAGCATAGTGTTCCTTCCCTGTGCTGGCATCAGCCTCAGGGAACAAACTGTACATGCGCTAGCTGCAAAATTATGGCGCTCTAACTTTGTGACATCCGGGAGCAAAGAGGAGATCCACAGAATGCTGGCGGTGCCGGGCTCCTTCACAGTGGGCGTGGCTGGGCTCTAGAAATGTTAGTAACAGCCCCTTGGGCTCCTTACTTGCCTCATTTACATATAAATATATATATATATATATATATATATATATATAAAATCTTTTTTTTTTTTCTAAACATAAACATTTGTAACAGCCCCTTGGGCTCCTTACTTGCCTTATATATAAAAATATGAATACACCGCAGCACATCCAGTACGTGAAGAACAGTGTGATCCTTTATTCACCCATGTAATGTTTCGATCTGCTTGCTGGGACCATTTTCAAGCAATACATCTTAGTGAACAGTGAATATTTATGAAGTAACATCATATTAGCATACATAAGTGGCAATTGACTAAAACATGACCAAATATGTTCCAAAAAACACGTGTACATGTTCAAACATCTTGCCCAGGAGAAGACATCATTTGATACAAAAATTCATATATAGATTTCATCCAAGTATAGTGATCTAAAAGAAATACTTATATTTTACATAAGTGATAATAAACAGTGAATAATCATCACCTGCGTGTACGAAAAGGTGGGAGGGCCAGGCATGGAGTCAGGCATGCTCAATGGTAGGAGTATACAATGTTATGGAACTACAGCACATGGATACAACGTTCCGGAACTTGAATTGCGCATGTCCGTGACATCACTCAGGAGAATCACATTCTGACACCTGCACAGACACAGGTGCTAGAGAAGGGTCTGAGTTTTTGTCCAGATAGTGCTATCAATTGGTTTGAGTTAGAAGCAGATCTATTGTATTTCTTTAGATTGATAAAACGTAGGATTTATTTTCAGGATGTACATAACACTGTTATTAAACCCATGCATGAATTGTGTCTGTCTGATTGGGGGTAAAAATTAAAGAAGGATTTCTCTCCTCAAATATCCTCGAAGCCTTTCGAGGTATTTTCAGATGCAGTGTTGAGAGATATACAGGAATTAAAACAATCAGGTTTGAGTGACCATATACAGTATCCTAACATGACTAAACAGGAATTGCAGGCTTTAGATCAGTTAATCCATGACCACTCCCTCGCCATCAAATTGGCTGATAAGGGTGGTGCGGTAGTGGTCATGGATACTTCTATGTATTTAGCAGAAGCTGCACGTCAACTTTCAGACAAAGCGGTCTATGTTAAACTCCATAGGGACCCTAAATTTGAAATACAACGTGAATTGAAGTCTCTTGTTAACAAGTATGCACAGGCAGGCCTTATAGATAAACAACTTAGTGAATTTCTGTTGATAGATTTTCCAGTTACTCCTTTATTTTATTTGTTACCCAAAATTCACAAAGATTTACGGTGCCCCCCAGGTAGACCAATTGTTTCGGGACGTGGTTCTCTGTTGAGCAATGCGTCCATTTTTTGGGATAAAATACTTCACACTTATGTAGTGAGATCAAAATCTTACATGCAAGACACTACAGATTTTTGGGGTAATTTAGCAGACGTAATCACAGAAATATAGTGGCAAATATGGGGGAACTGCTCAAACCCCAAACACTGTAGCGTGTTTTTATTGGGGGAGCAGTCCCATCGCATGTGGACCGCAGCAAACGACCATCCCCAGCAAAAAATGCGTACAATGGAGGATGCCGGCGCGGTCCACATGCACCACAAAGGCATCCTACACAAAACTATACTAGCTAGTCATGCAAGCAGATATTAAAAGCTGAGACTTTTGCCAATATATTCCTGTCAGGAACATATCGGAGCCCATCATGCACCACGTCACGGTCTCTCAGCATGGCAAGGGTCCTACCACTACGCTAACTATGGTGTGAACACGGTCTGAAGGTGATGTAATCCAGCTCACAGCCAAGCTTCCACTCAACCGCATAGCAGGACAACTAATGCAATGTGAACAAAGCAAGACTGTAAGCCACACCCATATCAGACCATGTGATGGAGGTTTCCAGGTGCAAAAGAATGTTTAAATGCCAGGTAAAGGCACATTCAATACATATAAAACAAAATCACAGAAATATAGTGGCAAATATGGGGGAACTGCTCAAATCCCAAACACTGTAGCGTGTTTTTCATTGGGGGAGCATGTGGACCGCAGCAAACGACCATCCCCAGCAAAAAATGCGTACAATGGAGGATGCCGGCGCGGTCCAGCAGACATGTCGATGCCGGAGGACGCCATTTTGGCCTCCTTCGACATCATCAGTCTTTATACTTCAATACAGCATGATATTGGGATAGCAGTCGTTGAATCGGCCCTAGCAAATACAGATTACACTATAGAGGCCAAAACTTTTTTTCTTGCTTTGCTATGCTTGATTTTATATAATAATTATTTCCTATTTGGAGATGATTATTATATGCAAATCAGGGGGACGACCATGGTCACCTGAAGTTCCTGTGTCAACCAGAACAGTTTGTCGGATTCTGTCTCGAAATGGCCTCCATGGTTGAATCAGTGCCCAAAAGCCAGCACTAAACAAAAGACAATTATAAAAACATGTGGCATTTGCCAAGGGCCACAGCCTGCTAAAAGGATGGACGCTGAAAAAGTGGCAGAAGGTGGATTTTTCAGATGAATCTTCTGTTGAATTAAACCACAGTTGCCGCAAATATTGCAGGAGACCTACTGGAACCCGCACGAATACGAGATTTACCCAGAAAACAGTGAAGTTTGGTGGAGGCAAAATCATGGTCTGGGGTTACATCCAGTATGGGTGTGTGCGAGGGATCTGCAGGGTGGAGGGCAACATCAATAGTCTAAAATACCAAGAAATCTTAGCTACCTCTTATATTCCCAACCATAAAAAAGGCCAAATTCTGCAGTAGGATGGTGCTCCATCGCATACTTCCATCGCCACATCAAAGTTCCTTAAGGCGAAGAAGATCAAGATGCTACAGGATTGGCCAGCCCAGTCACCAGACATGAACATCATTGAGCATATGTGGTGTAATATGAAAGAGGAAGCATGGAAGACGAAACCAAAGAATATTGATGAACTCTGGGAGGCATGCAAGATTGTTTTCTTTGCTATTCCTGATGACTTAATCAATAAATTGTATGAATCCTTGCCAAACCGCATGGATGCTGTCCTTCAAGCTCATGGAAGTCATACAAGATATTACATTTGGATCTCACAGCACCACTACTTAATTTGCTGACATATTTTTGAATTTGCAGTAAAGTTGTTCAATTTCTGTATAGGCGACAAAACTTTAGTTTTGCCAAAATTTGACCTTTCTGTCTTGATTAAATGATTAATCTTTTTTCAGTGAATTTTTTTTATTTCAGTGCATTAAACATCATTTGGGAGGGCTTTAGCTTTTCCTATGAGCTATTTCTAACACCAATTGATTAATTAAAAGTCAGGTTAATAGCAGGAGTTTCTACAAAATAGAGAAGCGACAAGACTTTTGTCAGGGATTGTGTATATATATATATATATATATATATATAAAATCGTTTTTTTTGCCTAAATAAAAGCACACAGCTATGGGGAATGTATATTGCGGACATGCTAGCGGCGATCTAGCAGTGCATGTCCGCAGCTCTATAGGCAAAATCCAGGTGACAGAATCCCTTTAATGTCCTTTTTTAAATTACAATGTGAAAAGAATGCACTAATATCTGTTTCCGTTCTGCATCAAGCGTGCTTAATTTATTGAAATGCTCACTTATTATAGCTTTATCCATGCTGGCATTGACTTCCAATGCTACTTTGGAGCATTCAGATCAATGAATAAACAAATACACTTGTAGCACTTTCAAACAGAACTGTAGATTGCACTACACACCATAATTGCATAAGCAGTAGCCATAATAGGCTCATAAAAGCCTGCAAACAATTGACCCTGTGGTAAGTGCTCATTGATAATGAAGACTCACATACAGTTGAAAAGACTAATCCAACCACGACACTTCACCTTTTATTTATTTTTTGTTTAAAACTTTTTTTTTTTTTTTAAAAAGAGTAACGTAACAAGGTACATATAAAGTGTCTTATGCGTCTTGCAAGATGTGGAAGATAGGAAAGATAAATTACATTCCAAAGTGATAAAATGACATATGACAATTATCTCAGCAAAGGTGGTACAAGATGTAGTTTTACAGACTTACATTGCTGTTAGTATATAATGTATATTAGTGTAGAGCTGGTTAAGGGTCACTCAGGATATGAGGCAAGGGTCTCATAGTTAGTTAGTTAGAGTAAGATGTGCTTGTACACAATATTTATTGTTTTAACCATTAGGCTAGTTAGGGTGTCTGAATTCCTGCCATAATTGCCACTGTTTTAGGAATTTATGATGGTTGCAAGCTTCCCAAGAGGATAATTCCTCGAAGCGGTATATTTGATAAATTTTCAGCTTAAATTGTTCTAGGGGAGGGGGGGGGGTGGTTGAAAGCCAAAATTTTGGTACTAGTAGGCGTGCTGCAGTAAGAAGTTGTCTAAAGAGGAAGGGAAGTGGTTTAGGCACAGTAGTATCATCTAGGTTGAGTAAGCCTTTACAAGGGGACATCTGACTACAAATACAGGAAGTATTGGGGTTTAATGTACGCCAAATGTCTATAAGGTGCAGATTCCAGAAGCCTTCTCTTATGGAGCGTAGTGTTTTAATTGCTAGAGACGATTTTTGGGTTGAGGAGTCTATTTGTGGGTTTAAGGTGGCATTTAGGTCACCACCCTCTACAATCAAGCCCTCAGCAAAAGTCTCAGTAATAGGGAAGATATTGGAGAACCAAGCAGATTGACCAGTGTTAGGGGCATAGAGATTGATTATAGTATATGCTTGGGGGCCAATACATACCCTTAACCAATATAAATCTCCCATTTGGATCTTGCAAGTGGGAGATGTATTTAAAGGAGACTTTCCTCTGGAATCCAATATTCCCCCCCCCCCCCAGAAGCATTTGAGTCTCCTCCACAGTGATACTGGGAATACTGAGCGAAGGATAGATTGGGGTAGCGGTTGAATTAAAGTGCATTTCCTGGAGGAGTAGAACATTAGCTCCAGATTTGCGTAATAATGTGAAGACCTGGCTCCTCTTAGAAGGGGAGTTAAGGCCCCTAACATTGTAGGATGCAATTAAACAATCAGGCATAATATTTTAAGTTATGGGGATTACCTCGATGAAGTGTAGTCTCTCCCCAGGAGAACACACCTTGATTGAGTATATTTTGAAGAGTTTGGATGGGTGAAACGAATGCCAGAGGAGTCCTCAGTGTATCCATGTATATTGGAATGGAGGCATGTACCTTAAATAAAAATAACAAAAAAAAAACATGTAACAAAGGTATAAACTTCTAAACAATACCCAATGATATGGGTTGAACTAGTATTTGAATTGAGGATCGCAAGGGGGGAAATGGTTAATCAACCCTGTTGTGATCCTCTAAGCACTAGAGAAGGACTCTAAGGTGAGGCGTTTAGACAAACAGGCTGGAAGTCAGAGAAGGAGGAGGGTAGTTCAGGTGGAGCAGGTGGGGAGAGAGGTTGAATATCTGTGGTAACCAACTGACAATAATGTGGTGGGTTAAGGTAAGTAGAAAGGAAGGGAGATCAGAAGGGAAAGTGAGGGTGGGGGTTTATCAAACGTCAAGCGGACTTAGGTGATTAGATCATCCTGTCAAGACTAGTGTCTATGGGGTTAGCTGTGTATTCCTCCGTTTGAACTTTTGGGTCTTCGGGGTGCGCGGGGGTTCAAAAGGTGAAATATTCGGCAGGTCTGGCAGCTCTGTAATATCTTGATACAGCTCCCAATTTTCAACTTCTAGCGGAGTTATCTGTAGGTGATCATAGGCTCCGATTAAATTGGCGAATGTAGTAATGGTTAGGCGGCGTCCCGCATGAAAGAAGGATAGTCCGAACGAGAATGTCCATCTATATAGGATTTTATTGGCCCTGAGCCAGTCGGTTAAGGGCTTCAGGGTTCTGCGCTTCTTGAGAGTTGAGGGTGCCAGGTCCTGGTAAATCAAGATTGAGGCATCTTCCTATGTCAGGTTTTTGTGGTTCCTGGTGGCTTCCAATACTGTCGACTTGACTTGAAAATTAAGAAATCTGCAGATTACGTCTCTGGGAGGTTCAGACGCTTTAGGTTTAGGTCTCAATGCTCTATGCGCCCATTCGATGATAATATCTGACTGGTAATCTTGGCCCAGTAAGGAACAGCAAATCGCCAGCACCGCTCCAGGCACGTCAGCCGTGAGAACAGACTCAGGTATTCCTCTAAATCGCAGGTTGTTCCTGTGCCCTCTGTTTTCTTGATCCTCCAGAGCAGGCATGGACAACCCACGGCTCTCCAGCTGTTGTAAAACTACAACTCCCACCATGCCCTGCCGTAGGCTGATAGCTGTAGGCAGTCTGGGCATGCTGGAATTGTAGTTTTGCAACAGCTGGAGAGCCTCAGGTTGTCCATCCCTGCTCCAGAGCGTTGTGGAGGTCGTTAAGGTAAGTGCGGCATTTTTGTAGGGATGACGCGATTGCTGTTTGGTGGTCTAGGAGGTCTCCAATATGGTGCATATCGCGATGGAGGGCTGTGAGCTTGCTCAATACCGGCTCCATTGCTTTGCTGCGTGATTGTTTTAAGAAGCGGCGAGTGATCGGAAGCGCCGTCTTGCTGTGAGAGTCATCTGTGTCACTCTTTCCATCAGTAAAATCAGCGGGGTGCTCGCTCACCTTGTGAGACGGGTTCGGCGCCATTTTGGATTCACGAGCCACTAGGGTAGCGGCGGCTTTTTTATATAAATTTGTCCATATCCCCGCTGTTATTCAGAGGTTTGCTGGTATTGGAGTTGTCCCCGGATTTGGGGTGCCAGATCTTGTACGGAGCTGGTGCTTTACGGGATCTTGTACGGAGAGCTCCTGACTATGTGGCCATCACAGTCCGATGCAGGCTTCGCCTGGCACTTCACCTTTTAGATCATTACTTGATATGTGCAGTCAGGCACATAATCTGGAAAAGACATTTTACGGCAACGGCTGTTTCACGTTCTCCGATGCTTCCTCAAGGCCTCATTGGATCCAACATAACCATACTGCATTATCAATAAAATCCCCTGGACATATGACATGTAGTTTTGATCTACATTTCTATTTCTCAGTCTTTGAGTCAATTACAATGTTTTTTTATTTATCACTAGCAGAAGGACCCAGCTTTGCACAGGTATATTGCATCTATTTCATTTCATGTTTCTGTGTGTCGTTAAGAGATCGACAGTATCTCCCATAAGAGTGACCTCTATAACACCTGCTCCTTTAACAGTTAACTCCACAGCCCCCACCACTTAACATTGACCCACCCCAAAGTTCCCTGCCTCCTTAACTTTGACCTTCACAGCAGCCCGTCCTTTTAACAGTGAGTTCCACAGCACCCCACCCCTTGACAGTGACCTCCACAAGGTCTGACCCCTTTAACAGTGACCTCTACTGCACTCCGCCCTTAACAGTGATCTCCATAGCAGACCGTCCCCTGTGACTTCCACCATTCACTGCCCCCTTAACATAGACCTCCATAGTGCCCGCCCCTTTTACAGCGACTGCCACAGTATCCCGCTTCCTTAACAGTGACCTACACAGTACCCTGCTCCCTTAACAGTTACCTCACAGTTCACTGCTGCCTTAACAGCGAACTCCACATCAGCTTCCCCTTTAACAGTGGCCCCCACAGTCCCCTGCCTCCTTAACAGTAACATCCACAGCGAACACCCCTTTAACAGTGACCTCCACAGTGGCCACCCCTTTATTAATGACTGCCACTGTACCCCGTCTACTTAACAGTGATTTCCACAGTAACCCGCCCCCTTAACAGTAACCTTCACAGCGCCCGCCCATTTAACAGTGACCTCCACAGCGGCCCACCCTTTATTTGTGACCTCCACAGAACCCTGCCTCGTTAACAGTGATTTCCATAATAACCCACCCCCTTATATGGCTTTTCACTTGGTATCTGACAACAATCGTTCCCACCACCATGTTTGACAGTGGTGATGGTGTTCTTTGGGTTGAAAGCTTCTCCTTTTTTACGCCAAATGAAGGAAACATCATTGTGACCAAACAATTCAATTTTTGTTTCATCCGACCATAACACAGAATACCAGAAGTCTTCTTTGTCCAGATGAGCTTTTGCAAAGTCCAAGCGAGCATTTGTGTGCCTTATCTGGAGAAGTGGCGTCCTCCTTGGTCTGCATCCGTGGAACCCAGCAGTGTGCCGTGTCCGTTGTATTGTCTGCCTTGAGACAATGCCACCAGCACAGCCCAGATTCACCAGGGTGGCCTTGGTGGTGATCCTTGGATTCATTTTCACCTCTCTAACTATCCTCCTGACCAGCACAGGTGTCACTTTTGGCTTCCCACCAAGTCCTCTGAGATTTTTCAGAGTGCGGAACATCTTGTATTTTTTGCTCAAATGTAAATAAAAGCTGAGAAATGTTTTTCTTTTTTTTTTTCACAATAATGCCTCTTGTGCATCATCTTATTATCTTTTGGGAGACCCCTTTGCAATATCCCATCAAAAAATTACTTGCTGGTTGAATAAAAGTAACTTTAAGTCAAAATTTACCAGGGGTATGAATAACTATGGGCAGCGCTGTACATACATACACACTAAGATTAAAATATTTGACTAGCAGAAGGACCCAGCTTCACATGGGTATATTTCATCTATTTCATTTAATGTTTGTGTGTGTCTTTATAAGATATCGACAGTATCCACTATAACAGTGGATACTACCCTAACACTACCCCGCCCCTTTAACAGTGACCTCCACAGCGGTCTGCCCCATTAACCGTGACATCCATAGCGCCCTCCCTTTTAAAAGTGACCTCCACAGTGGTCATACCTTTATTAGTGACCTGCCCTGTACCCCATCTCGATAACAATGATTTCCACAATAGCACGCCCCTTTAACAATGACCTTCACAGAGCACTATTCCCTTAAAATGTGACCTCCAAAACACCCCACCCTTTTAACAGTGACCTCTAAAGCACCCCACCCCTTAACACTGACCTGCATAGCATCCCACACCCCTAACTATGACCTCCACAGCAGCCTGCCCCTTTAACACTGACCTCCACAGCCCCCTGTTCCTTTATTAGTGATCTCCACAGTACCCCATCTCCCTAACAGTGATTTCCACAACAACCCATCCTCTTAACAGTAGTGATGGATGAACATCGGCCGGGAAGGCAATCAAATGTTCGCGGCGGGCCCCATTCACTTTAACGGCAAGAGAAACTGGAAAACCTTCAGGTCATTTTTGGAGCCACACAAAAATTCCCAGAACATGGACAGTGACATAATCAATGACAAAAATTTCCACAAAAAATATGTATTTTAATCAGGGGCCATTTTTATGCATCTTAATGGTAAATTCTCAAAAATATGCCCAGTTGGAGCCTAAAAATAATTAGATTTTAGGCCACGGGAGTACGGACCCTAAAAATTAGGCATTCACCTGACATAAAAGAACAAGTGATTATGTGGCCCGAGGTACATTATGCGGTCAATGGGTACAAATTTTACTGTAGCCCACTGGACTAAAGGCCCCAAACATTATCGCATTGACCGTATAGAAAATAACAAGTGATTATGTGGCTGGAGGTACATTAGACGGTAACCGTATCACAATTTTACTGTTGGCCAGTTAGATTACAGACCCCAAAAATTATGCATTCACCGTAAAGAAAAGATCAAGCGATTATCTAGCTGGTGGTATATTAGACGGTCATTGGATATCAATTTCAATGTAGGCCAGTGGGGTACAGGCCCCAAACATTTGAAATTCACCGGACAGAAAAGATCAAGTGATTTTGTGGCTGGAGATATATTAGATGGTCAACGGATAACAATATTAATGCAGGCCAGCATAGTACAGGCCCCAAACATTAGACTTTCACCGTACAGAAAAGAACAAGTGATTATGTGGCTGGAGATACATTAGGCACTCACCATATAACAATTTTACTGTTGGCCAGTTAGATTACAGGCCCCAAACATTATGCATTCACCGTATAGAAAAGATCAAGTGATTATGTGGCTGGAGGTATATTAGATGGTCATTGGATATCAATTTTTCTGCAGGCCAGTGGAGTACAGGCCCCAAACATTATGCATTCACCGTACAGAAAAGATTAAGTAATTATGTGGCTGGAGGTACAGTACAGACCAAAAGTTTGGACACACCTTCTCATTCAAAGAGTTTTCTTTATTTTCATGACTATGAAAATTGTAGATTCACACTAAAGGCATCAAATCTATGAATTAACACATGTGTGGAATTATATACATAACAAAAAAGTGTGAAAGAACTGAAAATATGTCATATTCTAGTTTCTTCAAAGTAGCCACCTTTTGCTTTGATTACTTCTTTACACACTCTTGGCATTCTCTTGATGAGCTTCAAGAGGTAGTCACCTGAAATGTTTTCACTTCACAGGTGTGCCCTGTCAGGTTTAATAAGTGGGATTTCTTACCTTATAAATGCGGTTAGGATCATCAGTTGCGTTGAGGAGAAGTCAGGTGGATACACAGCTGATAGTCCTACTGAATAGACTGTTAGAATTTGTATTATGGTAAGTAAAAAGCAGCTAAGTAAAGAAAAACAAGTGGCCATCATTACTTTAAGAAATGAAGATCAGTCAGTCAGCCGAAAAATTGGGAAAACTTTGAAAGTAAGGGCTATTTGACCATGAAGGAGAGTGATGGGGTGCTGCGCCAGATGACTTGGCCTCCACAGTCACCGGACCTGAACCCAATCGAGATGGTTTGGGGTGAGCCAGAACGCAGAGTGAAGGCAAAAGGGCCAACAAGTGCTAAGCATCTCTGGGAACTCCTTCAAGACTGTTGGAAGACCATTTCATTTTCATCAAGAGAATGCCAAGAGTGTGTATAGCAGTAATCAAAGCAAAAGGTGGCTACTTTGAAGAACCTAGAATATGACATATTTTCAGTTATTTCACACTTGTTTGTTATGTATATAATTCCACATGTGTTAATTCATAGTTTTGATGCCTTCATAGTCATGAAAATAAAGAAAACTCTTTGAATGAGAAGGCGTGTCCAAACTTTTGGTCTGTACTGTATATTAGACCGTCATTGGATAACTATTTTACTGTAGTGCAGTATGTCAAATACGTGTTTCAAAGAACTAAAAATGCTCATCACCCAGGAAAATTTTGTCCTCGGTCTCCTCCCCCAGCCATGGACAACACCAGGGATCCCCAAAAAGTTTAAAGCCTGCTCTTCTTGCTTCTCCTCCTCCCCCCAGCCACCATCTTCCTATGACTCCTCTTCAGACTCCTGCTGACTTGTCTCAGATGGAGTATCCCCCCTGGGATTTCATTCAGCATTGCGACTTCCTCATCTACTAACTCCTGCTCCTCGCCGGCTTGATCAATGACACGATGCAATGCACGCTCCAAAAAGAAGGCGTAAGGTACGATGTCACTGATCGTGCCCTGGCTGTGACTGACCAGTTTGGTGATCTCATCAAATGGCTGCAGAAGTCTGCATGCATTGCGCATGAGCAGCCACTGGCACGGTGAAAAGAAACCAAGCTCCCCAGAACCTGTCCTGCTGCAGAATACATACAGGTAGTCAATAATGGCATATTGCTGCTGGAGCAGCCTATCATGCATATACAAGGAGGAGTTTCAGGAAGTCGGGCTTTCATAAATCAGAAGTCTGACGGTAAGGTGGTGTCGCTACTGAACGTCAGCAAGGCGAGCCATTGCCGTGTAAAATCTTCTAAAATGGCCAGCCGCAAGATGTCCTGGACCCCGGGGTATTTGGCAACGAATCGCCGCACGACTAAGTTCAGGACGTGTGCTATGCACGGCACGTGTGTCATTTTACCCTGTTTCAGCGCGGTCAGCAGATTAGTTGTCGGAAACCACTTTACCAACTGTCAAATTAAGTGGGGTTAGCCACTGATCGGCCTGTGACCGCAGAGCTGAAAGCAGTGCAGGACCAGTGTGGCTCTTGGCTTCCAGGCACAACAGCCGCAGCACAGCATGGCAACATTTCACCTGGCACATTGAATAGGTTCTTCTGAGCTTGGGGGGTGCAGCAGAAGAGACGGTAGCAGTGGAAAAGGAGGAGTCAGCCGAGGAGGAGACAGAGGATGAAGTAGGATGAGGAGAAGTAGAGGCAGTCCTGCATGCAATCCGTGGCAGTAACACCAAATCCACACGGGTGCCATTGGTTGCATGCTTGACAGCAGTTAGTAAGTTTACCCAGTGGGCATTAAAAGTTATGTACGTTCCCTGCCCATGTTTGCTAGACCACGTGTCTGTGGTCATATGTATTTTGGAACCGACACTGTGTGCCAGAGATACAATCACTTGCCGCTGAACATGGCCATATAGCTCTGGAATGCCATTCTGGGAGAAATATTTCCTTCTGGGGACCTTCCATTGCTGTGTGTCTGGCCACAAATTTTCTAAAGGCTTCCAAGTCCACCAGTTTATATGGCAGAAGTTGGCGGGCTAGCTGTTCCGACAAGCCAGCTGTTAGCCGTTAGGCAAGAGGGTTATCCGGCGTCATCAACTTTTTACGTACGAACATTGGGCCATGGAAGCCTGGCTTTACCCCGATGAACGCGACAATGATACGGTGGAAGGAGGAGTGGCGGACAATTGGGAGGAGAGAGAAGAAGAAAAAGAGGCAGGACATGGAGCTCTGGGAATATGGCTTTGTGGGTTCTGATGGTATTGCTCCTACTGGGCTCGGTGATGGATGGACAGGTGCCTTCTTAAGGCGGTCCTCCTTAGGTAAGTGTTGGGCTTACCGCGACTTATGCATTGACAGCACAGGTTGCAGATGGCAACACTATTGTCAGCAGCTGACACGTTAAAAAAAGACCACACTGCGGAGCCATGTGCTGGCGTCCTGGGAGCGTCAGATGTGACCGTGCATGGGACGGCGCAGGCGCAGTGAACAAGAAGATGCCAGGAAGGGAAGGAGCTGTAGCCGAGATCATGCTGTGGCGAGAAGGAGGAGAGGCATAGGGGCGGGCTTATCCGACGGTTGAGTCAAGGAGGCCACTTCAGCACGACTTCAAAAAGGTGCAAAACACCATTTTATAAGTCGATTTTATGAGACAGCATAACACAGAAAGAAGATATGAATACATCTTTGGGCACACTATGAGAGATACTTTAAGGTACTGTGATTAGTGTAAATTGTCTTTTCCAGGTGACAGGTTCCCTTTAATGAGTATTTGCTGTAAGCTGGTATATCAAACCCCTCAATTAATATTTGGTGGAATTTGGTGTATCACACCCCTCAATCAATATTTTGTGGAAGCTGGTGTATCACACCCCTCAATCAATATTTTGTGGAAGCTGGTGTATCACAACCCTCAATCAATATTTTCTGGCGGCTGGTGTATCACACCCCTCAATCAGTATTTTGTGGAAGCAGGTATATCGCACCCCTTAATCAGTTTTTTTTTGGGGGGGGGCAACAGGTATATCACACCAGTTGCAATTAGTTATTCCAATACCATTTGTCCCTCTATCTAGCTGCTGTATCTCAGCAGAACTGCACATAACTGCTGCACAATACAAATGCACTATAATATACTTTCTATGTTAGAAGCTATATTATAAGTATATCACACCCCTCAGTATGGCACAAGTATACCATTTCTTAAAAGGACTTTTGTGGCCTTTTTAGCTAGCGTTTGGTGTCCCTAACAGTCTGTGCCTGCACCACACAGCAGCCTCTCCCTACACTGGCAAAAAACTGAATGTAAAATGGCTGCCAGATCGGGTTTATATAAATAGGGTAGAGGGCGTGTCCATGTGCTGAAACGTCTCTGTCCTGTCCCACCTGATGGATGTGTCATGGGTCGAAGTTTAGAAAAAATCAGGGGTTGGCAGCACTACTCTTCCCACTCATTTGGGTGCTGACCAGGAAACAGCTTACAAGCCAGATGGTGCGCGCAGATAGGGATCCTGGCTGGGGGTCCCAACTCATCCAGACAATTCAATAATCCGCAGCACTCGCCGGTAGATGGTGAAAAAAGTGGTGATTTATTCACTCAAGCAGCTAGAATACAGCGATGTTTCGACCTCTGTTGGTCTTTATCAAGCAGTGGGTTACCATATCCCAGTGTGCCTTAAATAATGTGTATAGGTGGGTACAATAGTGGGTGTGTATAATTCCGCCTCCCAAGTGGGAGTATACCTCTATTTACACAGAACATAATTCAATTATATGAACATTCAAAAAATATTTCAGTGTCCTCAAGGTGATTTAACAACATACATAGTGATGAAGCCAATATATTCCCCTATATGTCAACTGTGTATGAGGGTCTCCATGATGTCCCCGCACTCCACGCTGGTCCCGGTAACACGCCAGAAACTGAGAATGGACTTCTTTCATCTTTAGAGAAGGTTTGTTGTATGTTTATATGATCAAAATGGCGGCAGCTGGAAGCTCCATTTACACGGATGAGGAGGTAGTCCGGATACTGGGACACACCTCAGAGGAAGAATCCTTTTTAGATAAACCAACTGTGGACTTAATCAAACTCAAACTTAAACAAGAAAAAAAGTTATGTATTTCACATGAACTCCATCTTTCAACTCTACGTGAATATTATAAAGGAGAACGTATTCCCAGAGGTCTCAGATCCCACCTTAGACCCATCCTGTTACCCAATAATCAGGACTTCTGTGCAAAACTTGAGAGGATCTCAAACCGCTATACTATGGACGTTATGTTGCTGAACATGGAATTTCTACAAATTAAAATAGAAAATAATCGCAGATGGGTTGACACGTTGGAGGTTCAACTGGACACTTTGTTACCCGCATCAGAGGCAGCAACAGTAAAAACCAAGACAGACGGCGACCTACAGAAATATCAACAGAATATTGAAATCACCAAAAGGCAGAAATGGCACAGGGACCTGGATGACTACTTGAAAGGGGATATATACAAAAAACATACAACGGGACGACAAGGTAATCAACCAAAAAGAGGAAAACCAAAGCCTAAACGCAGACAATACAGCGAGAAAACAGATAAGAACGTCACTACTACTGAATCGTCAGAAGAACCTAGCGACGATGCCCTTTTTTTAGGGGTTGGAGGGGCGAGACCCCAAGAAAACCTAGGCGACAAAGAAGAGGAGGGTCCAAACACAAACGGTGGAGGAAAAAACATCATCACCAGATCAAGGAGACCACCGATAGGACCGGGCCGAATGGAACAGATCAGCAGGTCCAGAGAAACCACTCTGAACAAACAAAGACCGAATCATTAGTGGTAAATATTTCTTCATTCACATTCACTGATTCTGAACTTGCTATACTTGACAGGGGACTTTCATATTGCACTACCACACAGGTGGACTGGTTTGACTATGAGGTTGACATGTCTGCATTTTTCAGATGTCTGAGGCTAAAAGGCTTCTTCTCTGAAAAAAACTATAAATGATGTTATGGGAGGGTCTGAAGAAGTAGGGAGTGATACTTTATCTATACGGGATTATAAAATCCAGACTAAAAGCAATCCCCCCCCCCCCCTAACAACAAGGTAATTGAAGCCTACATTACATTAGTGCAGAAAGACATGTTAAAGCTGAGGGAACAATCCCCACAACTGAGATTTAAATCTAACCTCACTAGATCCGAGAATGCTACACTATTGGAGTTGAGCAGCAAGAAGGATGTCACTGTTAAATCCGCTGATAAAGGGGGAGCAATAGTGATTATGGAAACTTTTAAGTATGAGCAGGAAATCAGGTGTCAACTTGATGACACCTCGGTATATCGCCTTGTCAGCCAGGATCCAAAATTCAAAATCGCACGTAGAATTAAGCTCCTGGTTGACGACGCATATGCCGAAGGGATCATTGATGACTCACTTCATAAATATCTTATCGCTGTACATCCCATTACACCGATGATATACACTTTACCAAAAATTCACAAAAATAGAGACAATCCACCCGGACGCCCAATAGTTTCGGGTGTGAATTCGTTGCTTACCCCAATAGCCATCTTCTTAGATCACATCTTAAAGGAATTTGCAATGAGGGTTGCATCCTATGTTAGGGATACTACCCATTTCCTCCATAAATTGGAAACGCTGACATTTACTGAAGGAGACCAGCTTGTATCGTTTGACGTTGTCAGCTTGCATACAAGTATAGACCATGACAAGGGCTTGGAGGCAGTGAAACACAGCCTTCAAAACTCTCATTATACACCAAAGAAGGCAGAGTTCATTTTGTCATTGCTCGAAATTGTACTGACCTGTAACTACTTCCTATTTAGGGACGAGTTCTACATACAAAGTCGGGGGACCGCGATGGGGTCCAATGTCGCCCCATCCTACGCGAACATCTATATGACACATTTTGAAGAGATATCTGTGTATCCATCCAGCTTCTTCAATCAGGTAAGGGGCTGGATTAGATACATTGATGACATATTCTTTGTGTGGACCGGAACTGAGACTGATCTGCAGGGGTTTAATGGGTATCTGAATAACATACTTCAGAATTGACATACATCAGTTTTTGGATACATCAGTGCATATACAGGGGAGCTTGTCAATTACTGATATACATATTAAAACAACGGACAAGAACAATATCTTACAGTACGATGCACATCCACATCCACGAGGCATGGTCAAGTCACTTCCATATAGTCAGCTCCTATGAGTTAAAAGAATTGTCAGTGAGGAAGTATTACTGACCAGACTAGATGAAATGAAGATGAAATTCATAGAGAGGGGTTACCCTGCACCACTAGTGGATAGGCATAAAGATAGGGTTCTGGATACGCAGAGACAAGCATTGTTGCATAGTACATCTAACAAAAAAACATTGAGTAGAATTCCCTTTGTATCAAGATATACATGCCTGAGCAATAAAGTAGCAGCAGTGATCATGAAAAACTGGGGTCTCTTGACACAGGCTTTTCCGGGGATTCCAGAGTTCCAGAACCTGCCATTGTTTTCTTATAGAAGAGGTCCGAACCTTAAGGACAAGCTAGTCCATGCTGATCAAAAAACCCCTCTCAAACTACAGCCCAATAAAAAAAAACGGGTTGTTTCCCATGCCTCGGATGCTGTCACTGTCACAGTATGGTGACTATGTACCTTTGTACATCCCCGGACAGGCAGGAGGTACAGCATCAGACAATTTTTTACATGTAACTCTTCTTTTGTGATTTATATACTTTGGTGCCCATGTGGACTTTTGTATGGGGGTGAGACGACCCAAGAGTGTAAAAAAAGACTGACACAGCATAAGTCTAAAATCCGTAAACCTGCTTTAGACCTCCCTTTTTTTTCAAGGATTGACATAACATCTCACAGCTGAGGTTCCAAATTATCGATGGGATCAGACAGCCCCGACGAGGAGGGGATCGAGAGACCCTGTTGAAACGTCTAGAGTTGAAATGGATTCATAGACTAGACACCCTGGAGCCCAGGGGTCTTAATAGGGATTTTAATTTGGGGGTCTTCGCCTGATTTGTTGATCCTTGTATCATACCCCTTTATTCCGCGTATAGGAGCTTTTTTAATACTGTATCTTAAGTTTTGTACCCAAAATTTATGTTGTGTTAGGTTTTAATAGACTACAGTGGTATGAACACATTTGCACATTAACCTTATTTTTTCTATTATTTTTTCTCTTTTTCTAGTCCGTGGATGGTGGGTCCCTGCGTGTTTCTCCGCACTCTACGCTTATTTTGGTCTATCCCCGACTGCTGAACTCGTGGTGTCCCTTTACAGTTACTAGTCGAAGGTAATGGGGAATCTGGATACCAATTAGGAAAGACTGTGGGATGTTATGCCCAGCTTTGGAGAAATTGGGGATGAGTCTGGATACTCCTGTCTGGAGAGTTGTGTTTGGACTGCCTGTATGTGCAGACACAATCCTGTTCCTATGGCTGATTGTCATGAGCAGCTGTTGGGCATTTTTTGTGTCCACAATCCCCCTAAATAACGTAACATTACGTCCATTCCATGTATATGGATATGGAGGTGTGATCTGTTTTCTGGGGCTAAATGTATGGGAACATGGGAACCCCAAATGGGTGTTCAGTCGGCTGCTGCTGGTTGCACCCCTGGAGGGACCATGTCGTCTCTTGGGTGGTTCTCTAGCTGATGCATGAGTGGATGATACTTGACCCTGCGGGTGGCTGTTATGGACCACGGGGGGTTATGTATGTATATCCACGTCCCCAAAATAATTGGACACACGTCCAGTCCCATCGTTGGGACAGGAGCGGTGGCCAGTTTCCTGGGGTGGAATGGATGTGAACACAGTTGCCCCATGGGGGTGTTCAAATGGCGGCTGCCGATTGTCACCCTTGAGGTAATGTGCTCAATAGGATGCATTTTCAGCTAGAGATGGATGGTCCATTAAAGACCTCCCGGCAGGTTGACTGACTCCCCCTATTGATAAATGGCTGCCAGTCCGGCTGGCCCAGTATGCCAGATGACATGGATTGCTCCGTTTATATTATGGAGCGTCCCTGTCTCCCTGACGACCGGAGCTAGCTGTCTGGCATTTAGTCTATGTTGAGGGAAGGAGCAATCTCCCCTCCACACAGCAACAGCTGAGGTCACGAAAAACCCATTTTTCCTATTGGCTCCAGTCACCTAGCAGTGGAATATTCCTATTTGCTCCGGGAAACGGCAACTAGTGACGTCACCTATGGCCTTTTTTTCTCATTGGCTGACGCCGGGGAACGCCTCCGTTACCTAGTTGCTGTGGAAGGACCTGGCGCATTCTCATTGTGAAAGAGGGGACGCCAGTTTCTGGTGTGTTACAGGGACCAGTGTGGAGTGCAGGGACATCATGGAGACCCTCATACACAGGTGACATATAGGGGAATATATTGGCTTCATCACTATGTATGTAGTTAAATCACCTTGATGACACTAAAATCTTTTTTGAATGTTCATATAATTGGATTATGTTCTGTGTAAATAGAGGTATACTCCCACTTGGGAGGCGGAATTATACACACCCACTATTGTACCCACCTATACACATTATTTAAGGCACACTGGGATATGGTAACCCACTGCTTGATAAAGACCAACTGAGGTCGAAACGTCGCTGTATTCTAGCTGCTTGAGTGAATAAATCACCACTTTTTTCACCATCTATCGGAGAGTGCTGCAGATTATTGAATTGTCTGGATGGGTCAAAGTTCAGCACAATGCTAATGAATATGGCGCTGGTGGACATTGCCATATGTTAACATGTTCAGTGAACTGCGAACGACTAAAGTTTGCCGCAAAACGACCGCCGGGTGAACCGCAAGGCCATCTCTAGTAGAAGGCGGAGGTAGCCAACACTGTTCAGTTTTTTTTGTTTTTTTTTTTATTTATTTATTTTTCTTAAATTAGTTTTTTATTTTTATTTGGGGGGCCTTAAAACATTAGGAAATGGCAAACAAAACAAACAAACTGCGCTGGAGTATAACAATAGCTGCATGTGGCCGGTATATTTCTCTACTATGCCCAAGGTATGGGCAAGTCCTGTGGCATCCATTACTTTGCGTGAGCTTGTCCAACACTCCCTGCTCACATGTTTGGACAATATACAGTTCACATATGGCCAAAAGTTTTGAGAATGACACAAATATTAGTTTTCACAAAGTTTGCTGCTAAACTGCTTTTAGATCTTTTTTTCAGTTGTTTCTGTGATGGGCAGCTGTGTTGGGGAAGAAGATGGCTAGAAGGTTGGAGGAGTGTTTAAACTAGGGACTGGGGGGGAGGGTAATTATGTTATAGAATGGGAAGATAGTGCAGATAAAGACCGGGGGCAAGGTAGTGAGACTGGGGGAGGAATGGAAGGAGGGACTAGAACAGTTCAGAAGGAAAGGTGTAGAGTAAAAAATATACATAAACCTCTCAAATGTATGTATACTAATGCCAGAAGCCTGACTAATAAAACTGGTGAACTGGAATTAGTGATGTTTGAGGAGGACTATGACATAGTGGGAATAACTGAGACATGGCTGGATGATAGCTATGACTGGGCAGTTAATGTACAGGGTTACAGTCTGTTTAGAAAGGATCGTCAAAACCGGAGAGGGGGAGGGGTCTGCCTTTATGTAAAGTCCGGTCTAAAGACCACACTCCGTGAAGATATAAGTGAGGGACATGAACATGTGGAGTCACTGTGGGTAGAGATACATGGAGCTAAAAATAATAATAAATTACTAATAGGAGTTTACTATAAACCACCTAATATACCAGAGTCCACAGAAAATCTACTACTAAACGAGATAGACGAGGCGGCAAATCATAATGAGGTGGTTATTATAGGGGGACTTCAACTACCCTGATATAGACTGGGAAACTGAAACTTGTATATCTCATAAAGGAAACAGGTTCTTGGCAATAACCAAAGACAATTACCTCTCCCAACTGGTTCAGGACCCGACTAGAGGGATGGCCATACTGGACTTAGTATTAACCAATAGGCCTGACAGAACAACAGACGTGCAGGTTGGGGGACACCTGGGAAATAGTGACCACAAAGTAATAACCTTCCAATTATCATTCAAGAGAGCGTTTCTACAGGGAGGAACAAAAATACCAAACTTCAAAAAAGCTAAATTTAGCCAACTAAGAGAGGCCATAGGCCTAACTAAATGGGATAAAGTCCTCACAAATAAAAATACAGCCACAAAATGGGATATCTTTAAAAGCATCCTAAAATCTCATTGTGAGAGGTACATACCGTATGGGAATAAAAGGTTAAGGAACAAAAAGAAACCAATGTGGATAAACAGAACTGTAAAGAAAGCAATAAATGACAAAAAGAAAGCATATACAACACTAAAACAGGAAGGTAGCACGGAAGCACTGAAAAACTATAAGGAAAAAAATAGAACATGTAAAAAACAAATAAAAGCGGCCAAGCTAGAGACTGAGAGATTAATTGCCAAAGAGAGTAAAACTAACCCTAAAATGTTCTTCAATTATATAAATGTTAAAAAGTATAAATCTGAAGGTGTCAGCCCTCTACAGAGCAATGAGGGGGGAGTCGCAGAGAGCGACGAGGAGAAAGCAAAGCTGTTAAATATTTTTTTCTCCAATGTATTCACTGAGGAAAATAAACTGTCAGATGACATGCAGAATGCAAAAATAAATTCCCCATTAAAAGTGTCCTGTCTGACCCAGGAAGAAGTACATCAGTGACTTAAAAAGATTAAAATAGACAAATCGCCAGGACCGGATGGCATACACCCTCGTATCCTAAGGGAATTAAGTAATGTCATAGCCAGACCCTTATTTCTGATATTTGCAGATTCTATATTGACAGGGAATGTCCCACAGGATTGGCGCATGGCAAATGTGGTGCCAATATTCAAAAAGGGTCCAAAAACAGAGCCTGGAAACTATAGGCCGGTAAGTTTAACATCTGTTGTGGGTAAACTTTTGAAGGTTTTCTGAGAGATGCTATGTTAGAGCATCTTAACGGAAATAAGCAAATAACGCCATATCAGCATGGCTTCGTGAGGGATTGGTCATGTCAAACAAATGTAATCAGTTTCTATGAGGAGGTAAGTTCTAGACTTGACAGCGGCGAATCAATGGATGTCGTGTATCTGGACTTCTCCAAAGCATTTGACACTGTACCACATAAAAGGTTAGTATATAAAATGAGAATGCTCGGACTGGGAGAAAACGTCTGTAAGTGGGTAAGTAACTGGCTCAATGATAGAAAACAGAGGGTGGTTATTAATGGTAAATACTCAGATTGGGTCACTGTCACTAGTGGAGTACCTCAGGGGTCAGTATTGGGCCCTATTCTCTTCAATATATTTATTAATGATCTTGTAGAAGGCTTGCATAGTAAAATATCAATTTTTGCAGATGACAATAAACTGTGTAAAGTAATTAACACTGAAGAGGACAGTATACTACTACAGAGCGATCTGGATAGATTGGAGGCTTGGGCAGATAAGTGGCAGATGAGGTTTAACACGGACAAATGTAAAGTTATGCACATGGGAAGGAATAATGCAAGTCACCCGTACTTATTAAATGGTAAAACACTCGGTAACACTGACATGGAAAAAGATCTAGGAATTTTAATAAACAGCAAACTAAGCTGCAAAAAACAGTGTCAGGCAGCTGCTGCCAAGGCAAATAAGATAATGGGTTGCATCAAAAGGGGCATAGATGCCCGTGATGAGAACATAGTCCTACCACTTTACAAATCATTAGTCAGACTACACATGGAGTACTGTGTACAGTTCTGGGCTCCAGTGAACAAAACAGACATAGCAGAGCTGGAGAGGGTCCAGAGGAGGGCAACTAAAGTAATAACTGGAATGGGGCAACTACAGTACCCTGAAAGATTATCAAAATTAGGGTTATTCACTTTAGAAAAAAGACGACTGAGAGGAGATCTAATTAATATGTATAAATATATCAGGGGTCAGTACAGAGATCTATCCCATCATCTATTCATTCCCAGGACTGTGACTGTGACGAGGGGACACACTCTGCGACTGGAGGAAAGAAGGTTTGTACACAAACATAGAAGAGGATTCTTTACGGTAAGAGCAGTGAGACTATGGAACGCTCTGCCTGAGGAGGTGGTGATGGTGAGTACAATAAAGGAATTCAAGAGGGGTCTGGATGTATTTCTGGAGCGTAATAATATTACAGGCTATAGCTACTAGAGAGATATCGTTGATCCAGGGAGTTATTCTGATTGCCTGATTGGAGTCGGGAAGGAATTTTTATTCCCCTAAAGTGAGGAAAATTGGCTTCTACCTCACAGGGTTTTTTTGCCTTCCTCTGGATCAACTTGCAGGATGACAGGCCGAACTGGATGGACAAATGTCTTTTTTCGGCCTTATGTACTATGTTACTATGTTACTATGTTAGTGAAATATAATTACACGCACTTCATACGTTTCAAAGGCTTTTATCGACAATTACATGACATTTATGCAAAGAGTCAGTATTTGCAGTGTTGTCCCTTCTGCAATTCGACTGGGCATGCTCTCAATCAACTTCTGGGCCAATTCCTGACTGACAGCAACCCATTCTTTCATAATCACTTCTTGGAGTTTGTCAGAAATAGTGGGTTTTTGTTTGTCCACCCGCCTCTTGAGGATTGAAAACAAGTTCTCAATGGGAAACCAAAACGAAATGTCTGTGGATCACTGCAGCTGATTAATGGATTTAAGGTGCTCTTGGTTTGTGTGACTCCCCTGGACTCCAAGTTTAAATAGCTGTGACCAAGAGGTACGAGCACCGGAAGAAACAGCCACAAACACAGTTCTGTGAGCAGATACTCGGATGACTCGGCACCCACAGCACATCTTCCTAAAGCCCGGACATAGAACAAGGTAACATCTACCAGGTAAAGCAATAGAATTGCTTGAATAGGTGGGACGCCACCTTAGTGCACAGTCACTTTCACTATAACCGAGTTGGATCGGTGCATGTACACAAGACCTCCCCAAACAATTGGGATTGCGTTTTTTCTTCAAAGACTGATACAATGACTGTTTGAACTCAAACTATCCAGGTTGTTTCAGGCTACATTCCTCAATTGAACTAAGGGTGCGGTTTCAATCAAACCCGCTGGAACCTTACATAGACTTTTGTTCGGATTGCGGTCAAACCCAAGCTGCTATAATTATTGGCCATATATTTTGCTGCTATTAATTGATAGTCATCCTTATGTGAATTTTTATGTCATTTTATATTGTTTTTTATATTGTATTTTTTGATGATATCGATATAGTGTTATTCATTAAATTTTGATCTATATTCCATATTTGAGTGCCTGGTTTAATCTTTATAAGTTCTCAATGGGATTAAGATCTGGGGAGTTTCCAGGCCATGGACCCAAAATGTCAACGTTTTGGTCCCCGAGCCACTTAATTATCACTTTTGCCTTATGGCACGGTGCTCCATCGTGCTGGAAAATGCATTGTTCTTCACCAAACTGTTGTTGGATTGTTGGAAGAAGTTGCTGTTGGAGGGTGTTTTGGTACCATTCTTTATTCATGGCTGTGTTTTTGGGCAAAATTGTGAGTGAGCCCCCTCCCTTGGATGAGAAGCAACCCCACACATGAATGGTCTCAGGATGCTTTACTGTTGGCATGACACAAGACTGATGGATGGTAGCGCTCACTTTTTCTTTTCCGGACAAGCCTTTTTCCTGATGCCCAAAACAATCGGAAAGAGGCTTCATCGAAGAATATGATGTTGCCCTAGTCCTCAGAAGTCCATTCACCATATTTTCAGCAGAAGATCAATCTGTCCCTGATGTTTTTTTTGGGGAGAAAAGTGGCTTCTTTGCTGCCCTTCTTGATACCAGGCCATCTTCCAAAAGTCTTCGCCTCACTGTGCGTGCAGATGCGCTCACACCTGCCTGCTGCCATTGCTGAGCAAGCTCTGCACTGGTGGCACTCCGATCCCGCAGCTGAATCCTCTTTAGGAGACAATCCTGACGCTTGCTGGACTTTCTTGGATGCCCTGAAGCCTTCTTAACAAGAATTGAAACTCTTTCCTTGAAGTTCTTGATGATCCTATAAATTGTTGATTGAGGTGCAATCTTAGTAGCCACAATATCCTTGCCTGTGAAGCCATTTTTATGCAACACAATGATGGCTGCACGCATTTCTTTGCAGGTCACCATGGTTAACAATGGAAGAACAATGATTTCAAGCATCACCCTCCTTTTAACAGGTCAAGTCTGCCATTTTAACCCAATCAGCCTGACATAATGATCTCCAGCCTTGTTCTCGTCAGTTAGCAAGATGATTACTGAAATGATCTCAGCAGGTCCTTTAATGACAGCAATGAAATGCAGTGGAAAGGTTTTTTGGGGATTAGATTAATTTTCATGGCAAAGAATGACTATGCAATTCATCTGATCACTCTTCATAACATTCTGGAGTATATGCAAATTGCTATTATAAAAACTTAAGCAGCAACTTTTCCAATTTCCAATATTTATGCAATTCTCAAAACATTTGGCCACGACTGTACTTGCCACAAGGCAGACCAGCACTTCCAAGGCGTAAAGGGCAAGCTCGGGCCATGTGTCCAATTTGGAGACCCACAAGTTAAATGGTGCAAACTCATAAGACAGTACGTGCAGATGTGTGCACACTTACCCTTCCACCATGTTGCTGAAACCCTGCTTTCTGCTAATATGGTCCATATCAGATGGGGGTTCTGGAAGTTGTGGGATGTTGATGAAGGTTTTCCACATTTCATCCATGCTAACCCTCCCTTCTGACATGGTGTCAGTGCGCCAGCTGCATTGGCAACTTCCTCTTCCTTCTCTACCTTGTGCTTCCATTGAGCCCCCACTGTCAGGTGGGAATGACGTCAGTAGTGCATCTACCAGCCTGCCATTGTATTCACACATCTTCTGATAACGCTCCAGTGATGGAAGCAAGGACAGCACATTGTCCTTGTAGCGGGGATTCAGCAGGGCCACCCAGTACTGACAAGAATGAGGGCAACTCGGCGGTCGTTGCGCATGCACTGCAGCATGTACTTGCTTATGTGTGCCAGGCTGCCCTGAGGCAACAATAAGCTGTCCTCAGCAGGAGGTGTATTGGCTGTGTCCTCTTTATTTCCCCACCCATGCTCTAGTGATGCCCGTGAGCTGCTCTGGGTGCGACCCTTCTGTGAATACGGTTCCTCCAACTCATCATCCTCCTCACCCTCCAAAACTGTGCCCTGGCTAGACAGTTGTGTACCTGGCCGCTGTTGGTGCAGGAACCAACCCTCCGAGCCACGTGTGGACAACTGGCCTGATAACCATGGGAATGATCCCTGTTGCTACTCCTCTCCCTCCTCTGCCACCACCTCATCCATCATCGCCTGAAGTTTTTTTTTTCAAGGAGACATAGAAGTCATCAGCGCTGGCCATGTTGGTGGAGTACTCGAAACCACGCAATGTGGCACACACGTGCCACATGGAGGCCTACTCGGTGGTGAAGTGGTGCTGCTCAACCATGCATGCTGCAGCTGAAACTCCCCTATGGCCTGCTGCTGCTCACAGTCTCTCTAGCATTTGCAGGGTGGAGTTCCACCTTGTGTGGAAGGCAGAAGTTTTGCTGCAGCGTAGACAGGCAAGCAACAATAGTTGAGAACGCTGAAAGTGTGGACAGACGGCCCACAATTTCTGCAGCAGCTCTGATATCTCGAGGTAATTTGTCAGGAATCTCTGCACCATCAATTCAGCACATGCGCCAGGCAAGGTATGTGTGTCAAACCAGGTAGGACCAGAGCTGCTACAAGTTATGGAACACCACCAGGCCGGACTTGAGGCTCAGTGGCACCAACCACTCATCGGTCTGTTCTTCTATGCCCATCCACAGCGCCGCACAGTATAGGGTTTTTCCCGGAAACAGAGGCATTTCAGAACAGCCTGCTATTGTTTGCCCCCGGCTGTGCTGAAGTTGGTGGTGCAGGTGTTACATTGACCAGATGAGGAGACGGTAGGGGGATGAGGAGGCGGTTGAGGAGGAAGCGGTTGAGGAGGAAGTAGGAACAGGAGCCACAAGATACGTCCAGCAATCCTCCGTGGCGATAGGACATGCGCCAAACCACTTTCCGTCTCAGGCACAGCCACCACTACATTTACATAGTGGGCCGTTAGGGAGATATAACGTCTCTGCCCGTGCTTACTGGTCCAAGTATCGGTGGTTATGTAGACCTTGCCACTGATTGCCTGCCTTGAAAATTAGTGGCGGGTTGGAACCACCAACCCGCCACCGCCATAAGGTTTTTAAAAGTGTACATCTCCACCAGACAGAATGCAGCATTTCAAAGGCCAGGAATTTGGAAATGCTGGTATTCAGTGCCAGGGCTTGCAGGTGGGTAGGGGAATACTTCCTCTTTCTCTTCAGTGTTCACGGTATGGACAGCTGAACGCTTCCATGGGACAGTGTAGAGATGGTCTGTGACACTGGTGGTGGTGCTGTCCCATCCTCTTTTTGCAGGGAGCCAGGTGGCCCTGTTGCACCAGAGAGGGGGGGGGGGAGAAACCGAGGCTAAATTTTGTTAGGATGTGTATTTAATATATTGTGTATTGTCATCATGTCTCTCAGTGTCAGGGTAAACCTTTGGAGTGGATATCTTCCCGTATATGTCCTGTCACAGCTGCTGGGCGCAGGGGTCTCCATCGGTGAATGGTCCATGTGCTAAGCACTGGGCTGTGGGCCGGGGAAGACTGATGTGTTCAGCAGAGCAGTGTTTTGTTGGCTCATGTATGGATGCCGGCTAGGGCCCCCGCGCAAGACACGGATTTATTGGCTTGGCGTGGATGCATTTGTTAAGAGAACAATATAAACTAAAGGAACGTGCGTTTGTTGTCTCTAGTGCGCCTGATCAGCCGCTGGAGATAATGACGCTGTACTGTAAATAAACATGCATGTGGATCATAGTAACTTTATCCGGCATTGATCACTGAGCAAGGCTGGATAAAGTTTGCTCCAGTGGTAATAGGGGGTTATTGTATACATGTGTTTGTTAGCTGGTTATGTTATTCTAAATGATGGTGTCTTGTCTTCCTATGTCATCACTTCCTGTATGTCATCACTTTCTGCATCCTTGTCTTGGGTCAGCCCCTTTGTGGTTAGTAAATAAAAGTGAACACACTGAGCAGGGCGGGTCAGATGCTCAGCAGAATTCAACATGAAAACACCTTTGGCTGACTGCGGTTGAGATTTATAACTTTCCTTACACAAAGACATTGGAAAGCAGATTACGACTATTTAGATTTCTATTTCAGATGGCGAGCTAGGAGGATTCAACAGATTTTTTTCTCTGCACAGCAGGTAAAAGGGAGAGAAACTATAGTTTTGTCTGCTGCGTCAGAGAAAATTTCTGCTTGTTAAAAGAACATTTTTCGCTCTATTTGTGTAAGGATAAGTTAGGAGTTTTTCTGTTGAGTAGTTTTTGGTTGATCTGTGTTGATTGTATGGAGGTTGTATGCTGAGTAGCACAGGGTATTGTGTTTTTTTGTAACTTCTTAACTTTTATGTTACTGTGATTTTGTAAGAGGCGATTTTATAGAGGCAGCAATTGGTTTTCGTGTTTGTGCATAAGAGACAGCGTTTAGAGAGTGTTTTATATTGTTAGCAACATAGGGAAATATAAAAACTGTTTTTTATTGCTGGATATTGTAGACACTATCTTGATTTCCTTTGTGTGATGACCATGTGCTTGTTGGCCATCTTTATGACCATGTGTTTGTCGGCCATCTTAGTTAGTTTACTATGGAGTCGATTTGATTGTTTTTGCCTGAAATGTTAGTTTTGTCGAATGGTTATTGTAACGGACCGTTTCAGCAGACAAGGGGTTAAAATCCGTTTAGGCGATATGCCCCTTTCTGAGAGACAGGCACAGCTACTGCAGAACACCAAACTCCCGAACAGGACAGATACAACACATCCCCACAATGCATCATGGTTTCCTCCTCTCTGTCCCGGAGACAACCGAAGTCAATCCAATTATCTCTCAGGACAAAGGGAGATCACCAATACACATGTGGAGACAACAGGACGGACATCACCATTTAAACACACAATGGCACACCCCCACAGCAAACACAGACATTTAACATATCCCCAGATAGCTCAAGTCTGAGTGCATATCATTAGGTGAATGGCACTCAGAATACACGAATACAATAATATTAGCTATCTGGGTACCCTCACATAACATGCAATTTAACCGAACGCATAATAACATACAATACAATTCCACAGACAGATTTAAGCTGTGCGGCCAGTCTGTCTTCTCCTTTCAAGTTACTATGGTCCATAATCCTGAGGCAAGAGGCTTTTTAACAGCCCTCTCCTAAACCCAGTGGTGAGGTTGGTTTCGCCACGCAGTTATCTTGTCTTTTTGTAACCTTTCTATGTACAGTTTGATTTTGTTTTGGTAAGTTTTTGTGCTGGATATCAGTTGAGTGTTCGGTTATGGTATAGCGCAGTGACCAGTCTCATACAGGAATCATTGTGTGAACATTAGTGGCAGTTTAGTGGTGAAATTGTCCTATAGTTGATGACTCTGCTTAATGTTTGTATATCTGTGGCTGTTACACTGAATTGTAGACTTGTTTGGCATAATTAATACGGGTACTACAGTGTAGAAAGGTTCTGTGCCAAAAGTATTGGGACAACTCCTAGAGATTGGTACTAGTGTGTTGTATTTTTTTTGTAGAAACCATTGTGGTGTTTGTTTTTTCTTGTGCAATGGAAAGTATTTTTAAAGAAGTAGCAAAGGTGAAAGACACGGCGGCCATTCTTCAGGCTATGCAGGGATCTACTGATCCATGGCTGCAGGCCCAGAATTGTGTAGCAAACCTGATCGGTACCAGAAAATGGCGCAAAAGGAAAGGCAAGTATGCTCTGATTTTTGCTGCTGGGTGGATAGCGGATAGATATCAGGAGTCTTGTAGGCTGAAGCTGAGTTTGGAAGGAGAAGTGGAAGATTTAAAAGTGGAAATTGTTAAATTGAGATCTGAAGCTAGCCCTGAGTATGAATGTACTGTGAGGTGTAATACTGAGCTGTGCAAGGAAAATGAAAGTTTATCTGAAAGCTTGATGAAACAACCATTGGAGAGTAATGTGTCTTGGATTAGAGGCAATGTATGGGCTGAAAAGCATGGAGAAGTCTGAGGACTGTGGGTCGCATGGTGGATCTGAATCAGGGATGGAGATGGACAATGTGTCTGACCCTGGAGTTGGGCATCACTTCCTGTATGTCATCACTTTCTGCATCCTTGTCTTGGGTCAGCCCCTTTTGGTTAGTAAATAAAAGTGAACACACTGAGCAGGGCGGGGTAGATGCTCAGCAGAATTCAACATGAAAACACTTTTGGCTGACTGCGGTTGAGATTTATAACTTTCCTTACACAAAGATGTTGGAGAGCAGATTACAACTGTTTAGATTTCTATTTCAGCCACAACAGAAGAGGGAGCAGGAGAAGCCTCAAATCTTTTGTGGTTTTTCAGGTGTCTACTTCACTGCAGCTTGTTTTTTGCAGTTAGATGCCTGGTCATGCAGGTGGTGCTCAGTTTTAGAACATGTATGCCTTGTTTCAGGCTCTGACTGCATAGCATGCAAATCACACATGTGTTTTCATTAGCACATTGCCTGAAGATCTGCCACACCAGGGAACTCCTTTGATCTGGCTTTGGTGTGCTCTGACCCATGGCGTGGTGGGTAGTAGCAGCTGTATTGGCTAGGGCATGACCACCACCTCTTCCTCCAAACTGCACATTAGTGATGATCGAGCATGATCGACAGAACACCAGCTCGGCTCCAGCATTGCGATGCTCGGCACATCGTGGTGTTCATCCACCGTTCATCGCACCGTGCTCAAGTCTCCTACCCACACGTTTGTTGGCTGCAGCACAGACAATAAATGTCCAGTTAAGCTCTGCCACTCACTGTAATGCCGTAGCCATGTTGGTTACTGGCATTACAGTGATTGACTGGCCGAGACGCATCATCGGGTGCTATAAAGCACCCAATAATACGTAGTTTGGCCAGTCTTAGTCAGGGAGAGCTGTATAAGGGACAGATAGTGTAGGCAATTTAATTGAATTTTTTGGTTAGGCAGGGTTGGTCTTAGAGACCCAAAAGTCCTTTTAAGGACTATTGTTGTGTATGGCAGCAATATATATTTTTAGCGCAACCTGCGCTAAATTGCGTGTGATTAGAGACCCAAAAGTCTCTTTAAGGACTTTTGTTGTATCTGGCAGCCTAAACATATCTGTGACATCCAGTGTACTTTTTTCGTAGATGCTGGGACAGCGACATTATCTGCGCTAGATCTCCTGTTTAATGTGTGTTCATACAAAAAATATGTGTGACATCCAGTGTACTTTTTCCGTAGACGGTGTCTGCTGCGGACAGTTACAATACCTGTGCTGCATCTCCTGTATAACGTTTGTGCATCATAAATATAAGTGACATTTAGTCAAATTTTTTCGCTGCTGGTGGCAGGGACATTACCTGCGCTACATCAGTGACATTAAGCTTAATTTATTTGTGCATACACTTACAAAACCTGCACTACTATATGTGTGACATACTTGCAAGCATATATACCATTTAATATGCAGAAGGTGAGCAGTAAGGGAAGGGAAAAGTGGCCTGCTCTGATGGTGCATGCAGAGGCCATGGCCCTGGGTGCAGTGAAACCTTGCTTCACGTCCCAGTTTTCAGAGTGGCGCAGGACACCTCTCTCGAAGTCACACCAGTGCGACCAGGTGGTTGGTTGGATTGCAGCAGATAATGCTTCCAGTCAGTTGAGCACCACCCTGTCTTCCACAAAGTCCAGTCTCAGTAGCCAAGAGTCTGGTCAACATAATCATGCCACCATGGAGAGTCTTGCCAAACAAGTGATCCCACACTCGGATATTCAAAGGAGCTCTTTCTATCACCATTCATTGATTTGGGCCTCTCGCCAAGCCTGCTTGGATAGGGACATGAGGAGATCATGTGCACTGATGCCCAAACTCTTGAGCATCCACAGTCACAAGATGATGGTGAGGAACAGCGATTAGTGTTTCACAAGGTGGATGATGATGATGAGGTACAGTTGTCAATAAGTGAGGTTGTTGTTAGGTCAACAAGTCAGGAGGATGACCAGAATGAGGAAGTGGAATAGGTGGTGGATGATGAAATCACTGACCCAACCTGGGAAGGTGGCAGGCCGAGTGAGGACAGCAGTACAGAGGGGGAGGGATATGCAGCACCGCAACAGGCTGGAAGAGGCAGGGGGGTGGCAAAAGGGAGAAGGCGGGCCACAACAAACAGGCCCACAACTGTTCCCCAGAGCACCCCCTTGCGGCAATCTTCCTTGCCAAGGGGTAGGTGTTCCACAGTCTGGCGCTTTTTTGAGGAAAGTGCAGACGATAAAAGAATCATCATTTGCAACCTGTGCCATACTAAAATGAACCGGGGCGTGAACACTAGCAATCTCACCACCACCAGCATGATCCGCCACATAGCATCAAAGCACCCTAATAGGTGGGCCGGACACCTGGGCCCACAATCAGTGTCTGCGGGTCACACCACTGCCTCCAATTTCCTGTGTTATGTGCTGGCCAATTCCCTGTCCAATATGCAGGCCCGGATGCCTCCTGCCCTGCACCTGGACCTTTGCAAGCACCATCAGCTAGCACATCCACTTCTGTGTCCCAGCACAGCGTAAAGATGTCCATACCCCAGGACTTTGAGCGAAAGCGCAAATACACAGCCACCCACCCACAGACCATAGCACTAAATGCGCACCTTTCTAAATTGCTAGCCCTGGAAACTTTGCCATTTAGGCTTATGGACACTGAGGTCTTCCGCAGCTTGATGGCAGAGGTGGTCCCTCGATACTCAGTCCCCATCCGCCACTATTTTTCCCAGTGTGCCGTCCCCGCCTTACACCAGCATGTGTCCCGTAACATCACCCATGCCCTGACCAACTCGGTTATTGGGAAGGTCCACTTAACAACTGACACATTGACAACTGCTTGTGGCCAGGGACGCTACATTTCCCTGACGGCACACTGGTTGAATGTTGTGGAGGCCGGAAGTGAGTCGTGCCCTGGGATGGCACAGGTGCTATCGATGGCAAGTATTGCGGGCCCTACATCCATCAGGATTTTCACCACCACCTACATTAGTGCCTGAAACCCGCCCTTCTCCTCTTCCACCTCCTCCCCCAATTCACCTCTGAATTATCATCTTGCAGCACCAGTCAGCCATCAGTAACTGCAAGTAGTGTAGCACTGCAGTGGTTAAGCGGCAACAGGCCAAGCTTAAACTAAATATGTTTAGGTGACAAACAACACACCGCCACAGAGCTGTGGCAGGGTATAAGCGACCAGACTGAGCTGTGGATCTTATGACTGAACCTACAACCAGGCATGGTTATGTCTGATACATGGTGGCGGCTTTGGAGCTCAGCAACTCACACACATACCATGCCTAGCCCATGTGTTTAACTTAGTGGTTCAGTGGTTTCTCAAAACCTACCCCAATTTGCCTGAGCTACTGGTGAAGGTGCGCCACGTGTGTGCCCATTTCTGAAAGTCATCTACCGCTTACGCCGCATTAACAACGCTGCAGCAGCTCTTGCAATTTGAAGCTCATGATTGCTGTGCGATTTGAGCACGCGCTGGAACGCCACGTTACACATGCTGGCCAGGCTTTGTGAGCAGCAGAGGGCAGTAGCGGAATACCAGCTGCAAAATGGTGCTCACCTTTTCAGCTTCCGCTCTTCAGAAGCAACGAGAGGGCATGGATGTCTGACCTCTGTGAGGTTTTACGCAACTTTGAGGAATCCACACAGATGGTGAGCGGTAATGCCGCTATTATCAGCGTAACCATCACACTTCTGTGTCTACTGAAACACTTGCTGCTCACAATAATGGAGGATGCTTTGCATGTGGAAAAGGTGGAAATAGGGGAAGACATTACACATGGTGAAAGCCATACCACCCTCCGTTCGTCTTCTCAGCTTAAATTAGATGAGGAGGAGGAGCAGGAGACGGTTGCCTCCGCTACAGAGGGTAGTACCCACAGCAGGTTTATTCTATCTGTTCAGCGTGGATGGGCCAAAGAGGAGAAAGAGGATGAGGAGATTGAGAGTCATCCTCCTGATAAGGACAGCGTAGTCTTGTCTGTTGGGACTCTGGCACACATGTCTGACTTTTTGTTACGCTGCCTTTCCGTCCCCCCTGTGTTATACACATTTTGGCCAACACTGATTACTGGTAGTTCACCCTTTTCGATCCTCACTACAAACTTCTCATCTCTCATTCCTGTAGTGGAGAGGACTAGCAAAATAGTGCAATACCAGAAGGTCATTGTGGAAAAATTGCTCCAAAAATTCCCAGCTGACAACGCTGGCAGTAGAGTACATAGTTCCTTGGGCAACTGAGGAGAGGACACGAGGGGAACACACAGCAGTTCCAACAGAGGCAAGGCAACACTCTCCAAGGCCTGGGACAGTTTCATGACAGCCCGCCAGCAACCTCACCCTGATGCATGGCTTAGTGTCACAAGTAGAGAAAATTATTGGAAGATCGTCATGGAGTGCATAGCAGACCGTGTCAGCAACCTCAATGATCCCTCTATGCCTTACAACTATTGGGTGTCCAAGCTGGACACGTGGCACGAACTGGCGCGCTACGCCTTGGAGGTGCTGGCCTGCCTTGCAGCCAGTGTTTTGTCAGAGAGGGTATTTAGTGCTGCTGGGGGCATTATAACTGATAAGCGCATCTGACTGTCAACTGAAAATGCTGACAGGTTGATTCTTATCAAAATAAACAAGGCCTGGATTGCCCCTGACTTCTCTACTCCAGAGGAAAATGGCTGAACATAAAGGCACTCTAAATGTGTTTTTTTTTATGATGTATTGAATACACTGTATTCCCATGCATCCCTTCCACCACATAAAAGGGTATATTGTTTAATCTTCCTTTTCTCATCCTCCTCCTCCATCATATCAACATGCTTATTAGGCTGATCTCGCTCCTAATGTTTCAGAGGGTCAGCTCAGCAGCAGACCCTCGCCCATAATGTTTTAGATGGTCAGCTCAGCAGCAGGCCCTCGCCCCTAATTATTTAGATGGTCAGCTCAGTATCAGGCACTCGCCCATAATGTTTTAGATGGTCAGCTCGGCAGCAGGCCCTCGCCCCATAATGTTTTAGATGGTCAGTTCGGCAGCAGGACCTCGCCAAAATTTTTTTTACATTTTCAGCTCAGCAGCAGGCCCTCACCCATAATTTTTTCCATGGTCAGATCAGCAGCAGGCACTCGCCCCTAATGTTTTAGATGGTCAGATCAGCAGCAGGCCCTCGCCCCTAATTATTTAGATGGTCAGCTCAGTAGCAGGCCCTTACACCTAATATTTTAGATGGTCAGCTCAGCAGCAGGCCCTCACCCATAATGTTTTAGATGGTCAGCTCAGCAGCAGGCCCTCGCCCCTAATTATTTAGATGGTCAGCTCAGTAGCAGGCCCTCGCCCATAATGTTTTAGATGGTCAGCTTGGCAGCAGGCCCTCACCCATAATGTTTTAGATGGTCAGCTTGGCAGCAGGCCCTCGCCCATAATTTTTTACATGGTCAGCTCAGCAGCAGGCCTTCGCCCATAATTTTTTCCATGGTCAGATCAGCAGCAGGCACTCGCCCCTAATGTTTTAGATAGTCAGCTCGCCATCACTCTCCTCTCTTCAGAGCAGGGGGTGCCTGGTTTAATGCTCGGGTTCTCCCATTGACTTCCCGAGGTGTTCTACTCGAGCACCCGAGCACTTTTGTGCTTGATCAACACTACTGCACATGTCACTCGGATGTCCTTGATTCCATGTGGGGTCTAGGACCTCGTCATCCTCCACATCATCTTCCACCAACTCCTTACCACTGCCTTTCTTGCCATTCTGCACACTGCAGAAAGCCGTAGCAGTGGACACCTGTGTTTTGTCATCATTCTCAGAGAAGCGCTGTGGTTGTCCTCCCATGTCCTCACCCTGAAACATAAGTGGTTGGGCATCAGTGCACTCCATCTCTTCCACTTCTGGTGCAGGGATAGGTGGATTGCCCACGGAACCCCAGCCAGCAGAGTCATCAAAAACATAAGTGACTGCTGCATGACTTGGGGCTCAGATTGCTTGGCTGATTTGCAAGGGTTTGAGGTGGAAGACAGATACTCATGCCAACTCCGCTCTTTCAGCATCGGGTCTCCTGCTGCTCCTACTTCCCCAAAGCTCTCCAGCAGTCATGGCAGTGGAGCGTTAGCTCATAGGATACTTCTGGTTAGACCTCTGTGAGGATAGGCGATAGGCGCGTAGGCAACGACCAACCAACTTCATAAGATGTCGTGATAGTAGTTGAGTTTTCATCCCTCTCAGAAGGTGTGAAAAAGGCCCCCATTTTGGACCAGTAGCGAGTGTCTATGTGGATAGCCAAAAGTATTTAATCTGGACATTTTTTCAAGGTATTCAGAGGGACTCCCAGCCTCCATCTCCACGAAATACTGCCATAGTCTGTCGGGATCATTTCCATTGTCTTTGTTTTGCCCTCTAGCTCTTCATGCTCCCCCTGCCCCTCTTTTGTCGCTTGGACCACATAGTTATGTATAGAATTCCTGGGCATTTATGTCCTCCTCCTCGGCCTCCTCCTCTTCCTGTGCCAGTTCAGCCTCCACAGGGCTCAGGTGGCCGTAAGATGTAGGGATGTAGGTGCCATGTCTTATGTCCCCTCGCCAGTCAGATTTATCAGCATCCCCTCTATCATTCATCCTGGCGACTGACAAATAAAGCGACTCAAAAAGCCTGAGAAAAAGGTAAGTGTCACGCATGAGTTACACCAGGGAGTAGTCCTGTCCGTCTGAATCATGAAGGAATAGGTCACAAGTTTCCTCTGCTCATAGAGTCGATCCAACATGTGAAGGGTAGAGTTCCAATGTGTGGGAACACCATTGTGCCTTTTCAGCTCAAGCAGGGTGTGTTTTGCACGGTAAGAGTAGCTGAAGTGCATGCACAGTTTCCTTGACACGTTCAACACGTCTTGCAGTTGGGTGAAGGACTTCAGGAACTGGGTGACAACCTGATTGAAGACATGTGCCATGCTTGGCACGTTGGTCAGCCCTCCTTGACACAGCACAGACAGAATGTTATCGGTGACTATGGTTCCTGTTTCCAGTTGGTGCGGAGACAGCCAGTTATCTATTTATTGGTTGATGACGCGGAGCAGTTCCTCTGTGGTGTGACTAGGTTCAATCAGGCTGACCAGGTGCAGAACCGCATGACAACACTGTGCTTTGCATAGGTGGTATGGAAAAAAAATACTGATTATTCAAAAAAACTATTATATAGCACTATATTCAATATCGTGCTATATATATATGTTTTTTAGAATATTCGTCATTTTTTCCATCTGAACACATGACTTCTCCCTGTCATTGGCCCACAAGCAACTTAAAGCAGGGAGGAATCATGACTTCAGATAGAAAAAAAAAATACGAATATTCGAAAAAACTAATATGAAGCACTATTTTCAATATAGTACTATATATTATTATTTTCTGACTATTCGTAATTTTTTTTTAAATCTTAACAAATGAATTCTTCCTGCTTCTTGCTTGTGGGCCAATGACTCATTGACCCACAAGCAAGAAGCAGGGAGGAATCTTGAAGTGCTGATATTCGAGAATAAAATTTGCCATTTGAAAATTCGTGCTTAACACTACTTAACATGTGTAGGGTTGGTACAGCTTTTTTAAAGAAGTAATGAAGGCTTGGGATTCTCCACCTTGGGTGGGCACAAGACATCAATTCTCTGAAATGTTCAGAGTCCATGATGAAAAGGGAGTGACTGTAGTGTACCAACAACAGTAATTTTGACTGTTACAAAACAACTTATTTTTTTTATTTAATAAAAATATTTTACATATAACACCTGAATAAAATGTCAAGCAGAATACACTGTATACACCAGCTGGAAAAGTTCATGTAACTAGAATTAAAAATCAATTTGAACATAGATCCAGCTGATCTCCTGCTGAGTGTGAGATGTCACTCCTAGCTCTGACAAGCAAGATATCAATACAAGCATAATGGGAGTACAGACAATGAGGACACCATGACTAGTTGCCACTGCAGTCAAGTTGACTGTTGGTGAGGGATTTGTGCTGTTTTCTAACTTCATTTTCTCCTTCACAGTAAAACTAGCATTATCAACAGTAACATGTCTAGAAAGGTATTTAAAAGCATGTTAGCACCATGGCAGTTGTTTAATAGCCAAAACTATGATGACAGATTCTCTTTAAGAAACAATTAGAGACAGCTCAACTTTTTTACTAACATTGTGTGTAAAGAATGTAGTCTAATATATAAAACTGAGTGTATGTATGTGTATCCGCTAAAGGAATCTGCACAGTCACATTTACAATCACGGATTTTGGCACACAGGTGCATCAGGTGTTCGGGAAGGTAGCACATACTGTTCCTGAGATATTTCCCAAAAATGTATTAGCCAATAGAAGCCTGGTCACATGACCCTTATCAGCCAATAGAAGCTCACAGACCCTTAGTCTCCACATACACACAGTTTTACACCAGCCATTTTTCTTCACTGCTGTAGGTCAGCTTTAAAGCTGACCTACAGCAGTGAAGAAAAATGGCGGGCTGAACGGGCAGGTAAAGGATCTGCGCCCGCCCGATCGGCGGCACAGACCCGGCAGTCACTGACAGCCGGGTCCCTGCTACATACGCCGATCAGGACCCAGCGCTGCAGTGACGGGGACCTGATTGCAAAGAAGGCAAGCCTGATTCCTTCTATAGGCATCGGAGCTTGCCTTCTATGGAAGCTTGTGAGATCCAGCCAATAGGCTACGTCTCACAGGCAGACTGTCAACATAAAAGCTGACAGCCAATGCATTACAATACAGGTTGTATTGTAATGCATTGCAGAGGGGATCAGACCCCAGAAGTTAAAGTCCCAGAGTGGAACAAAAATGAAAAGAATAAATAAAAAGGAAAAAAAACGGACTTATTGGGTAAATAAAATAAAAACTGTGCTAAAACAATTATTTTTTTGTCACCTTACATGGCAAAAAAAAGGTGTAACACCAAGCGATCAAAAAGGCGTATTCCCCCAAAATAGTACAATTCAAAACGTCACCTCATCCCGCAAGAAATGTGTCCCTACATAAGACAATCGGGCAAAATATAAAAAACTATTGCTCTCAAAATATGGAGACACTAAAACATGATTTTTCTGTTTAAAAAAATTATGTTATTGTGTAAAACAAAGAAAAAAGTATACATATTAGGTATTGCAGTGTCTGTAAGAACCTGCTGTATAAAAATATCACATGAAATAACCCCTCAGATGAACACCGTAAAAAAAAACTGTAAAAAAAGGGCATTTTTTGTCACCTTACATCACAAAAAGTGTAATACCAAGCCATTAGTGATGAGCAAATATTCAAATTTGCAATATTTCGCGAAAATCGGCTCTGTAATTTTCACGTATTGCGTGCAACATACAGGCGTGGATAACTTTCTAAAATTTTCAAGCTGCTAGAAGTTTCCTGAGACTGGAGAAAATGGATGGCAGAACATTACAATAGCTTTATATGAAGAAAGAGTGCTCCAATATATTTGCGATTGCGCAAATCGGCAATTAATGATGCACATATTAATACGTGCAACTGCACATTTGAGCAGGTCTGACAACATATTACTGATTGGTGCACTAAGTATTGTTGTGAACTTGTGACATCACAGGACTATGTCTGTAGCATGTATGTATGGACAGCAGAACTATCTATCACACTACCTAACACACTGCACTGGAACCTACGCTGTATCATTATCTAATTTACACTGACTATCTCCCACTAACTATCTGTAAAATATAAATAAATAAATATATGTATATATGTACAGGACAAATGACGAGGCAGCACTTCCAGCTTTCAGTGATAGGATGAAGACCCCAAAAAACTTTAATCGAGCTATATATATACAAACCGGATTCCAAAAAAGTTGGGACACTAAACAAATTGTGAATAAAAACTGAATGCAATGATGTGGAGATGACAAATGTCAATATTTTATTTGTAATAGAACGTAGATGACAGATCAAATGTTTAATCCGAGTAAATTTATCATTTTAAAGGAAAAATACGTTGATTAAAATTTTCACGGTGTCAACAAATCCCCAAAAAGTTGGGACAAGTAGCAATAAGAGGCTGGAAAAAGTAAATTTGAGCATAACGAAGAGCTAGAAGACCAATTAACACTAATTAGGTCAATTGGCAACATGATTGAGTATAAAAAGAGGTTCTCAGAGTGGCAGTGTCTCTCAGAAGCCAAGATGGGTAGAGGATCACCAATTCCCACAATGTTGCGCAGAAAGATAGTGGAGCAATATCAGAAAGGTGTTACCCAGTGAAAAATTGCAAAGACTTTGCATCTATCATCATCAACTGTGCATAACATCATCCGAAGATTCTGAGAATCTGGAACAATCTCTGTGCGTAAGGGTCAAGGCCTTAAAACCATACTGGATGCCCGTGATCTCCGGGCCCTTAAACAACACTGCACCACAAACAGGAATGCTACTGTAAAGGAAATCACAGAATGGGCTCAGGAATACTTCCAGAAACCATTGTCAGTGAACACAATCCACCGTGCCATCCACCGTTGCCAGCTGAAACTCTAATAGTGCAAAGAAGAAGCCATTTCTAAGCAAGATCCATAAGCTCAGGTGTTTTCACTGGGCCATGGATCATTTAAAATGGAGTGTGGCAAAATGGAAGACTGTTCTGTGGTCAGACGAGTCACGATTCGAAGTTCTTTTTGGAAATCTGGGGCGTCATGTCATCCGGACCAAAGAGGACAAGGACAACCCAAGTTGTTATCAACGCTCAGTTCAGAAGCCTGCATCTCTGATGGTATGGGGTTGCATGAGTGCGTGTGGCATGGGCAGCTTGCATGTCTGGAAAGGCACCAAAAATGCAGAAAAATATATTCAGGTTCTAGAACAACATATGCTCCCATCCAGACGTCATCTCTTTCAGGGAAGACCCTGCATTTCTCAACAAGATAATGCCAGACCACATTCTGCATCACAACATTATGGCTGCATAGGAGAAGGATCCAGGTACTGAAATGGCCAGTCTGCAGTCCAGATCTTTCACCTATAGAGAACATTTGGCGCATCATAAAGAGGAAGGTGCAACAAAGAAGGACCAAGACGATTGAACAGTTAAAGGCCTGTATTAGACAAGAATGGGAGAGCATTTCTATTTCTAAACTTGAGAAACTGGTCTCCTCGGTCCCCAGATGTCTGTTGAGTGTTGTAAGAAGAAGGGGAGATGCAACACAGTGGTGAAAATGGCCTTTTCCCAACTTTTTGGGGATTTGTTGACACCATGAAATTCTGATTCAACATATTTTTCCCTTAAAATGGTACATTTTCTCAGTTTAAACTTTTGGTCCGTGATTTATGTTCTATTCTGAATAAAATATTAGAAGTTGGCACCTCCACATCATTACATTCAGTTTTTATTCACGATTTGTATAATGTCCCAACTTTTTGAGAATCCGGTTTGTATATATATATATATATATATATATATATATATATATATATATAGTACAGACCAAAAGTTTGTACACACCTTTCATTCAAATAGTTTTCTTTATTTTCATGACTATGAAAATTGTAGATTCACACTGAAGGCATCAAAACTATGAATTAACACATGTGGAATTATATACATAACAAAAAAGTATGAAACAACTGAAAATATGTCATATTCTAGGTTCTTCAAAGTAGCCACCTTTTGCTTTGATTACTGCTTTGCACACTCTTGGCAATCTCTTGATGAGCTTCAAGAGGTAGTCACCTGAAATGGTTTTCACTTCACAGGTGTGCCCTGTCAGGTTTAATAAGTGGGAATTCTTGCCTTATAAATGGGGTTGGGACCATCAGTTGTGTTGTGGAGAAGTCAGGTGGATACACAGCTGATAGTCCTACTGAATAGACTGTTAGAATTTGTATTAAGGCAAAAAAAAGCAGCTAAGTAAAGAAAAACGAGTGGCCATCATTACTTTAAGAAATGAAGGTCAGTCAGTCCGAAAAATTGGGAAAACTTTGAAAGTGTCCCCAAGTGCAGTCACAAAAACCATCAAGCGCTACAAAGAAACTGGCTCACATGTGGACCGCCCCAGGAAAGGAAGACCAAGAGTCACCTCTGCTGCGGAGGATAAGTTCATCCGAGTCACCAGCCTCAGAAATCGCAGGTTAACAGCAGCTCAGATTAGAGACCAGGTCAATGTCACACAGAGTTCTAGCAGCAGACATCTCTAGAACAACTGTTAAGAGGGGACCGTGTGAATCATGCCTTCGTGGTGGAATATCTGCTAGGAAACCACTGCTAAGGACAGGCAACAAGCAGAAGAGACTTGTTTGGGCTAAAGAACACAAGGAATGGACATTAGACCAGTGGAAATCTGTGCTTTGGTCTGATGAGTCCAAATTGGAGATCTTTGGTTTCAACCACCGTGTCTTTGTGTGATGCAGAAAAGGTGAACGGATGGACTCTACATGCCTGGTTCCCACCGTGAAGCATGGAGGAGGTGTGATGGTGTGGGGGTGCTTTGCTGGTGACACTGCTGGGGATTTATTCAAAATTGGTGGCGGCTTTGGAGCTAGGCAGGATCAGACACATCCTATGCCTAGTCCACATCTTAAACATAGTGGCTCAGCGGTTTTTCAAAACCTACCCCAATTTGCCTGAGCTACTGGCGAAGGTGCGCTGCATGTGTGCACATTTCCGCAAGTCATTGACTGCTTCAGTCGGTCTGCCAATGCTGCAGCAGCGCTTGAAATTGCCAGCTCACCAGCTATTGTGCGATGAGAGCACACACTGGATCTCCACATTCTACATGCTGGCCAGGCTTTGTGAGCAGCAGAAGGCAGTAGTGGAATACCAGCTGCTACATGGTTGTCGGATTTCCAGTCAGCTTCCGCTAATCAGAAGCGAGGAATGGGCATTCTGACCTCTGTGAGGTTTTAAGAATCTTTGAGGAATCAACACAGATAGTGAGCGGCGATAATGCTATTGTCGGCGTAACCATCCCACTTCTGTGTCTACTCAAACCCTCGCTGCTCACAATTAAGGACGATGCTTTGCATGTGGAAGAGGTGGAAATGGGGGAAGAAGACATTACACAGGCTGATAGCCAGACCACCCTCCGTCCGTCTTCTCAGCGCAAATTGGACAATGAAGAGGAGGCGCATTAGACAGTTACCTTCGCTACAGAGGGTAGTACCCATAAAAGTTTAAATCCATCTGTTCAGCGTGGGTGGGCAGAAGAGTAGGAAGAGGATGAGGAGATGGACAGTCATCCTCCTGATGATGACAGCGAAGTCTTGCCTGTTGGTACTCTGGCACACATGGCTGACTTCATGTTAGGTTGCCTTTCCCGCGACCTGCGCGTTATACACATTTTAAACAACACAGATTACTGTGTGTTTACCCTTCTTGACCCTCGCTACAAAGAGAACTTCTTATTTCTCATTTCTCTGGTGGAGAGGACAAGCAAAACGGTGCAATACCAGAAGGTCCTTGTTGAAAAATTGCTCCAAAATAATTTCCATCTGACAAAGCTGGCGGCAGAGTCCGTACTTCCTTGGGCAACCGAGGAGGGGAGACAAGGGGAACACACAGCAGTTCCAACAGCGGCAGGGCAACACTCTCCAAGGCCTGGGACAGTTTCATGACACTCCGCCAGCACCCTCACCCTGATGCGCGGCCTAGTGTCACAAGGTAAAAGTTTTTGAAGATGGTGAAGGAGTAAGTAGCAGACTGTCAGCGTCCTCAGTGAGCCCTCAGTGCCTTACAACGACTGGGTGTCCAAGCTGGACACGTGGCACGAACTGGTGCTCTACGCCTTGGAGGTGCTGGCCTGCCCTGCCACCAGCATTTTATCTGAGCGGGTATTTAGTGCTTCTGGTGGCATTATAACAGATAAGCGTATCCGCCTGTCAGCGAACTGGTGCTCTACGCCTTGGAGGTGCTGGCCTGCCCTGCCGCCAGCATTTTATCTGAGCGGGTATTTAGTGCTGCTGGTGGCATTATAACAGATAAGAGTATCTGCCTGTCAACTGAAAATGCTGACAGGTTTACTCCTATAAAAATGAACAAGGCCTTGATTGCCCCTGACTTCTTGACCTCACCAGAGTAAAGCCAATGAACAAAGGCACTCTAAATGTGTTGTTTAATGTACTCAATATACTGTATTCGCATGAACCCCTACCACCACAACATGGGTATTTGGCTAAATCTTCCTTTTCTCATCCTCCTCCACCTCTTCCATCATATCAACATGCTTATTCATCACATATAATGCCCTTGCATATCATTTTTTACAGAGTCAGCTCACCTGCAGGCCCTCGCTTATAATGTTTTACAGGGTCAGCTCACCTTCTGACGACAACAGCAAAGTCTTACTTGTTGGTACTCTGGCAGACATGGCTGACTTCATGTTAGGCTGCCTTTCCCATGACCGACACGTTATACGCATTTTAGACAACACGGATTACTGGTTGTTCACCCTTCTCGACTCCTGCTACAAAGAGAACTTCTCATTCCTCTGGTGGAGAGGACAAGCAAAACGGTGCTATACCAGAAGGTCCTTGTTGGAAAAAGTGGTCCAAAGTTGATAAGGCAGACATCTATTGGATCATCGCCGTTACGGGGACTTGTGATTGCCTAGAAGTTATCTAGAGTCAACAAAGCGGCAGCAGGCCCTCACCTTCAAGTCCTGTCTCAGTAGCCAAGATTCTGGTCAACACAATCCTCACCATGACTGCACACTGGGTGAACGTTGTGGGGGCCGGGAGCAAGTCGACTGCTGGCACCTGACTTGCCCTCCAATAGATCCTTGTTAACGGAAAGCGTACTCATTCAAATAACAGGGCCTCTTGTTTTTTATTGTCGTGTGCCTGCTGCCTTCCTTGGATGCTTGTGCTTGACCCACCCTTTCTGGGTGGTTCACAATTAGGGGGGGAAAAAAGGGGCAAGGCAATGAGAGCCAATCAGATTTCAGCCATTGACCTCCCTTGGATGTGGTAGCTCTTTTTCAGGCTCCCTCTGCGGCAACAAACCGAGATTTCCCCGTTACCCGTGATCACCATGGTAGGCGCAGAAAAGAACATTGAAAGTTGATAGGGCAGACATCCAAATGGATCGTAGCCATCACGGGGAGGTTATCTAGAGTCACCAATGCGGCAGCAGGCCCTCTCCCCTAATGTTTGCGATGGTCAGATCAGCAAGCCCTTGCTCCAAATGTTTGAGGTTCACAGCAGGCCATCAATCATAATTTTTTAAGGGTATGTATGATGGCGTTCTTTATGTGTAACAAAGGGTGTTTTGAAGTGCCGATTCCTTGCAATTTTTGGCAGCCCTTTTACTTAGTGCATAGGCTTTATGAGTGTAGGAGTCCCACTACCTGAACTATTATACCACAATTTGATTGTGAATGAGGCCCTCCATTATGTAATATACAGGTTGTATTGGAGTACCTCTTACTTGTAATTTTTGGCAGCAATTGCGCTTTATATACAAGTAAATATACAGGAAAGAATGTTTCCTACCATTTTTTTCCCGGTTTTATGCATATTATTGTCAGTCTATAAAAGTGGCGTACTACTCGGACAACATGGTTCCCAGCAGCGACCTGGGAGTCCAAGATGCATCGAGACATCCTCCCCATGCTGTTCCCAAACCATTTCGGTGGTGTTTCCATGAATTTCTGTCCTTTTCCTATGAACCAGACACCCTCCCCTCTTCAGAGCAGGGGGTGCCTGGTTTAATACTCGGGTTCTCCGATTGACTTCCATTATATCGAGAACCCGAGCATCTTGATATGTTCGGCCAAAGCACCCAAGCACTTGGATGCTCGATCAACACTACTGCTTTGCTGTAAATGACTTTTGTACGTAATAATGCCCTTTGGATCAGCTTCAGTAAAGTACAGGGAATTTGTTATGAAATCTGGTCTCCATATTATGCTAACCCATCACCTACTTGCACCCAAGGGTGTTGGTGTCACAAACCTTGGGGGCCATTCCTTTCCTAAAAAAGGAAAAAAAAACACACAAAAAAACGCACACATACCACCAAGGGCACCTTGACTAACAAGTGAACTCTCAACATCAGATTGTGCCCTAAATGAATCCAGTGCTATCCTTGCACTGCACGCTGCACCAGGGAGCTACAGAAATGTGAGTATCAACTACTATGCCCATCAGACCACCACACTAACACATTACTCCTGCAGTCCCAGTCGCTGCAATAGGATTCAGGCCTACTGGCCTGTGGCCTATGAGGTTAAACAGTACGCACAAGAGCCATAGTATCCCATGCCCCACCGTAAACTGCTGCCCTCTCAGAGGCAGTTTTGCCTCCACCTATGGCAAGATACTCCTGGCTGATGTGGCCCTGGGCAGGACCCTGTTTGTGAGCTTAGAGTATCACAAAGTGTTATCAGCAGGTTGCAACAGAGATACAGAGAGACCAGAAGAGTCATAGAAGTAGACATCCTTTGGCCAAATCCCACACTGCTGACCTCTTCATTGTGAGCAATGCCCTGCGGAACCGGAGGATGAATGCCACACAACTACAAGCACATTTAAGGATGCTGAGAGGCACCCAAGTGTCCCATCAGACCATCAGCGTGGTCTGAGTGCTACATGACCTGCAAGGATACCTGACCACACCACCAGGCATAAGTGTCATCATATAGCATGGGCCAGGGAGCAAGTATGCTGGACAAGGGACCAGTGGGCCTTAGTGCTGTTCACTGATAAAAGTCGATTCACACTGAGCAAAAATGATGGCCGCCAACGATGTTGGAGACGTCAAGAAGAGCGCTAACTGTTGTCACCAGATGAACCTTTGGAGGTGGTGGTGTTACAGTGTGGGCAAGTATGTCTAGTCAATAGATAACTGCCCTACACTTTGTGAATGGTCCAGTGAAAAGCCAATACTACTTGAATAACATTATTAATCAAGTCATTGTGCCGCTGCATGAACACAGACCTAATTTCATCTTAATGCATGTCAGTGTGCAAGCTCATTGAGGTCGCATCATTAGGGAACAGCTGCTGGAGACTGGGGTACCTCAAATGGAGCTTTTTTTCAATAAATTGTTTGAGATGAGGAAATCACCATTGCATGTGTCTGCTTAAATGCCCTACTTTCATGATATAATACAATTGTAGCGTGAACTTTTTTGATTTCCATAAATTTCACCCAAAATCCAAATATTCTTAACTTTTTGTGAATAGTGTATATTCCATATATCAAAATGAATGTGAAAGAAAAGTGTAAACAATTTAAATGCATTTTAGTTGCACTTTGATATAATATTTTTTTTTAAATAGAATATTTTCCCGTATTTTTTCATTTTACTGGGTAGAAAAAAACTTTAAACATACGCCCTGTGCATCACCAAAAGGAGACGAAGAATTATACAAATAACCAAGCAAAAAATAAATTAAAATTAAATTAAAATAAAGACACACACACAACAAAAACTGTTATGGCTTGTACTAAAGAAAACACATGTGTCTGGACAGTAAGGTGGGTTATATGACTCTTGAATGGGTTAAAGAAGGGTTTTTTTTATTATCAATTTCCATATAAAAAAAAAATAGAAATGCCATGAAGGATACACTTTTGCATTATTATATGATGAATGAGCCCTATAGACCTTACCGGCAGTCTTTCTTACCTCCCTAAACATTCCCATGAGGATCTTATACATTTTGCCATTTTTTTTTAACTTGCATTATTTCCTGTCTGTACTAACATGCACTAAAGGAGAAGCCTAAAGTTAATATGTTTAAATTAGCAATACCTAATACCTAGTAGGCAATGAACGTATATCTGTTGATTTTAAAGAAAAATTAAGTCATAAATGAAGAATGTTGCTAGTAATAGATAAAGATAAAAAAAAAACAGGAAGGCTCTCCTTAGGCTACTTTCACACTAGCGGCAGGACGGATCCGATAGGCTGTTCACCCTGCTGCTATTTTGCCATGCCGCTAGACTGCCGCTCCATCCCCATTGACTATAATGGGGACAGGGGGGAGCTCCGGCTCAGCACGGCAGTGCACGACGAGAGGCCGCCGGACTAAAAGTAGTGCATGTCCGACTTTTAAGTCCAGCGGCCTCTCACTGCACACTGCCGTGCTGCACCGGAGCTCTGCCCCCGTCCCCATTATAGTCAATGGGGACGGAGTGGCAGTCCGCCGTCATGGCAAAATAGCGCCAGGACGGATCAGACAGGGTGAACATCCTGTCGGATCCGTCCTGCCGCTAGTGTGAAAGTACCCCTAGTCATATTGCTGTATCTTTAGTCCGTCACTTTAAATAAGTGACTATAATAACATGTAGTTAGGGGAAGTAGAACTAAATGTGAACGGTCAAGCTGCAGCTAAAATTTAGCTATCCAAGGTGCTGAAATCCTAGTCAATAATAATTATTCCAGTTGATACATAAACTTCTTCTCTTTCCTAAGAAGAAATTAGGAGTTTCACAGTTCAGACAATAACCTGTCTCCAGGTCTTATGTGTTTGGGGTGGCAAATTTCAATTAACACTGTCACAGGTAACCACCCTTAAAACTTAACTTTTAATATAAAATAGCTACAAACCCTCCAACACAAACCACATAACAGTAAAATAAGAAAACAAGATGGAAGATATCATTAGGTTGATACTTAGCTTTGGGGCTAGGAATATCAGAGACTGGGCCTAATATATAGCTATGTGAGCTCTCTCCCTATAGCTGACCCTCTCGCTATTTGTGCCCTGCCTACAAACGGAATGGCCGCCCCGATAGGGGCAATCCCGTATCAGGAACCTCCTGAATGCCCTTGGATGGCCCAGAGTCGGGATGCCCCTGGTAGATATTGTATGCTAACCTATTAGTTAATCGTTATTGTAATAGCTAATGACTAAAAGGTACAAAAAAACTAATATACTATAAAAAGTAATGAAGGTTTACAGACAGATCATAAAATGATTAGTCTATCTCCTGCTTCTACTTGTATATACATACTATTAGTTGTCAGATAGCACATAATCCAATATTCTAGTTAAACAGAATGTTTGACATCACCTACAGTTGGTGGTATCAATATCCCTTTATTTCATTCTTAGATATTATGATGCCATTGCCTTCTAAGTTGATGACACCATTGTCCCGACGCATCAAGAAACTAAATTGTATTTGTATGAACACAATGACGCGTGTTCGGCTCATTCTAAGTCAGGGAGAGCTAAGGAAAGAAAGGGACAGAGAGTGTAGGGAGTGTAATCGAATATTATAAGTGTACAAAAATGTTTCAGAGACCCCAAAGTCCTTGTAAGGACTATTGCGTGTGACAGCAGCAATATATTTTTGCTGCACAACCTGCGCCAATTTGCTCAGTGTTAGGGAGAGCTGGGCATAGAAAGGGACAGACAGTGTAGGGAATGTAATAGGAAGATATTTATACAAAAAACTTTTCAGAGACCCAAAAGTCCTTTTAAGGACTATTGTGTGTGACAGCAGCAATATATATTTTTAGCGCATTCTGCGCTAAATACAGTGTAATAGGCCACTGCGGACAGTTAAATTATCCGTGCCACATCTCCTGTGCAAATTGTGCGCATCCCTAAAATATCAGTTACATCCAGAGCACTTTTTCCGTAGATGGTGTCAGCTTCTGACAGTGACCTTACCAGGCCCACATCTGCTGTAACGTGTGCACTTAAAAATATTTTCTGCGACATAATTTTTTTTTTTTTATAGACGGTGTCCTCTTCTGACAGTTGGGAGTGGGTAATTTGCGCCTCCCCCCCCCCCCCCCTCCGCTTGCCTTCCTGGATGTGGTAGCCGTTTCTCAGGCTCCTTCTCCGGAATCGAACATTGATTCCCCGTTACCCGTGGTCACCATGTTAGGCACATAAAAACATCAAAAGTTGATAGGGAAGACATACAAATGGATCATTGATGTCACAGGGACATGCGATCAGGCAGAATCTAGAGTCAACAAAGCGGCAGCAGGCCCTCACCCATAATGTTTGCAATGTCAGCTCACCTGCAGGCCCTCAACCATCATTTTTTTGATGGTCAGCTAAGCAGCAGGCACTTTCCCATAAGAGTCTGGTCAACACCATCCTCACCGCCGGCGGTCATGCAACAAATTAGCACGGAGGAGTCTCGTTGGTTATAGGAATTAACCAGACAAATTGGTCCACCAACTCAGAACGGCCATGCACCACCACCCACAGAATCAAGAAAGAGCTATCAATCTGTTAATCCTTTTCGTGTCCGGGCCGGGTGAAGTTTGCCACGCTGAGTCAAGTTAAGCCGCAGGCTCCACTCCAGGTGGTGCCATCTGTCAATTAGTTTACGTTTCAGCTTTGCAACCATATTCCCCCCGAACCCAAAGACTTTGGTTTCCCGTAAGCTGCTCGGCGGGTCATGGGAATAACGCCACTGAATCGTCTTAGAACCTCCGACTTTCATTGTTGATCAATGAAAACATTCTTGGCAAATGCTTTCACTGTGGTTTGTCTTGCAGCGGTCCATGAATTTCACCTCTAGCGGCGCAATACGGATGCCACCGGCCGTCCATCTTAATCATGGCCCCAGTTCTGAAAATCAACAACATTTTTGGCTGAACTTACACTTTATATACAAATAAATATATAAGAAAAAATGTTTCCTAACAATTTTTCCTCTAAAATCGATTTCATCTTCGTTTTTTTGCGTATTATTGTCAGTCTGTAAAAGTGGCGTACTAATCGGATAACATCGTTCCCAGCAGCAACCTGGGAGTCCAAGATGTATCCAGACATCCTCCCCATTCTGTTCCGGAACCCTTTCAGTAGTGTTTCCATCAATTTCTGACATTTTCCTATGAACCAGGCACCCACCCCTCTTCAGAGCAGGGGGTACCTGGTTTAATGCTCGGATTCTTGCATTGACTTCCATTATACTCGGGAGCTCGATCGAGCACCCAAACATCCTGATGTGTTTGGCCCGAGCCCCCAAGCACTACGGTGCTCAATCAACACTATTGGTAACTATTGGAGGATAAATGCTAATTCTAAAATGGATGCCCTCTATTTGAGGAGCCATGCTCAGAGATCAGAGATGTGGGGCCGGGAAAGGAGGGTATTGCTGGAGCATTTCTTGCACAAATGTTCTCTGAACTAAGGGCTTTTTTCAGAATTTATTGGTGTTAAAGTGATGTACAATATAAAGTAAAGTTAATTTATTTATAAAAGGAAGCTAGACTTATAGTGCTAGGTCAAAAGAATGCAAGGCTTGCAAGATTGCAATATATGTCAGCGAATTTCACGGCAGCTCGGAAAGAATGTTAGATTGTGCTAATATTTAAAATAAGATCAAGGTCTGAATTAGCAATGCAGAGAGAACTCCCTTTCAATTTACGTTAGAGGACACACCGCTTTTTTTCCATGCCCAGCTTATCAGTACCTAGAGGATTTAAACACAAAGCTTCCCATCACAAATCCAGCACCCAAACTACTTTCATATTTCAGGAGCAAACATTCACTTCTTTTGATGGCACTCAGAAAATGTATTAATACAAAATATAGACTCTGAAGGCAGGCCACAGCTTATCTTTTAATGCATCACTTCCCTACTGATGTTGTTTTTCCTTTTAAAAATGCTCTCTCCAGAAAGAGGAGTCAGAGGGCACTCAAATGCCTTTGGAGTCAGGAAAATGTAACTTAATGACAACCCGAATGGTGAATAGATGAGAAATTGCTCTCTGTTGACCACTATAATGTGTATGACATTTCCAAACTAAGAGTCTTTTTATTTCTTGAATGATATATTAAAAGTTTGAAATAAAAAAAGGTAAAAACTTATGGTTTAGAACAGAAAAATGTATTTGCCTTTTTTGATAGTTCTACTGGCACACCAGTCTTAGGAACAGAAAAGGAAAGTAAATGTATTTTATAACTTAGGCAATTACTATGATTTGTGCTGAATTCACTCGTTTTCCTAGGATTCAGACTAACTTTAGTATCACTTTGAGATTTGTTTTTGCATTATCTGTATAATTCTTCTGGACTTTCTCTTCACGCCATTGTATATTGTAACACACTGAATTGCCAAGTTATATTTTAACGTTACGATGAATTGCCATATGACCACAAACTAATTTAAAAATTATCCTTTATCACAGTACATTGCTTCAAAATAGTAGGCTAAATTGTATGACAGCCATAAGCAAATCATTACTAGATCACCATCAAAAATATCTCCTCTTTAAATGGAAACAAGCACAGATATCAACTGACCATAATGGGTCTGGCTTTTCTATTCTCATGGAGATACCTGCATACATTCTTCAGAGGTGCCCACTGTAGAGGAAATGTAGCTTGGCATCATAACTATTAAAATTATTGGTCCACCAAGTAAAGCATGGATGGTCTAATTCGACTAGAATAGTAGACACTTTTACAAAGTGACTTGTTGCTCTTGCCCATAGAGGAGTATCCTACAGACTTCCCTATTAAACACAGAACACTGTTAGTTTTTACTCTCCAGAATAAAATGTTTCTATCCCCTTCCCGATCCTGTGATATCATGTTTTTCCTAATGTGTAACTGAGTTGTTTGGTGAAATGAGGGTGTCGCACCAAAGCTCAGATCCTTCTTCCACCCCATCACTCCCTCCCAGCTTTGATTGACAGGGCCAGGCAAGATTAAATCACCACTGCCTAGCCTCTTCAGTTGAAGCAGGAAGGAAGGGCCTGCTCACTAGAAGGAGCCAAGCTTTGGTGCAACAAGAGCAAAGTTGATACCCTTGTTGCACAAAACAGCTCATTTACATTTAGGAAAAACACAATTTTGCAGGAACAGGACATTAGATTAGAAAATGAATGAAACTGCTTCATTCTGGTGACAGTGCTAACAGTGCTCTGTGTGATGACAGACTTCTTTTAAGTGGAGGGCTCTCTTCCTGATATCCATGACACCTAAGAATAGTCTGGTTTGAAACAAAACCAGAGGAACATCTAGTTAATGTCCAGTTTTTACAGACCTTTACAATTTTCAATTCCTTGGGATTATTCCGTGTTGGTGATGGCTCCAGTAAAAACATTTTTCTCCTATTCTTCTCTGTTGCTTCATCACAGGACCTAGGTTTGATAGCTGGAAAGAGTTGGTGGTCTAGCAGTCCAAGAGAAAACTGCTTATGAGAGCTCTGCCTCATTCTTACTAAACAAAAATAGGTTGGTGTGATACCATTCCTTCCTTCTTCCTATTGCAGATTAACATATAAGTTAACGCACATGAAGCACTGTTTTTTAATGTCTTCTATATAAGCCCTTAATGTGAAAACCATACTCTCTACACAACTTATCTATATTTAAAGATGAATGATATTAGAAAGAATCAAATAAAATCATACAAACTTAACGTAGTCTTCTTTCCATTTTGAATTTCCAAATAGATACATAACTAAATGTAAGCAACATTTTATTGAATATGTAAACTGAAGTTACATACAACAGCCATCACTGCATATTCACAAAGTTCTTCTATATTCACAATACAATCTACATAAATGGAAATGGACAGCAGTTTAAATGAACCAATGCAAGCAATAATCCCATTGCATTTTATAGCAAAATATCACCTTTGTGTCAGAAGAGATGCCATATGCTTGGAGTAACTGCAAATGAGATTTCATTAGCTGCACTTGAAAATTGCTGTGGTTTAATGGCCAGAAGCAAGGCATATTGTAACTGGTCTGTCTTTTCCTTAAATGTATAACATGTCCTCTAGAAACTCTGTGTATTATTACTATATTAATCTAGTTAAGAAACAATAATGTTAGTTAGGTGTATAGCCCCACTGGCAGAGTGCTTTAACAGAAGCCGAATGGCCCTTTTATAATTTGGCCGACTTATGTGCAACCAAACCACACTTCCTGAGATGAACCCTTGCTATCCACCTGTCTCCATGAGACTGTTGGCCTTTTTATATGTGTAAAGGATCTGGTTCAGAGGAACAATCATTTCAGATAATTGGCCCATGTAAAGGTGCCAGCAATCACTCAATAAATGAATAAACGTTAAGTGTCAGGGAATTGCATCTTTCATGTAGCACCAAAAACCCTTGTTTGTTGGTAATACATTTCCCCGTGTAATTAGGGAAAGTGCTGCCAACAATATGAAAAGTGAATGGGGGATGAATTATCATAATAACAATCATTTGTCACCCTTTCAGTTTGCATCAGGCCATATGAATAGCTTTTTCAAAAATGTCAATTAACTTGTATATTGTTGATCATTGCTTGGCCTGTCTAAAAGAATAAAAATCAGTTGGCTAAACAGTGCATCCTTTATAATCATGACATTAAAAATTTGTTCCTAGTAATAGAGATGAGTGAACCAGTTGAGATTTGTTTCGGGTCTTGTAACGGATCTCCTAGCACCCCGTCCGGGTACCTCCGTTAATTGATGCCCCCAGTGCCTCCCGGGGACTCCAAGCACTCCGCTCGACACCGATACCACCACAGGAACCAGGAACAGGAACAGCTCTTACAAGAGCTAGTAGTAATAGCCAGGAGAGTATACAGCGTATAGCAATCCCCATACACATGAGACGAGGCTCTATATTGAATGTAAAAACAGCAACTCTTTATTGAGGGCTACCCACCCGTATTTATGCAGGTCCCCATCTGGTTGACACGCCCCTAGGGGACCAGAAGGAAGACTGCGACACAGGACAGATACAACACATCCCTACAATGCATCATGGTTTCCTCCTCTCTGTCCTGGAGACAACCGAGGAGCAATCCAATTATCTCTCAGGTCAAAGGGAAATTGCCAATACACATGTGGAGACAACAGGACAGACATCACCATTTAAACACACAATGGCACAATGGGACAATAGAAACACTGGGACAATAGAAACACACCCAGCATATTCCTCCCCTCTGTCTATCCACTCAACCCAAGCTGACAAGTTACACTTATTATAAATTGTTACAACTTTGTGAGTTTTCATTGTCCATACATATAACTTACATCAATTTAACAAGTATAACTTGGGGACAAACCTATCCAAAATTTACTTGAATAGGTTCAGGGGTTTAAAAGTTAGCAAAAGTATCTCAAAGGGCCGTAATCCTGGGGCAGGAGGCTGGCAAACAGCCCCCTCCAAAACACTGTGGCGAGGTTGGTTTCGTCACAGGTCTGGTTTGCTAAATTTTTTAAAAGGTTTGGTTTGCACCTTAATTGGTTTGGACTGAACCAAAGTTGCTCTAATTGCCCTGAAAGTTAGTATATGACTCCCTCTATCCTCTTAGGACTTGTTAGGTAAAATTAATCTCTTTTCATTTATTTTTTCAGATATTTTTTTTTCTCTTCCCCTCCCCAAGCTCTGGAACGCAATGACAGCAAAATTAAATGATATCAGAATGACACTGACATACATAGCTGTGGGTAAATGCCCAGTTGACAGTGTTATCGTAGAGCATGTTTAAAATCACATTGTGCGGGCATGTGTTCTGCTTTTTCATATTCCAAAGCTTCCAAAAATTGTCCCATATCAGATATGATACATGGTGTTATGGAATAAAAAAATTAAAAAGTGGCTTGAGGGACCAAGTGTCCAAAAATCTTGCGTTGATAGGGTTAGAATGCCTGCCCGTATGAAACGCACAAGTGTTGATTGTTAGAAGAAAAAAGTGGCTGGTTGTGAACGAGCCTAAAAATATGATCCAGTTTAATTGGGAGCATCAGCATTACAAGTGGATATGGAAAGGGTATGGTACAGATAGTGGCATGCGGATGCAATAGTAGCAGCAGCGGGAGCAGTATAGCATAGAACATACAAGGCTGTCTATGGGTAGTAGTAGCGATAATAGTAGTAGTACTGATAGTCGTGGCAGATGCTTTAAATTAATGGTGGTGACAGTAGGGGATTAAAAACAAGGAGCAGCAGCAGCAGCTGCCATATGGTACATGTGGTTACAAAGGCAACAGCATAATGTTAGGCAGCAGTAGCTTTACGGAAGATGATGATCAGCAGGTCGCAGCAGTGGCATGATGGACACGGCAGGCGCAAATAATGTGATGGTAGTGGCATGATGGAGGCATCAACCGCAGCCGTATCGAACGTGGTGGCAGGCAAGTTGCAACATTGACAATATGGTGGCGGCAGTGGCAGCCATACAGAACGTGATGGTAGGCAGGCTGCAATTGTTACATGATGGAGACATTAGCAGTGATAGTAGGCAGGTTGCATTAGTGGCATGATGGAGGTGGCAGTAGCAGCCGTATAGAACGTGATGGTTGGCAGGTGTTAGCATTGGCATGATGATGGCAGCAGCCGTACAGAACGTGATATTATGCAGGTCACATTAGTGGAATGATGAAGGCGACAGCCGCTTCTGTACACGACATGATGGTAGGCAGACAGACAGCACTGACATGATGGAAGCAGCAGCCGTACAGAATGTGATGGTAGGCAGATGACATTGGCATGATGGAGGTGGCAGCAGCCTCCGTACAGGCAGCTTGCATTAGTGGCATGATGTAGACAGACGGACAGTAACAGTGGTAAGATGGGGCACCACCAGCAAGACTAGTTCTATTCATTGGAATCAGCCGGAGAAGTGTGAAAATCTTCCAGAATCCAGGCTTGGCTCATTTTGACGAAAGTTGATGTTTTGAACTCTAGCAGAGAACAAATTGGTCTGTTTGGGTGTCACCATGCCCAGGGGTACACCACCAATACGGCCAGGTGTCACCATGCCCAGGGGTACACCACCAATAAGGCCAGATGAGACCATCACCTCAGGAAGCACCAGGTTGGAGCAAGAAATAGATGGGTTAGAGAACAGGGTATGCGACAGAGACAGGCCAGAGTTTAGGTAAGCCTGAACCTGGGCATTTAGGTGGGAGCTATCGGCTTGCTGACTGGCCTCAGCCTGGTGTGGCATGTGGAAAAACTGCCCCATTATGTTGGAGACTGAAATGGCTGCGGCTTCTGCTGCTCATGGTGGCGGAAGGAAGGGTACTCTGCGGGGGACAGAGAGGGGCCTCCCTTTAGTCCAGTTGGAATTGGTGGTGTGAAAGCCAGCGGGATGTTTGCTCCTTGATGTACTTGAGCAACTGCTCGCCGGTGTGGTTACTCTCTCTCAGGCCAATCAGGCGAACACGGCATGGCAATGCTTGACCTAACACATGAGATAGGAAGGAGGGGGTAGTGCAAGCGACCCTGTGCCCTGCAGCTGTTGGGGACGGAAATGTGTCCATGGAGGAGGAGGAGCTGGGTAAGTCACATCATAAACCAAAAAAAGAAAGATCATGGGACTATACCGCTAAAATATATAATAATAATTTTTATTTAATCAAAATATATGACTCTATTACAATAAATAGGAAAGAAAGGCACGGTGGAAATTAATACAGAAAAAAATTACATGAGGCACATTAATCAGATAAAGCACTCCATGTCATAATAGCTGGGTATAGGCCAAAAGCAGATATATTAAACTGCATATACAAAGCTGAGTAAATAGAAAATACAAAAATCCCCAATTATTACACTCCACCAGGAAAGCCTGGGACAGATATCAAGCTGAATATATAAAGCTGAGTACATAGATAATACTCCACTCCACCAGGGCAAAACAAAATATAAGCCCAAGGCAGATCAAGCTGAATATATAAAGCTGAGTACATAAATAGTAATCCACTCCACTAGGGCAACACAGAATGTGAGCTCAGATCAGGTCTGTCAAGCTGGATATATAAAGAGCTGGATAAACAGATAATACAAGAAACCCTATTAAGCTGAATACAGTGGCTTAGCTATAAGGGTCTCACGGGGCCCCCCAGGAGAGATGGAATCCCACCCTGCCAGTAGTGATGGATGAACCGTCCAGGACGGTTCGCGAACGCGATCAAATGTTTGCGATCCACAAGTTTGCGGCGGACTCCTTTTACTTTAATGGCAGACGAACCTGAAAAACCTTCAGGTCATATTTGCAGCCAAATACTTAGTAGAAGTGTACAAATAGTCCCCCAACATGGACGGTGACATCCTAGAGGGGGAATCAATGACAAAAATTCCAACAAAAAAATGTATCCTCATCAGGGGACATTTTAATGCGTCTAAAAAGGGAAATTCTCTGAAATGTGCCCTTTTGGAGCCTAGAAAATGTTGATTTTAGGCCACAGGAGTACGGGGCTTAAAGATTTGGCATTCACCTGACATAAAAGAAATTGTGATTGTGTGACTCGAGGTACAATATGCGGTCAGTGGATAAAAATTGGACTGTAGGCCACTGGACTACAGGCCCCAAACATTAGGAATTCAGAGGACAGAAAAGATCAAGTGATTATGTGGCCGGAGGTATATTACACGGTCAATGGATATAAATTTTACTGCAGGCCAGTACAAATACATGTCAAATACATATGTTTAAAAGAACTAAAAATATAAAAGTGGATTAAGCACATGGCTAATCCCCCCTCTTGAAAATCTCCTAATGATAATAGTTGTAATTTGATAACACAAAAGCTGCACTACCCATATGCACTATATAGAAAGTATATAATTGATATACAACACCCCTGCTTCAATTATTTGTTCCAATGTCGTTTGTCCCTATCTGTAGCTGAGGTACCGATACAAAAACGCAAACCAATGCTGCACTACCCAACTGCACTATATAGAAAGTATTTAATTGGTATATAATAGTGATGATCGAGCACCAAGGTGCTCAGGTGCTCTGGCCGAACACATCAGGATTAGGGTTGAGCGAACCTGAATTGTAAAGTTCGGGTTCGTACCGAGCTTTAGGATTTTTGGAACCTGGACCCGAACCCGAACATTTCAGTAAAAGTTCGGGGTCGGGTTTGGTGATTTCCCTGCGCTTTTTGAAAGGCAGCCAATCAACAAGCGTTTAACTCTGTGCCCTTAGAAGCCATCACAGCCATGCCTACTAATAGCATGGCTGTGATTGGCCAGTGTAGCATGTGACCCAGCCTCTATATAAGCTGGAGTCACGTAGCGCTGCACGTCACTCTGCTGTGCTTAGTGTAGGGAGAGGATGCTGCTGGTGATTTCAGGGAGAGAATATGAGATAATAGGAGAGAATCTTTGCTCAAAACAAGCCCAGTGAACGAAAAAAAAATAACTTTTATAAGTCAGTTAGTTGGGCGGCGGCCATTTTCTGCAAGCTTTGAAAACAGCACAAATAATCTGTTTAAAAAAAATAATTTTTGGGGCAATTTTCTGCATTGCCAAGTATAATACTATCAGATGCCCTGTAGGTGGCAACAGCGGATGCTTTTTCAAAGCGTCCGGTTGCCATGGCAACCATTGGGAACTGCCATCACAGTGCGGCAGCCCTGATGGTGGAGAGAGGGAGCCCCCTCCGTCTAATAACCCTGCGGCATCTATGGGGTTACAGCAGAGTGTCAGCATAGAGCTGACACTCTCTGCTGATGACGGCGGCTCTGATCTGCAGAGAGCAGATCAGAGCCTGAAACAGGCATTTTTTCACTGCCGCGATCCGATTGGTTAGTCTGCACAGACTAACCAATCGGATCGATTGCCGGCAAGGGACCACTCTGATTGGTCCCTTGCCGGCATTACTGAACTGTATGCTGTCTGTGACAGCAGCAGGATAGAGGCAGAAGCTTTAATTCAAGCGCTTTGCAGCGCTTGGATTAAAAAACTGGCTTGACGTTTATAGACATGATAGCTGCACGGGGCATGTTCAAATATCACGTATATAAACGGATTGCAGTTGGGAAGGGGTTAAACAAACACCCGTTTGGGAAAAAAAAGTTTATTTGTCAACCTTTGCTGCATATGTCATTGTAAGATACACCCTTTAAATAATTGAGTTATATTCAGATATTTGAAATACCGCCATTTGGTGCACAAATCTTTACTTGAGGCCTAGTCTGGTTCAGGCCATGTGAGATACACCCTTTAAATACAGGGCTTTGGTTCAGGTATTTGAAATACAGCCACTTTGGGCAAACAAATGTAATTGAGGCCTAGTCTGGTTCAGGCCGTGTGACATATACCCTTTAAATGCAGGGGTTTGATTCAAGTATTTGAAATACAGCCATTTTGGGCAAACAAATTTAATTGAGGCCTAGTCTGGTTCAGGCCGTGTGAGATACACCCTGTACATACTGTTGTTCTATTCTACTATTAATTAAACACCCATTTAGGGCAAGATCCTAAATTTGAGAAATATGAGGAGAGCGTCAAATAAGGGACGTGGCCCAGGTCGTGCTGCTGCTGGTGGAGCTCCTGTTGCAGGTAGAGGATGTGGTCGATCTGTGCCAGCTACACGCACAAGTGAAACCCCTGCCTCAGGTGCGAGTAGGCGACAGAACCTGCAACGGTATTTGGTCAGGCCTAATGCGGCTCTATGAATGCTGAGGTCTGAACAAGTACAGACGATAGTAGATTGGGTTGCTGACAGTGGATCCAGTTCCGTCACATTGTCTCCCACCCAGTCTCCTGCTGGAAGACCACAGATGGCACCTGCAGCCGATGTCCATCAGTCTTTCACCTCACCCTCTCGCAAATCAGCCAAGCAGTCTGGACCCCAAGTCATGCAGCAGTCTCTTCTGCTTTTGATGACTCTGTTAGCAAGGTTTCCCAGGGCCCTCCACCTAGCCCTGCCCCAGAAGTGGAAGAGATTGAGTGCACTGATGCCCAACCACTTATCTTTCAAGATGAGTACATGGGAGGACCATCGCAGCACGTCTCGGATGATGACGAAACACAGGTGCCAACTGCTGGGGCTTTCGAAAGTGTGCAGACCGACAAGGAGGGCAGGGGTGAAGACTGGGTGGAAGATGATTTGGAGGACGATGACATAGAATCAAGGTCATGCGAGTGACCTATGTAGTTCGGAGAAAGAGGTGGTGGTCCCACAGAGCCACCAGCACAGCAGAAGAGGGAGCAGGGTGCAAAAGCGAAGCGGCTGTCCTCTAGACAGTACGCCTTCTACTGCCCACCGCAGCAAGGGACCGAGCACACCAAAGCCAGCTCCAAGGAGTTCTCTGGCGTGGAAGTTCTTCAGACAATGTGCTGACGACAAGACATGAGTGGTTTGCACGCTGTGCAATCAGAGCCTGAAGTGAGGCATAAACTGTAATCAACCTGAGCACAACCTGCATGACCAGGCATTTAAGTGCTAAGCACGAGCTGCAGTGGAGTAGACACCTCAAAAACTCTGGCTCCTCCTGCTTCCTTTTCTTCTGCAGTCTCGGCCTCTTCATCCACCTCTGGAGTGACAGTGCCACCTGCCACCCCGCAAACAGAGGATCTGTCAGCAACACAAACACCTGGGTCACCAAGCATCTCCACAATGTCCCACGGAAATGTTCAGCTCTACATCTCCCAAACGCTGGAGAAAAAAAGGAAGTACCCCACTACCCACCCGTGATTACTAGCCCTGAATGCCAGAATTTCAAAATTACTGGCCTTTGATATGCTGTCATTCCGTCTGGTGGAGACGGATAGTTTTAAAGGCCTTATGGGGGTGGCTGTCCCACAGTATGTCGTGCACAGTACGACAAACCCCACACCACGCAGGAGTTGTGGACGGGCCTTGAACAACAGACCGATGAGAGGTTTGTGCCAGTCAGCCTCAAGCCTGGCCTGGTGGTGTGCTATAATGGGCGAAATCTCGTAGCAGCTCTGGGTCTAGCCGGTTTGACGCACATCCCTTGCCTGACGCATGTGCTGAATTTGGTGGTGCAGAGATTCCTTAAAAATTACCCTGATATGTCACAGCTGCTGCATAAAGGGCGGGCCATCTGTGCGCGCTTTCAGCATTCTCATGCTGCTGCTGTTCGCCTGTCAGTGCTGCAGTGTAACTTCGGCCTTCCCGCTCACCGCCTCATATGCAACGTGCCCACAAGGTGGAACTCCACCTTGCATATGTTGGCCAGACTGTGCGAGAAGCAGCAGGCAATAGTGGAGTTTCAACTGCAGCACGCACAGTTGACTCGCTCGGCGGAACAGCACCACTTCACCACCAATGACTGGGCCTCCATGCGAGACTTGTGTTCCTTGTTGTGCTGTTTAGAGTACTCCACCAACATGGCCAGTGCCTAAAACGCCGTTCTCAGCGTTACTATGCCAGTTCTATGCCTCCTTGAAAAAAAAACTGGCGAAGATGGAAGAGGATGTGGCACAGGAGAAGGAGGAGGAGGAAAAGGGATCATTTTGTAGTGTTTCCAGCCAGTCATTCACAAGTGTTTCCGAGGGTGGGTTCCTGCACCCACAAACACCAGGTACACAATTGTCCAGCCAGGGCACAGTTCTGGAGGATGAGGAGGAAATGCAGGAGGAGGAACCATGTTCACAGCAGGGTGGCACCCAGACCAGCTCATGGCCATCACTGGTGCGTGGATGGGGGCATACAGTGGACACAGATGATACACCTCCCACAGAGGACAGCTTTTCATTGCCTCTGGGCAGCCTGGCACGCATGAGCGATTACATGCTGCAGTGTCTCCGCAATGACCGCCGAGTTTCCCACATTCTAACTTGTGCTGATTACTGGTTGGCCATGCTGCTGGATCCCCGTTACAAGGACAACATACCGTCCTTAATTTCCTCACTGGAGCGTGATCGTAAGATGCACAAGTACAAGAGCTTGCTGGTAGACGCGCTGCTGGTGGCATTCCCACCTGACAGCGGGGGCACAGTGGAAGCACAAGGCGAAGGCAGAGGAAGAGGTCACCAATGCAGCTGGGGCACCGCCAGCACCTCAGAAGGCAGGGTTACCATGGCCGAAAATGTGGAAAAGTTTTGTCAACACACCACAACAACCAGCACCACCAGATGATATGGAACGTCTAAGCAGGAGGCAGCACTTCACCAACATGGTGGAGCAGTATGTGTGCACATGCCTACACGTACTGAATGACGGGTCTGCCCCCTTCAACTTCTGGGTCTCCAAATTGTGCACATTGCCTGAGCTTGCCCTTTACACCTTGGAGGTGCTGGCCTGCCTTGCAGCCAGTGTACTATCTGAACGTGTGTTTAGCACGGCTGGGGGCATCATCACAGACAAGCGCAGCCGCCTGTCCACAGCCAATGTGGACAAGCTCACGTTCATTAAAATGAACCAGGCATGGATCCCTCAGGACTTGTCTGTACCTTGTGCAGAATGGACATGTACACTACGTGCAGAATTATTAGGCAAATGAGTATTTTGACCACATCATCCTCTTTATGAATGTTGTTTTACTCCAAGCTGTATAGGCTCGAAAGCCTACTACCAATTAAGCATATTAGGTGATGTGCATCTCTGTAATGAGAAGGGGTGTGGTCTAATGACATCAACACCCTATATCAGGTGTGCATAATTGTTAGGCAACTTCCTTTCCTTTGGCAAAATGGGTCAAAAGAAGGACTTGACAGGCTCAGAAAAGTAAAAAAATAGTGAGATATCTTGCAGAGGGATGCAGCACTCTTAAAATTGCAAAGCTTCTGAAGCGTGATCATCGAACAATCAAGCGTTTCATTCAAAATAGTCAACAGGGTCGCAAGAAGCGTGTGGAAAAACCAAGGCGCAAAATAACTGCCCATGAACTGAGAAAAGTCAAGCGTGCAGCTGCCAAGATGCCACTTGCCACCAGTTTGGCCATATTTCAGAGCTGCAACATCACTGGAGTGCCCAAAAGCACAAGGTGTGCAATACTCAGAGACATGGCCAAGGTAAGAAAGGCTGAAAGACGACCACCACTGAACAAGACACACAAGCTGAAACGTCAAGACTGGGCAAAGAAATATCTCAAGACTGATTTTTCTAAGGTTTTATGGACTGATGAAATGAGAGTGAGTCTTGATGGGCCAGATGGCTGGATTGGTAAAGGGCAGAGAGCTCCAGTCCGACTCAGACGCCAGCAAGGTGGAGGTGGAGTACTGGTTTGGGCTGGTATCATCAAAGATGAGCTTGTGGGGCCTTTTTGGGTTGAGGATGGAGTCAAGCTCAACTCCCAGTCCTACTGCCAGTTTCTGGAAGACACCTTCTTCAAGCAGTGGTACAGGAAGAAGTCTGCAAGGACAATGCTCCATCACACGCGTCCAAGTACTCCACAACGTGGCTGGCAAGAAAGGGTATAAAAGAAGAAAATCTAATGACATGGCCTCCTTGTTCACCTGATCTGAACCCCATTGAGAACCTGTGGTCCATCATCAAATGTGAGATTTACAAGGAGGGAAAACACTACACCTCTCTGAACAGTGTCTGGGAGGCTGTGGTTGCTGCTGCACGCAATGTTGATGGTGAACAGATCAAAACACTGACAGAATCCAAGGATGGCAGGCTTTTGAGTGTGGCTATATTGGTCACTAATTTGTTTTTGTTTTGTTTTTGAATGTCAGAAATGTATATTTGTGAATGTTAAGATGTTATATTGGTTTCACTGGTAAAAATAAATAATTGAAATGGGTATATATTTGTTTTTTGTTAAGTTGCCTAATAATTATGTACAGTAATAGTCACCTGCACACACAGATATCCCCCTAAAATAGCTAAAACTAAAAACAAACTAAAAACTACTTCCAAAAATATTCAGCTTTGATATTAATGAGTTTTTTGGGTTCATTGAGAACATGGTTGTTGTTCAATAATAAAATTAATCCTCAAAAATACAACTTGCCTAATAATTCTGCACTCCCTGTATACCGGCACTAACCAGTAATTGTTATACTGCAGCGCAATTGCTAATTCTTGTATTTTGGATATTTCACACTCTTTTAGAGTGTACCCTAATTTTAAAAAATGTAATTAAAACCAAAAACCGGTGTTGGCTACCTTGTGCTCCTTCACCGCCGCCTCCACCTACACTGCTATGTCCACCGCCTCCTCAAACTCCTACTCAATATGGAACTCCACCTCATAAATAAATTTTATTTTATTTGTACATATTTTATTTTATGTCATTTCACTAATTTGTCGCCAGTTTTTGGGTTTATAGTACCACTGCTATACCTATTAGACAGATTAAACAAACAAAAACAAAAAATTGTCAATTACATTTTTGGGTGAAATTCACCAAATTTTTGGGTGTGATGTACCACTGCTATACCTAGTAGACAGGTTTAAAAAAAAAACTGTCAGTTACATTTTCTGGTGAAATGCACCAATTTTTAGATGTAATATGCCCCTCCTCTACCTAGTTTCAATAATTTTTCCTTAACATTTTCAGGTGACAATAAACACATTTTTTCTGTCATAAACCCCTGTTCTAACAAGTAGACAGGTTAATGTAAGGGAATTATGTCTGTATCCACACATACACATATATATATATATATATATATATATATTCGGTCTTATATGCTTGTATCAATGTATACAGAGTTCCTCTTTAAAGGAAATATTTTATATTCTTATAACACCAAATCTAGTAACACAAGATAGCAGGAAGTGGCTGTCTGAAGCTCAAAACCGCATGGCTAGAAAGAGATATGCATGCTTTGCAAAAGAATGCCACATTTATGAAGAAGGTACCTGGAGAGAAAACTGCTGAATGCATGACATCATAACTGCAGAAACATATATACTCATATATACCTTTGTACGCATATATCTAACATGTGCATTAGACATATATTTTACACTTACTGCAATATGGGTTTGTATATTGACGTTCACCTTGGGTTTAGATAAAGTGAAGGACGTTCTATCAGGTAAATGTTGGTACGAAATAAACCAAGATAATTCCGCGAAATATTTGAACAAAGCGAAGGGCGACAAAGATGGTGATAAGATATCTAAATTCTAAGAATAATAAGTGCGTCACATATGTACCTTGTTTCTAAGAAATTACCATGACTTTTTTTACTTTGTTTGAATAAAGATGTCCTTGGAAATTCGCTACCTGATTGGATGTAACGTAGGGCAGGTCTATCTTGATTTGCGGTTTGAAGCTATAAATTGTCTACGATGTCTAAATAAAGGAGCAACCATTTTATACCTATCAACGTGTATTGGTCTTCAGTGGTTGTCCGGCCGGTGATTCACACACAGACAAACCAGGGGCCCTTTCAATTGGTAGCAGAGGATGGTTCACTGACTATCCAGGTGAGTAATAATTTCTGCCACTATTTATGTTGGTTGGAATGTTTCTCTCCTGGATACGGTGGATATCTAATGTATACTGGATGGCAGGTTAGTTGATGGCAGGTTAGTTTAGTGTTCATATGACTGTGGGACAGACACGAGGCAGCACTCAGTGTTCTGCGTATCCTGATAGGAGCGGCGTCTCCTATAGGCACAGTGGTTGGCAGGGGATGTTGTTCCAGGAACATACATCATATTGATGGCAGGGAATTTTCCGAATGTAGAATTAGTCTCTTCGGACGTTGGCAGGGATTTTACAAGTGGGAATTAGTCTCACTTGACGGTTTATTGAGTTACAGGATAACTCCGGATATATGTGAATGAGTTAAAGGATAACTCTGGATTTATGTGAAACAAGGAAACAAGGTACCAGGAATATATGTAAAGGAATACATATGGAACAGGAAACAGTGAGGGAAACGCATACATCTCAATGCAGATGTTGGTTTCTAACTCACTAGGATTGTCTGTGGAGTGAATTGTTTAAAGAACATAACTGTACGGTTATAACTTGGAAGGTGACATTGATTACTGCAGTGTATTAAGTCCATAAATGGTGTTGCCCATATTAGATATTTTACACGTGTGATAAGAATATTGTACTGGTGGAAAATCTGATTGTGCTGGCTTAATTGATCCTCAACAGTACTAACACAATTAATTGCTGCTATTTCTACGCTGCTATTTCCACCTCACTGTTTGCTGCTCAAATATATATATATAGTTTATTGTCGATTGCATTAAACATTATGGGTAACGGCGTGGGAAAGGATCTGGATGGTGAGCCAGAGACCAGACCCACACCGTTACATTTTGTATCAGGCACCTGTGGGATTAGTGTAACTGATCCATTTTGGGTAAATATTTGTGACCGCAGTCAGCAACTGTGTATTACGCAGATCAGCGATGTAGGTCCTCGCAATGAAGGGGACTGGGAGGAGGTTAGAAAAATGGTGGGGCTTCACCCTAAATATAACTATCCAGCCGGTGCCTGGGATGAAAATTATATGAAAACATGTTTTAAAAAATGGGAGAAAGCATTAAAAGAGTATAGGAAGAGATTTCCACCAACCCATCACATATACTTAAAACAGGATAAGGGGACAGTGAGTAAAGAGGAAGAAGTTCCATGGTCAGAAATTCTGCCCTCCTTACCAGATAAACCACCGGCATATGATGTGACGGTATTAGAACCAGAAAAGGCAACACTCCCAGCTGTCTCTACGGAGGACATGCTGCAAGACCCTTATGATAAGGTCCCCTGTCCAAAACAAGCAACCGCACCAGAATTATTATTATTTTCTGGTGAGAACCAAAAGAGAACCGGACTGTACCCGGATTTGGGAGATAGAGATTCCCTTTTGAGTACTGCAGTTATAGTGGCAGCAGCACTTAGGGAACAAAAGGATGTGGCTCCACAAGTCAAAGAGGCTCAGGAAAGGAGGAAGGAATATAGAAGAAGTATGGACATTTATGTACAGGAGTTGACCCAATTGAGGGATAAACTAAAGATAGACATAGTCTACATCAAACAACTTCCCCTTCAGGGTGTCCTTCCCATCGCGTATAATCACGAGAACCCAGATGATACTGACCTTCCTAGTGAGGAAAGGATGGATGAATTGAAGGGCATTCTGGGAGGAGAATGTGGGAAAACCAGAGCAGTGACTAACAAAAAGGACCAGCTGCTGACCGAGATAGAAAAACTAAGACAGGAGTACAGGAGGGTGAAAAAGGACTGGGAAACCAGAGCTCAGGAAGAATACGGTAGGAGAACTGAAACACAGATAGAGGCAGACAGTTTAGAACATGGAACGCCCCTGGCAACCTCCACCCCTAGAGTACCTGGAGTGATGCAACCCCTGGCAGACAAATTTTCCAAACTCGCTATAACACCTGAGGAAGGGGATAAGAAAGGCACACAACTACAGCTCCCCATGATCACTGTAGGTGACACTGAAGTCCATATCCCTCTTCCTTTAGGATTAATGAAAGAACTGAAGGATATGTGTCCCAATCCAAAAAAGGACCCTAGAGCAGCAGCTATGTTTCTGCAGAAGTATACTGCAGGGAGTCAATTAACAATGGAGGATATTCAGATAATACTCTCAGCCATAGACCCAGACACTGGCTCCCAAATCGATACAGACGAAATAAAGAAGGCATCAGAAAAGGAAGTTAGGGATGCAGGACAGGAAGTTGGCCGCCCCAATGTTTGGAAAAAGTTTTGGGATAAGATAGGAGTAGAATGGATGAAAAGATACAAAGGAGATTCAGGCTTACACACAATGCTAAATACAAAACAAGAGCCGAAAGAGGATTTTTATAGTTTCTGTAAGAGACTGTTGGATCTCTACAGTAGTACAGGGATGAATGCACCTGAATTGTTCAAGACTACATGTATGAATAATGGGGACCCTAAGACAACGCAGCTAATAAAATTAGTGAATAACGAATGGCTTACTCAAACGGTGACAGAATTTATGGATGACATAGCAAAACGCTCAGCCTCTGGTGTTTTCAATCAAAAGGGAGGAGTATTCCCATTGTTAATGCAGCAGGACATACAACAGGAGTCTATATTGTCAGGTGGGGAAAGCAATTACATGATGATGTCAGGTTTCTTCCGGGGAAGGGATAATAGAAGAGGTCCGAGAAGTAGGGGCCAAGCAAATTACCCGGGAAGAGTAGAAAGAAATCAGAAACAGGGCTGTTTCATTTGTGGGAGTCTAGGTCACTGGAGGCGGGAATGTCCAAAGGTGAGAGATGAAGATAGGAGAGGATATAGAGGGAGAGGCGCCTCAGACTACCGAGGGGGGCCCAGACAACAGGAAAGACAGCAAGATATGACAAGAAGACAACCCCAGGGAGATCTTATTAACATACACTGGCCAGCACAGGATGGGGGGAGTAGACAACCCAATCTGCAATCAGATTTACGGAGGTGGTCTGAGCATGAACACCCGTCCCCACGGGGGAACAATCACTATTAGGGGTGCCCAGAACGAGTCCCGTCCTTCATTATGCATTTTGTTCCAACTGATTGGCAAGTTTTACCACAAGTAATACTGCAAATTGATGGTATTACAGTTAATTTATTGCTTGACACCGGAGCAACGACTTCAAGCGTAAACAAAATAGACTTCATTAATGACAAATGCACCGAAGGAAGTTCTATGGGTATCAATGGGACGACAGTGATACATAAGGTGACAGCACCGCTCCCGGTTTGTACTCTTACGGGGGAACTAGTGACGCATATGTCTTTTGCAGTCCTGCTAGAATGCCCCGTTTGCCTATTAGGAAGGGATCTAATGGCAGCATTACAGATTTCATTAGTTTTTGACAAAAAGGGAAGACTGACAGCGACCTCAATGAAATGTGACCTGACAAACCCAAAGAGACGTGACATGAATGGGTTCTTTTTAAGCATACCAATGTCCCTGGAAAATCATCCAATCTGGGCTAAATGTAAAGACTCAGTAGGAACGATTAACTGTGAGCCCTACCGGCCCTGTTTGAAGGAGGGGGTTATGCCAACCTTTCAGAAACAATACCCATTGAGTGAGGAAAAGTTAGAGGGTATAAGGCCGCAAATTGAAAAATACTTGCAGATGGGAATTCTTAGGAAAATTGTCAGTCCCTGGAATACACCGATAAATCCCGTAAAAAAAAATAATGGCACATGGAGATTGGTACAGGATCTAAGGAAGGTAAACAAGGCAATTATCCCACTTCCCCCCTTGGTGGCAGACCTTACAGCTGTGTTTGGGGCCATTCCTGCGGGATCCAGATACTACACTGTAGTTGACCTCAGTAATGCGTTCTTTTCCATACCAGTGGCTTGGGATGCACAAAGTCTTTTTGCTTTTCAGTGGGCTGATGATGGTCAGGTGACTTGGACCCGTCTCCCACAAGGTTTTGGGGATAGTCCAGCAGCCTTTTCTATTGTATTAAAGGCTACATTGGAAGATTGGGAACCAAAGAGGGGATCCACCTTAATACAGTACACAGATGACCTTTTACTCTCCAATTCGGAGTTAGAAGCCTGCGAAATAGATTCACGGAGTTTATTAGACCACTTGGCAAGCAAAGGACACCTGGCCTCGAAGAAGAAAATCCAATATGCAAGTACCCAGGTAGAGTATCTGGGGTGCATAATAGAGGCAGGAGAGAGAAAGATCTCACCCGCTAGAGTCAAGGCAGTGACCTCCCTAAGCAGGCCAGGGGACAAAGCTACAATGCTGTCCTTTCTAGGGTCAATAGTGTATTGTAGGCAGTGGATTCCTGATTGCTCCCATTGGGATTCAATCCTAAGAAAAACTACACTCACAGAAGCACCAAAGGTAGTGGAGTGGACAGAGGACAGAGTAGAAGCCTTTGAGAGATTGATTCGGTCCCTGACCCAAGCCCCAGCCTTGGCCCTGGCAGATTATGGAAAGCCATTCCAATTATACTGTGTGGTATCGGGAGAAACCTATGCAGCGGTTTTGACGCAGACACACGGGGGAAGAAACAGGCCAGTTTCATACCTATCGAGAAAATTACCTCCTGTAGTTCTTGGAATGCCTCACTGTCTCCAAGCATTAGCAGCCGCGGCCATGTCAGTAAAAGATGCTACTAAGATAGTCCATGGGAATGTAATGGAACTTTTCACCACTCATACAGTTTTGTCCCTCCTTCAAAACATGACCACACAACACATGACAGCTCAGAGACTGTCCGGATATGAGACCATATTACTCAGTACGGCAAACCTGGTGATAAAGACATGTCCAGACACCTCACCAGTGATAAGATTTTTGCATACACTTTTGAGACTTAAGTGTGAAGGTTCTGACGAACAAGTAGACCCAATACCTGAACACAGATGTGATGAAGTGATCTTGTCATGCACAACACCTAGGAAAGATTTAAAGGACACGCCACAGACTGACAGTATAGATGTTTTTGTGGATGGATCATGCACAAGACCAGATGACAGGACATATCAAACAGGTTACGCAGTGGTCATGCTCCCAAATCAAGTGATAGAAGCTGAACCAATTGTCACAACTTCGGCACAACAAGCTGAGCTGGTAGCGCTCACAAGAGCCTGTGAAATATTCGCAGGACACAAAGTGAATATTTATACTGACAGTAGCTATGCATTTGGAACAGTGCATGATTATGCATTAATATGGAAAAATAGGGGATATATCTCAGCAGATGGGAAGCAGATAGCGAATCAGAAATATATAGATCACCTGCTACGTGCAATTCAACTACCAGAAGCTATAAGTGTGATAAAAGTGAAAGGACACTCTGCAAAAGGAGATTATCAAGCTATGGGAAACAATTTAGCAGACAGAGCAGCGAAAATGGCAGCCAAGAGAGACACGAGAAGGGAAAGTAAGTTATTATTCATGACAGATTTTGAAAGTGAAAACTGGGTGTCAGTAGTATATCAACTACAGAAGCAGTCTACCAGTGAGGATATCAAGTACTGGAAATCTCAGGGACTGCAGATGACAGGTACAGGTATGTGGACAAAAGATCGGATATTGGGGGTTCCCACTGCATCGGCACCGCTCCTAATATCCTATCTTCATGGTCCTGGACATTTGGGAAAACAATACATATCAGAACATTACAAGTCACTGTTCTGTACACACCAATTGCAGAGATTGATAGACGATCTGGTCGACTCATGCATGACTTGTGCACAGAATAATGTTCAAGGAAAAGCACACGGAAGACATGGGAATCTACCACCCCCTACAGGCCCTCTGCAAGATTTGCAGATAGATTACACACACATGCCAAAGCAACCCGGGAATATAAGATATCTCCTTGTAATAGTCTGTAGGTTCTCCGGATGGTGTGTAGCCATACCTACTTCAGGAGAAACAGCTGGTGTGACAGCTAGGGCATTGATAAATCAATGGATTTCAGTATATGGACTCCCTCGGGTAATTCATTCAGATCAGGGACCTGCTTTCCAGTCCAAACTAATACAAGAACTGACGAAGATTCTGGGTTTCCAGTGGAAGCTCAATATAGTCTATCACCCACAAAGTGCAGGAGTCGTGGAAAGAATGAACCGAACCATTAAGGATAGGTTAAAAAAGGCCACTTCAGGAACATTGAAGGATTGGCTGAAATTTCTACCCGCCATTCTCTACCAAATAAGAACGACACCAAATAAACAGACAGGGTTGTCACCTTATGAAGTGCTATTCGGTAGACCCCCTAATACCCGTGAGGAACCAGATATTGACAGTAACGTTTTTGCCTTGCAGGAGCAGTACGTGAAACATTTGGTAGGTATACTCTCGGAAAATCATGATAAGGTTGCTGTCACCTTTCCTCCTCTTTCCACAGACCCAACTCATCCATTCTTGCCCGGAGACAAGGTTCTGGTGAAACAACTGGCTGTCCGCCACAAGACTGGTCCAATATATCAAGGTCCATTTGAGGTTCTAAGAGTTGCTCGAACGGCTGTCCTTACTGACCAGAGTCCACAGTGGATACACGCCAGCCGACTCAAGAAGACACCAGAAGGAGTCCTCAAGGAATTCCCCGGACAAACATGAGTCCATTAGACAAGATGCCTTCAAAGGAGATGACTTTGATCATACCCCCAAGCCTGCAAAATAGATATGAGCGATGGCTAAGAGGCTATCCTAAACCACTTTGTCCAGAGGATCCAAAGACTATGCAGGACTTGTATGAGGAAGAATTTATGTTCAGGGAGTATACCAATGAACTAGAGACTGAGGACTTGAAAGATCAAAACTTTCCTGAACCGTTTAGTAAGCAAATGATTCAGAGAATGAAACTGTCAGATGGTGGGAGACAATGGATAAATCCTTTCTACTTCCGGAGGGTATTGACATGGGATGACAGGAGCAGGGTTGTCAAGGAAAAGCCCCCTAAAAGAAAACTTCCCAGGCCACCCCAGTCTCCTTGTTCCACAACATCTTTTTCTGAAGAAATAGAGAAAAAAGAAACTCATACTTTTGATATAGACACTGAAACAAAAGCAAGTCGCAGGATCGGAATCACTAAGTGTCCATCATCTCTGTTGTACTGTTTGGCAATTATATGTATCCTCGCAATTCTCTATAGTATAGTAGTGGTAACCATGCAAGCATTTATGACACACACACCAATACAAGTGAATGAAACCTTACGTGAGAGAACAAAAAGGTCTATCTATATATATAGTAGGTCCAATTACAAAAGAATCGCCTGTTGTACTAAAGGAGAAAATAAATTGTCACAATCAATGTTGAATAAAATTGTAGGTTGGCATGAGCAGAAAAAGGAAGGGGTATGTAAAATAGACGCTATAATCGTAATTATCAGGGCGTCCCCAAAGAATACCTCCATGTGTCTATCACCCAATCCAATCGATAAAGCCACTAGGAGGAAAATACAGGAATTAAAAAGACAAAGAACTCAGAAAAAAGGTCTCCTCTCCAAGACAACTTTCAAAGAGAAGGTAATAGACACACCATCTCTCCCAAATGAGAAGGTAGAACCATTAAACTGGCCAGACCCAAGTAAGGTGCCACATCATTTCCTACTAATGCATGAATTTGGTAAACAACAGTCAGAGGGAAAAGGAGACTGTTGGGTTTGTTCACACATGCATTCAGGGGAGCACATTTATCCAATGCTAGCAAAACCTATGCGCCTTCCTTCCCTTATCAACCTAACAGATCTAGAGACAGTACAAATCACAACAACTAACAAACCATTCTTGATACAAGGGTATTCTGAGCCTCCAAACTTTTGTTTTTTAAATGGTCATTATTCTAGGGATATTAAATATTTTGCTAATGCTAGATTCTGTGCAGACACAGATGTTAACTTCACACTGTTGGACATAGAAAGCTATATTACAAATCAAACAGTGGACATAAAAGGGCTCAATACAGTCGCCATTGCCGATGCTGATGAAAGAATAGAGAGAATGTTTCAGTACAATCTTACAGAATGTCCATCTTATAAGCCCCAGGTCAATCAAGGCCCATTAACTTCTTGGTTGAAGCGAGTAAACAAAACGGACATTAGGTATGGAAGTACTGACCCTATTAACATAGTTCAATGGATGTGTCTAATGGGGCTAAGAAGTGGGCAAAATACCTTCAGTGATGTTCCAGCACCTCGTCTACCAAAGGGCTGGGTAGTGTGTTGTGGATTATGGTGCCATACTACAATCCCTTTTCCTAAAGATCCTAGCTCAACAGGTTGGTGCACTCTGGTCCAACTCTTCCCATACATGAGTGCACAATCAGGAAAAGAAGTACAGATGGGACCAGCCCATGGGGTGCTCATTTTCCATAACACACACAGGAAAAAGAGGGCACTGACGAGCACATGGGAGAAATTTTACATGAGCATCTTAGGCCCGACAGGAACTGCAATGGCACTAGTAAGATTAGATGCCTTCCAGGAATTGGTCGAGGGATGGGTTAATATCACCACAAAAGACCTGGGGATGATAAATGAAGAAATGAGAAAAATAAGGATGGAACAGGAAGTGATTAGGCAGAGACAGGAGAGACTGATGATGGCAGTCACTGGACTATGTGATCAAACAGAAAACAAACAAATCTGTTGCATTTATTTCTCCAACTTCACCAAAGACACAAAGGACATTGAGGTACCAGATTACTATGATATAATCAACAGTCATCAAGAGGAGAGGGAGAGATTACAAGGGGCATTACATAATATGCCAGGGTCATGGAACCCTTTTGACTCATTAGGAGATTGGGCAGGAGGTATCTTTTCCGGGATTTTCAACTTCTTCAAAAAGGCAGGGATTGTTATTTTGATGACTTTGGTATTCCTACTCCTTATATATTGTCTAATAAAGTTCACAATATGGGGAGTAGGAAAGACCTCTCAATTGATAAAGCGTAAGAAACCACCAGAAGATTCAGGTGAATATGTCACCCTTAAAAAGGGAAGTACTCTGAAAAAGATAACTGGTGTGTGGTATAAGGAGTGATCATATGGAATGAGAATTCCATATGATCAAAGAGGGGATTGTAAGGGAATTATGTCTGTATCCACACATACACATATATATATATATATTCGGTCTTATATGCTTGTATCAATGTATACAGAGTTCCTCTTTAAAGGAAATATTTTATATTCTTATAACACCAAATCTAGTAACACAAGATAGCAGGAAGTGGCTGTCTGAAGCTCAAAACCGCATGGCTAGAAAGAGATATGCATGCTTTGCAAAAGAATGCCACATTTATGAAGAAGGTACCTGGAGAGAAAACTGCTGAATGCATGACATCATAACTGCAGAAACATATATACTCATATATACCTTTGTACGCATATATCTAACATGTGCATTAGACATATATTTTACACTTACTGCAATATGGGTTTGTATATTGACGTTCACCTTGGGTTTAGATAAAGTGAAGGACGTTCTATCAGGTAAATGTTGGTACGAAATAAACCAAGATAATTCCGCGAAATATTTGAACAAAGCGAAGGGCGACAAAGATGGTGATAAGATATCTAAATTCTAAGAATAATAAGTGCGTCACATATGTACCTTGTTTCTAAGAAATTACCATGACTTTTTTTACTTTGTTTGAATAAAGATGTCCTTGGAAATTCGCTACCTGATTGGATGTAACGTAGGGCAGGTCTATCTTGATTTGCGGTTTGAAGCTATAAATTGTCTACGATGTCTAAATAAAGGAGCAACCATTTTATACCTATCAACGTGTATTGGTCTTCAGTGGTTGTCCGGCCGGTGATTCACACACAGACAAACCAGGGGCCCTTTCAGTTAATAAATTTCACAAATTTTTCTGTTACATTCTTGGGTTGACATTATACAATTTTAGACGTAAATAGGACAGGGAATACAATTTTATAAATTCTTCAGTAATTAATATGCAGCACATCCTTTCATTCAATGCCTAAACTTTAAAAAGTTGTCACACTTTTATGCTTTAATAATTTCTCCCATAATTCAACTCTATAATTTTTAATTAGAAAAAATGTATACTCCCTTGGATGTGGTCTCTCTTTCTCACTCTCCCTCTCCGGCGTGGGAACCCTGATTCCCCGCCACCCGTGATCACCATGGTAGGCGCAGAAAAGAACATTGAAAGTTGATAGAGCAGATATCAAATTGGATCGTGAACATCACAGCGACGTGCGACATGGTAGGGCAGTAAGTTTGCACACGCCTACACGAACTGACTGACAGGGGTCAGTCCCTGCATCTTCTGGGTCTCCAATTTGTGCACATGGCCTGAGCTTGCCCTTTACCCCTTGGAGGTGCTGGCCTGTCCTGCAGCCAGTGTATTGTCTGAACGTGTGTTTAGCACGACTGCAGGGGGTTATCACAGGTTATATTTCCCAATGTTTTGGGGTGTACCCTAATTTAAAAAATAAAATTTAAAACCAAAAATCAGGGTAGGCTAACTCCTCCTCCACCGCCGCTTCCACCTACACCGCCACATCCACCGCCTCCTCAACCTCCTACTCCATATGGACCTCGTCCTCCTAGATCAAGATTATTATTTTTTATTTTTACATATTTTATGTTATTTAAAGACATTTCCCTATCCACATTTGTTTGCAGAGCACTTGCCATGCTCTTAACCACATTTTGATGCCATTTTCAGCCCTCTAGCCATTTCCATGACATTTCTAAAGCCATTTTAGTGCTCAAAAGTTCGGGTCCACATTGACTTCAATGGGGTTCGGTTTCGGGGTCAAGTACGGGTCCCTTTTTTCCAAAGTTCGGCCGAACCCGTCGAACCCGAACATCCAGGTGTCCGCTCAACTCTAATAAGGATGCTTGGGTGCTCTACTGAGCACCTGAGTATAATCAAATTCAAAGGGAGAACCAGAACATTAAACACAACCGCACACAACTGCTGCAGAACACAAATGCACTATAATATACTTTTTATGTTAGAAAGTATATTATAAGTATATTACCCCCTCAGTAAGTCACACCTATCAATAGCACACCTATACCAGTCCTTAAAAGTACTTTTGTGGCCCTATTAGCCAGCGTTTGGTATCCCCAGCAGTCTGTCCCTGCTCCACACAGCAACCTCTCCCTACACTGGCAAAAGACTGAATGTAAAATGGCGGCCAGGTCAGGTTTATTTATAAGGTAGGGGGTATGTCCATGTGCTGAAATGTCTCAATAGGCTGTCCTGTACCACCTGATGGATGTGTCATGGGTTCTTCACAATGTAAAAGAATATGGCACCGGCGGACATCACCATATGTTCGCCCGTTCGGCGAATCGCGAACGAGCAAAATTAACTGCGAAACAACCGCCGGCCAGAAATTGAAGAAATAGAACTGAAAATAAATATATTTTTTCCATCATTTTCAATATTTTTTCTATAGAGGGTGTCTGCAGTGATTATGTGGCTGGAGGTATATTAAACGTTCAATTGCTATAAATTTTACTGCAGGCCAATGGAGTACAGGCCCCAAACAGAAAACTGACAGAAAAGAACAAGTGATTATGTGGATGGAGGTATATTAGGTGGTCAGTGGATAACAATTTTTCTGTAGGCTAGTGTAGTATAGGTGCGTTTTTGGTTGGACCGCGCTGCTTCAGGAGATCACTGAAGGAAATTCCTACTCCAGATCCATTCAGAAAAATTGGATATGGGAAAGCATTTAAGTCAAACAAAGCCTCCCTTTCCCTTTCCACCGAGCTTCTGTGTAAAATCAAAGGTTGCAACAATAGTGAAGCACCTTCACATAAGTTGAGTTAAGAGGGTTTATTATACTCACAGACTCAGTTCGGTAACAAGCAGTGTAAAACAGATAAAACACCCGACCGGGTTTCGATCCAGAAAGCTTTGTCAGGGGCGTCTGATCCACCCATTCAGAGGTGGTCTTTTAAGCTGGTGGGTAAGTATACACCCACCTTCCTACATCATCACATTGCAATACACGTTATATCATAAAATATATTCAAAAAACAACTCCTTATTTAACCCCTTAAGGACCCTGCCATATTTGACCTTAAGGACCCGGCCATTTTTTACAAATCTGACGTGTCACTTTGTGGTGATAACTTTAAAACGCTTTTACTTATCCAGGCCGTTCTAAGATTGTTTTCTCGTCACATATTGTACTTCATGACAGTGGTAAAATTTAGTCAAAAATGTTCATTTTTATTTATAAAAAAAAAAAATTACAATTTCTCTAATTTCTTAGTTCTGAAGTCACTTACATGATAGAAACCATCCAAAAATGACCCCATTTTAGAAACTACACCCCTCAAGGTATTTAAAGGGCTTCTGTCACCCCCCATTTAGCAATTTTCAGTATCGGACATTAGCTATTTGCTAACGTCAGTTGAGTCCATATATATATATCACTCTTATCTCTCTCTGTGCTGTAATTTCTTTAAAAATCTTTTATAATATGCTAATTACTTCACTACCAGCAAGTTGGGCGGTTACTTGCTGGTAGCAGCCGCATCCTCGGACTATAAACACGCCCCCTCCTCCACTTTATAGACAGGGCCAGCAAGCTCTCTCCTCCTCCCGCTGGCCCTTTCAGCACATAAAAATCCCACGCCTGCGCCGTACCGGTCCTCATTCGGCACAAGCGCTCTGAGAGAAGGACGCTCGCTTGCCCGCTCCTTCCTCAGTGCGCCTGCGCCGATGACATCAACCTACACCCGGAAAAGAAGACTGCCGGCATCTATAAATTCTTCTTCACCATGCACATTTACTGATGGAGGAGAAGGCAAATGGCGGCCTGGAAAAGTATTTTCAATAAATGGTTTCAAGAGAGAACAATAAAAAACAGGATGTACCTTTACAGACTCTGGAAGTTTTAATCGAAAGGTGACTTCATTAATTTGAGCAGAAATTTGAAATGGTACAATCTATCTTTGGACCAATTTTGGACAAGGTACTTTTTTAGATTCTTTGTAGAAAGCCACACTTTGTCTCCTATATGAAAAAAAGGAGTTGATTTCCGATGTTTATCTGCGGCTTGTTTCTCGTCTTTGAGCATCGTGCAAATTTTCAACATTTTTTTCTTGAACCCTCTGCAATGTTTGGTTACTGCTGGAAGAGTAGTTGTAATTAGTGATGGACAAACATCTGCCGGAATGCAAGTTTGAGGCAGGTCCCATTCATTTTAATGGCAGGCGAACCTGAAAAACCTTCAGCTAATATCTGCAGCCAAAAAAATAATTACTAGAAGTGCACAAATAGTCCCACAACATGGACAGTGACATGACAGGTGTATTATTCGAATTTGCGATCTTCATTCACAATTTTTTTCAATGCAAAATATCGGCAATATAATTTTTGCGTATGGCAATGCGCAAATGCACTATACAGTACCCAAATGCACTATAAAGAAAGTATATCGGTATATAACACCCTGATTTAATCAGTTTTTTTGGGAGGACGACTGGTATATCACACCAGTAGAACGCTTGTCCCTCTATATACCTGCAGTATCGCAGCAGAACTGCCGCACAATACAAATGCACTATAATATACTTTCTAACATAGAAAGTATATTATAACATTGTACAAGGAAGGCAATCCATTAGAACATACATAAAGATAAAACGTAACCTTTAAAAAGGGTCGATTCACGAGTCCGTAAGTGTTTTGCACATCCGCAAAACACGGACACCGACAATGTGCATTCCGCAATTTGCGGACCGCACATCACCGACACTATAATAGAAAATGCCTAATCTTGTATGTAATTGCGGACAAGACAATTTTTTCACGGATGCGGAAGTGCGGATCTGCAAATGCGGATGTGGATCTGCAAATGCGGATGCGGACAGCACATTCAGGCCCCATTGAAAAGGAATGGGTCTGCACCTTTTCCGCAAAATTGCGGAACGGATGCTGACCCATTTTGCAGACGTGTGAATGGAAAAGATATCCCTCGGCAGCACCAAATCAGAAATCATATGTCCTACCACAATCCGGGGGGTTTCAGTGCACACCATCTTTCCCTGGGCTAGATGATGATATGGTATTGAAGGACAGGGTGAGCAAAGATCTGTCACCTGATATTGCCCTACAGGGGGGTGCTATTCTGGCCCTGATAGCCTAACTACAGATCACTCACCCTCATAAGAGCGACCCCTTACCCTACATAAAAATGGCCCTAGTAAGCCCCTAGCCCCTAGGCCCCTGACTTCCAGGTGATCACTATAAAGATATATGTGTTTTTGACTCATTATAAAAGTATATTATAAATATATTGCACCCTTCTGTGTATCACACCTATCGATAGCACACCTATACCAGTCCTCAAAAGGACTTTTGTCGCCCTATTAGCTAGAGTTTGGTGTCCTTAACAGCCTGTCCCTGCTCCACACAGCAACCTCTCCCTACACTGGCAAAAAACTGAATGTAAAATGGCGGCCAGATCAGGTTTATTTATAAGGTAGGGGGTGTGTCCATGTGCTGAAATGTCTCATTTGGCTTTCCTGTACCACCTGATGGATGTGTCATGGGTCAAAGTTCTTCACAATGTAAAAGAATATGGCGGGCAAGAATATCTCCATATGTTCGCTTGTTTGGCTAATCGCAAACATCTAAAGTTCGCTGCGAAACGACCCCCGGGTGAACCGCAAGGCCATCTCTAGTTGTGATTGGGAATGAAAACTGGATGAAGGCCTGTATTAGCATAAAAAGGACTATAAGAAGTTGAGCTATGCTCAGAGTTATTGTATGCAAACTCAGCCGTGGGGAGATAGTCCATCCAATCATCTTGCAGATAAGTTATGAAGAATCAAAGGTATTGTTCTAGAGTCTGATTGGTTCTTTCAGTTTGTCCATTAGATTGAGGATGAAAGGCAGATGACAAATGTATTCCTATCCCCAAGGCAGAGCAAAAGCTTTTCCAGAATTTAGAAGTGAATTGTACACCTCAATCTGATACCATGTTGTCAGGTATCCCATGTAATCGAAATACTTTCCGAATCATAAGTTCAGCAGTTTGTTTTGCAGTGGATATTCCAGTATTGGGAATAAAATGGGCCATTTTTGTAAGATGGTCTACAACCAGGATGGTGTTCATTGCCTTAGAAGGAAGTAGATCAACCACAAAATCCATTGAGACTGAGCCCCAAGGGTGAGAAGGAACAGGAAGTGACTGTAACAAACCTAAAGGAGAAGAGCGTGGAGTCTTATTTTGAGCACAAATTAAGCATGAGGAAACATATCTTTTGACATCCTTCTTATAACTTGGCCACCAAAAAGAACGGGATAGAAATGTCCAGCCAGCCAAGAATCATGGATTAGTTTTAGAACATCAAGTTGAGCTGTTTCTGGTACATATAATTGATGATCTAGTTGCATCCGGTAACCATTTTTTAAGCAGAGATTGACATTCCTTGTAGTAGGATTAAGGAAGGAATCATTTTCATATCCATTCTTAATTAAACTCAAGAGCACCATTGAATGAGTGGCTCCTATGAAGTTATTTTCAGATAAAATTTTGGTTTGGCTTTTGTCTTTCTGTGTAGGCTCAGAAAACATCCTAGATAAAGCATCTGCTTTACCGTATTTTGATCCAGGTCAGTAGGTGATGATAAAATTAAACCGAGAAAAGAATAAACTCCATCTTGCTTGTCTGGAAGATAGTCTTTTGACACTACAGATGAATTTAAGATTCTTATGATCAGTCAGCACAGATATAAGATTGGTAGCTCCCTCCAAGAGATGCCTCCACTTTTAATTGCTAGCAGTTCTTTATTCCCGATATCATAGTTTATTTCAGATAAGGACATTTGGCGAGAAAAATAGGCACAAGGATGCAGCACCATCTTATCTTCAGACCGCTGCGACAGGACTGCTCCTATTGCAGAATCAGATGCATTAACCTCAACAGTAAATGGTAGCTCTGGATTTGGGTGAATTTGTATCGGTGCAGATGTGAATTTAGTGACAGCATCCTAAGCCTCTGATGTCCAAGCAAAATGTACTGCCTTCTTAGTGAGTTGTGTAATTGGTGCAATGATCTTGGAAATTTTTTGGATGAATTTTCAGTAGAAGTTGGCAAAGCCAATAAATCTCTGTACATCTTTTTCATTTCTTGGAATTGGCCACTCCACTATAGACTTGATATTTCTAGGATCCATCCTCAAACTTTCCAGGGAGATAAAGTATCCAAGAAATTAAATGGTTGTCTGCTCAAATTCACATTTCTCTAGTTTGATGTATAAACAGTGTTCTCGATGTCTTTGCAGAACATTGCAGACGTGTTTGCAATGTTGGATTAAGTTTTTTGAAAAGATTAATATATCATCAAAGTAAACAATTACAAATTGATCCAGCATATCTCTGAAAACATCATTGATAAAGTGTTGGAAAGTGGCGGGGGCGTTACAAAGTCCAAAAGGCATGACAAAATACTCAAAATGACCGGTATAGGCTCCGGTGTCTCAGCTCCGTCTGTTGTACTGGACTGATTTTTTGTAGGAGGCGTGTCCCTTGCTGCAGCACTGGCTATGAGCTGTGTGCTGCGATTGGCCAGCAAGACCCATTTCACAGTTGAAGCCTTGAAACAAACTATCAGTCAACTGGAAGAGGACATGACTTTTGCAGCTACCCGCTGAAACGTGGAGGAAAGTAGCAGATTTCACAGTACAAGTACAGTGCAAAACAAAGAGAAATGGGTGCAGAATCTTTCAGACCAGGTTCTCACCCAGCCTGATATGGATGTCCTTGCGAAAGGGTTGAATTTCGCAATCACCCCAAGAACCATACCAATAGTTGGTATTATTTCAGCCACTGAAGCCTCAATCCACAGCAACAAAGTACCACAGGGTGAGGCTGAACAACTTCGCCTTAAAGTGTCTGCAGCTCTGGCCAGTGCCAAACCATCTCCTTCAAACTTGACTAGAGAAGAAAAGAGGGCAGTTACATCCCTAAAGAAAGACACAAACATCACCATCCTGCCTGCGGATAAAGGAAGATGAACGGTTGTACTTAATACATCTGACTACAATGCCAAGGTGACCACACTCCTGGATGATAACAACACATATGAGGCCCTAAGATGAGACCCAACCAGTGGCTACAAGAAGAAGGTTATAGAACTACTACAACAACTAGAAAAAAAACAAAATAATTGATCGGGCCATGTATCATCGCCTCTACCCTGGGGAAGCCCCTCCATGTATTTATGGACTTCCTAAGATACATAAGGACGGGACCCCTCTCAGGCCAATTGTCAGCAGAATCAACTCTATGACCTACAATGTGGCAAAATACTTAGAATCCTAGCACCCTTGGTTGGAAACACACATCACATACAGAACTCTCAGGATTTCACCACCAAAATCCAGAGCTTGGTATTGGACACAGAAGAAACAATGGTCTCCTGTTACATCAACCTTCACCTGCATACCCACTACAGAGGCAATTAATACAGTCAGAAAACAGTTTCTACTAGACAACACCTTTGGCTGCAGAACAGAACTTAGCCCAGACCAAGTGTTTGCCTTACTGGACCTTTTTCTGAGTACCACCTACTTCAAGTATAAGGACAAGTTCTACAAGCAAAAACATTGCTGTGCTATGGGATCGCCAGTCTCACCTATTAGCGAACCTGTATAAGGAGGAAGTAGAAAGGAAAGCCCTGACCACTTTCAAGTCATTGGTTCAGATATGTGGATGACACTTGGGTTAAAATTCATAAACAAGAGTTACAGGCTTTCACCGACCACATCAACTCAGTGGATCATAGCATCAATTTCACATGGGAAGATATGCAGAACAACAAACTGGCATTTCTGGACTGTCTTATAACAGTTGAAGAGGGAAGGAAGCTGGGAATAGAGGTCTATCGAAAACCAACACACACAGACCAGTACTTGCTATTTGATTCCCACCATCCTCTAGACCACAAACTGGGAGTCATCCAGACTCTACACCACCGGGCAGAGAAAATCCCCACCAGCACAGAGGCCAAGCCGAAGGAATTCAAACACCTCAGAGGGGCACTTAAAACTTGTGGGTATCCAGTTTGGGCCTTTGTCAAAACAGAAGGAAGGAGAAGAAAGAGCACCAAGACTACCAGTGAGGGCGAGAAGCATGACAGACGCAAGAATATGGTTATCCCATATGTAGCTGGGGTGTTTGAGAAACTCAAAAGGATTTTTAATAAACATCACATCCCTGTCTGCTTTAAACCCAGAAACACACTGAGGCAACAACTGGCTCACCCAAAAGACCCAACGCCTAAACACAAGATGGACAACAGTGTAGGCAATCCAGTGCAATGAGGAATGCTCAGAACTGTATATCGGCGAAACAAAACAACAACTACATCAGCGTATGGTTCAACATAGAAGAGCCAAAACCTCTGGTCAAGATTCAGCCGTGTACTTACATCTAAAAGAAACAGGTCACACCTTTGAAGACAGTCAAGTATGTGTTTTGGATAAGGAGGCCGATTGGTACAAACGAGGTGTGAAGGAGGCCATCTACGTAAAAATTGAGAAGCCAAGCTAGAATAGAGGCGGTTAGACATCTATTGTCTGCCAAATACAATGCTGTATTGACACCTTTTTCTGGGAAGTCTTTATCACCTACTGACTCCAATTAGGATAATGGAATCAACACCTTTGACCCCATGCTGGGTATAATGACCTCTGACCCTATGCTGGGTATAATTACCAGATGTTGATTCAGTTACATATTTATTCCCAGAGAATTCTTGTACAGTCACTCAGAATTGAGAAAGCTCGTTGGAAGAACGAGTGAAACGTTTTCAAGAAATCTACAGTACGTCCAGTTGCCTTGATTTATTCTTTACAGATATAAGTACATATAACAGAAAAAAGACATGTGTCCATCCAGCTAGGCCTGTCATCCTGCAAGTTGATCCAGAGGAAGGCAAAAAAAACCTGTGAGGTAGAAGCCAATTTTCCTCATTTTAGGGAAATAAAAAATTCCTTCCCGACTCCAATCAGGCAATCAGAATAACTCCCTGGATCAACGATCTCTCTCTAGTAGCTATAGCCTGTAATATTATTATGCTCCAGAAATACTTCCAGGCCCTTCTTGAATTCCTTTATTGTACTCACCATCACCACCTCCCCAGGCAGAGAGTTCCATAGTCTCACTGCTCTTACCGTAAAGAATCCTCTTCTATGTTTGTGTACAAACCTTTTTTCCTCCAGACGCAGAGGATGTCCCCTCGTCACAGTCACAGTCCTGGGGATAAAGGGATAAATAGATAATGGGATAGATCTCTGTACTGACCCCTGATATATTTATACATATTAATTAGATCTCCCCTCAGTCGTCTTTTTTCTAAAGTGATCTTTTACTTGTTCTGAAAGTCTTCACCGAAACTGGCTTTTCTAGGCTGCTAGATTCCAAGTAGTATCAGCTACCCAGCTGCGGAATTCTGCAGTGTATTTAGCAACTGAACATTTCCCTTGTTATAGATTGTGTCGTTTGGCTTCAGCTGTAGCACAACGGTTAGGGTCATCAAAGACTTGACTCATAGCAGAGACAAAGTTATTCAATTTGTTTAAAAGATCACTATTTGTTTCCAAGTAGGTGAGGCCCATGCAAGAGCTTCGTTAGTCAAAAGATTGATGATGAACAATACTTTTTTATTGTCACTGGTAAATGGAGCGGGCTGTATTTGAAAATAAATGCGGCATTGATTTTGGAACCCCCGATAATGAAGTCGATCTCCATTGAACTTTGATGGTAATGGCATGCGTGTATCTCTGGCTGAGCCAAGCACATCAAAAAGTTGTCTTTGCAATTCAATTATTTATCTTTGTTGATTTTGTACTAAGACTTGTAGCTGTGAAAATTTGGTGGTACCAAATTCCTGCAGTTCAGAAACTTGTTTCCTCAAGGTTGTCATAGCGGACTCCTTACTTTGGCCAGATTATTCTGTAAGAGTGATGTCACAATTGCTCACCTGAAATGAGAAATCGCCTAGGCCTGGAAGGTAGGCAAGGAGTCCAATGGCTGAGACAATCTGGAACCCTGGAGTAGCGGAGGCAAGCAGTGTTGAATAACAGTCTGGGTTGTTAACAGGTAAACACAGGAGTTAGGATATGGCAGAAGCGTGGTCAGGTAACAATCCAAATTCGGTACACGAGTAAACACAGCAGTTTAGGATAAGTCACAGGAGCTAGATAGAGGCAGGAAGCAGAATAATTTGGCAAAGAGGAAGTGACAAGGTCTGGTTTATATAGGAAGTTCCAAGCTGTGGCTGATTAGGCAAAATAAGCAGAGATTGTCCAAGACTAGGAAACTATTCACTAGGTTTAGGAGTGGAGTTGTCCTGAGTAGCCGGTAGCTCAGTGTGCAAGGCTACCGCCTGGGACACAGGAGTTTCCTGGTTCGATTCCTGACAATTAGACAGTCAGTGGATAACAATTTTACTGCAGGACAGTGGAATACAGGCCCCAAAAATTATGCTTTCACCTAACAGAAAAGAACAAGTGATTATGTGGCTGGAGGTATATTAGGCTGTCAGTAGATAAAAATGTTACTGTAGGCCAGTGGAGTACAACCCCAAAAATTATGCATTCACTGGACAGAAAAGAATAAGTGATTATGTGGCTGGAGGTATATTAGACGGTCAGTGAATAACAATTTTACTGCAGGCCAGTGAAATATAAGCCCTATAAGTTACGCATTTACAGGACAGAAAAGAACAAGTGATTATGTGGCTGGAGGTATATTAGGCGGTCAGTGGATAACAATTTTACTGCAGGCCAGTGGAGTACAGGTCACAAACATTAGGCATTCACCTGACAGAAAAGAACAAATGATTATGTGGCTGTAGGTATATTAGACGGTCAGTGGAAAACAATTTTACTGTAGGCCAGTGGAGTATAGGCCTCAAAAATTAGGTATTCACCTGACAGAAAAGAACAAGTGATTATGTGGCTGTAGGTATATTAGACGGTCAGTGGATAACAATTTTACTGTAGGCCAATACAGGCCCCAACAATTAGTCATTCACCTGTAAGAAAAGAACAAGTGATTATGTGGCTGGATTTACATTAGGCAAACACTGAATAACAATTTTACTGTAGGCCAGTGGAGTATAGCCCCCAAAGATTAGGCATTCATCTGACAGAAAAGAACAAGTGATTATGTGGCTGGAGGTATATTAGGCTGTCAGTGGATAAAAATGTTACTGTAGGCCAGTGGAGTACAACCCCAAAAATTATGCATTCACTGGACAGAAAATAATAAGTGATTAAGTGGCTGGAGGTATATTAGACGGTCAGTGGATAACAATTTTACTGCAGGCCAGTGAAGTACAGGCCCCAAACATTAAGGCATTCACCCAACAGAAAAGAACAAATGATTATGTGGCTGAAGGTATATTAGGCGGTCAGTGGATAACAATTTTACTGCACGCCAGTGAAATATAAGCCCTATAAGTTACGCATTTACAGGACAGAAAAGAACAAGTGATTATGTGGCTGGAGGTATATTAGGTGGTCAGTGGATAACAATTTTACTGCAGGCCAGTGGAATATAAGCACTATAAGTTAAGCATTTACAGGACAGAAAAGAACAAGTGATTATGTGGCTGCAGGTATATTAGGCGGTCAGTGGATAACAATTTTACTGCAGGCCAGTGGAGTACAGGCCCCAAACATTAGGCATTCACCTGACAGAAAAGAACAAATGATTATGTGGCTGTAGGTATATTAGACAGTCAGTGGATAACAGTTTTACTATAGGCCAGTGGAGTATAGGCCTAAAAAATTAGGCATTTACCTGACAGAAAAGAACAAGTGATTATGTGGCTGGAGGTATATTAGACGGTCAGTGGATAACAATTTTACTGTAGGCCAATACAGGCCCCCAAAATTAGTCATTCACCTGACAGAAAAGAACAAGTGATTATGTGGCTGGATTTACATTAGGCGAACACTGAAAAACAATTTTTCTGTAGGCCAGTGGACTACAGCCCCCAAAGATTAGGCATTCATCTGAAAGAAAAGAACAAGTGATTATGTGGCTGGAGGTATATTAGGTGGTCAGTGGATAACAGTTTTACTACAGACCAGTACAGGCCCCAAAAATTAGGCATTCACCTGACAGCAAAGAACTAGTGATTGGAGGTACATTAGGCGTGCACTGGATGAAGATTTTACTGTAGGCCACTGGAGTAGAGGCCCCAAAAATCAGGCCTTAAACTGACAGAAAAGGCCTTTTATGTCGCTGTATATACAGTACAGACCAAAAGTTTGGACACACCTTCTCATTCAAAGAGTTTTCTTTATTTTCATGACTATGAAAATTGTAGATTCACACTGAAGGCATCAAAACTATGAATTAACACATGTAGAATTATATACATAACAAAAAAGTATGAAACAACTGAAAATATATCATATTCTAGGTTCTTTAAAGTAGCCACCTTTTGCTTTGATTACTGCTTTACACACTCTTGGCATTCTCTTGATGAGCTTCAAGAGGTAGTCACCTGAAATGGTTTTCACTTCACAGGTGTGCCCTGTCAGGTTTAATAAGTGGGATTTCTTGCCTTATAAATGGGGTTGGGACCATCATTTGCGTTGTGGAGAAGTCAGGTGGATACACAGCTGATAGTCCTAACGAATAGACTGTTAGAATTTGTATTATGGCAAGAAAAAAAGCAGCTAAGTAAAGAAAAACTAGTGGCCATCATTACTTTAAGAAATGAAGGTCAGTCAGTCCGAAAAATTGGGAAAACTTTGAAAGTGTCCCCAAGTGCAGTCACAAAAACCATCAAGCGCTACAAAGAAACTGGCTCACATGCGGACCGCCCCAGGAAAGGAAGACCAAGAGTCACCTCTGCTGCAGAGGATAAGTTCATCCGAGTCACCAGCCTCAGAAATCGCAGGTTAACAGCAGCTCAGATTAGAGACCAGGTCAATGCCACACAGAGTTCTAGCAGCAGACACATCTCTAGAACAACTGTTAAGAGGAGACTGTGTGAATCAGGCCTTCATGGTAGAATATCTGCTAGGAAACCACTGCTAAGGACAGGCAACAAGCAGAAGAGACTTGTTTGGGCTAAAGAACACAATGAATGGACATTAGACCAGTGGAAATCTGTGCTCAGATGAGTCCAAATTTGAGATCTTTGGTTCCAACCACCGTGTCTTTGTGCAACGCAGAAAAGGTGAACGGATGGACTCTACATGCCTGGTTCCCACCGTGAAGCATGGAGGAGGAGGTGTGATGGTGTGGGGGTGCTTTGCTGGTGACACTGTTGGGGATTTTTTCAAAATTGAATGCATACTGAACCAGCATGGCTACCATAGCATCTTGCAGAGGCATGCTATTCCATCCGGTTTGCGTTTAGTTTGACCATCATTTATTTTTCAACAGGACAATGACCCCAAACACTCCTCCAGGCTGTGTAAGGGCTATTTGACCATGAAGGAGAGTGATGGGGAGCTGCGCCAGATGACCTGGCCTCCACAGTCACCGGACCTGAACCCAATCGAGATGGTTTGGGGTGAGCTGGACCGCAGAGTCAAGGCAAAAGGGCCAACAAGTGCTAAGCATCTCTGGGAACTCCTTCAAGACTGTTGGAAAACCATTTCAGGTGACTACCTTTTGAAGCTCATCAAGAGAATGCCAAGAGAGTGCAAAGCAGTAATCAAAGCAAAAGGTGGCTACTTTGAAGAACCTAGAATATGACATATTTTCTGTTGTTTCACACTTTTTTGTTATGTATATAATTCCACATGTGTTAATTCATAGATTTTCATAGTCATAAAAATAAAGAAAACTCTTTGAATGAGAAGGTGTGTCCAAACCTTTGGTCTGTACTGTACATAAGACAAGGACCATTCTTTCTTCTGGGTGGTGGCAAATATTGGCTGGCATGAGAAAATTCAATTACACGTGATCGTCACAGGTGTTGAATTCCTCAGAGATCCATGCCATATTAATTTTTTGTAATGTGAGGTAGTCCACACTGTCGTGAGCTAGGTGAGTGTGCTTATCAGTCACGATCCCAGTCACGAGCTGAATGTCATTTTGGACAAGAGTTCCATGGCAAATTGCACCAGCTCTGGCCACAGGTCAAGCCTGCACACCCAGTACTCCAGGGGTTCCTCGCTTCTCAGAGCGTCCACATCGGTCGTTATCCTGATGTAGTAGGACACCTGTCAGTCTTGGCGTTCCCTGAGGCTGGATCCAGAGGGTGGCTCTTGACGGCTTGGCTGCAAGAATGATCTCAGATCCGAAGTGGCCAACACATCCTCAAACTGCCCTCTTCTTGAAGGTGCGGTAAGATTGGTACCCGCACCTGTTTTGCTGTGGGTGGAAATTCCTCTGCCAGCACCCGCAACAGCAGAATTCAGCATCTCTCGCGGCAAGACCTGGAAATGCTGCATTTTGACAACCCTCTGTGATGGTGGTAACATGTCCGCTATCTTGTGTTTGTACCAGGGGTCTAAGTACGTTGACACCCAGTACTGGTCCTGGCCCTTTATGCTTTATATATGGGGGTCCCTTTTCAAACATTGGAGCATAAAGGCCCCCATTTGCACTAAATTGGAAGTGGTCAAGCGCCCTGGCTCCTGCTTATCGCCCAGGAAAATGTTGTCCTCTGTCTCCTCCCCCCAGCCACGGACAACACCAGGGATCCCTGAAAAGTTTAAAGTCTCCCTCAAAGTCTGCTCTTCTTGCTCCTCCTTTTCTTCCTTTCCCAGCCACCATCCTCCTCTGACTCCTCTTCACACTCCTGCTGTCTTGTCTCAGATCTTTTAAAATGGGCAGAGATTTTCCTGGCCTGCTGCAAGACATCCTGGACCCAGTGGTTTTTGGCAACGAATCGCTGCATGACAAAGTTCAGGACGTGTGCCATGCACGGCACGTGTGTCATTTTGCCCTGTTTCAATGCGCTCAGCAGATTGGCACCGTTGTCGCACACCACTTTACCAACTGTCAAATTGAGCAGAGTAGCCATTGATTGGCCTATTAAAGCAGTGCAGGACCGGTGTGGCTCTTGGCCTCCAGGCACAACATCTGCAGCACAGCATGGCAACGTCTCACCTGGCACATCAAATTGGTTCTGGGGAACTTGGGGGGTGCAGCGGAAGAGGCTGTAGCAGTGGAAATGGAGGAGTCAGCTGAGGAGGAGACGGAGGATGGAGTAGGAGGAGGAGAAGAAGAGGCAGGCCTGCATGCAATCCGCGGCGGTAACACCAAATACACACAGGTGCCAAGGGTTACATGCTTGATGGCCGTCATAAGGTTCATCCAGTGGGCAGTAAAAGTTATGTATCTTTTCTGCCCGTGTTTGATAGACCACGTGTCTGTGGTCAGATGTATCTTGGCACCGACACTGTGTGCCAGAGATATATTCAATTGCCGCTGAACGTGGCCATATAGCTCTGGGATGCCCTTCTGGGAGAAATATTTTCTTCCTGGGACCTTCCAATGTGATGTGCCAATGGCCACAAATTTTATAATGGCCTCCGAGTCCACCAGTTTATATGGCAGTAGTTGGCGGGCTAGCAGTTCTGACAAGCCAGCGGTCAGCCGTTGGGCAAGAGGGTTATACGGCATCATCAACTTTTTACACTCAAACTTTTGAGCCACGGAAGCCTGCCTTCTGCCAGATGAATGTGACGACGGCATGGTGGACAGTGGAGTGGAGGATAAATGGGAGGAGAGAGGATAATGAGAAGAGGCAGGACATGGAGCACCAGAAGTGTGGCATTGTGGGTACTGATGGCGTTGCTCCCTCTGGGCTCGGTGATGGGAGGCCAGTTGCATTCTTAAGGCAGTCGTCCCTCAGTGAGTGTTGGGCTTACTTATGCGTTGACAGCACAGGCTGCAGATGGCAACACTATTGTCAGCAGCTGACACGTTAAAAAAAGCCCACACTGCGGAACCATGTGCCGGCGTCCTGGGAGCACAAGCTGTGACCATGAATGGTGGATGGTTCTCTCCAGATACATTTGCAGTCTGCTTTTTGCCTCCTGTGCACTGTGATTTCTGCCTGCTTCTCCTCCTTCTCCTCCCTATCTGCTGCTCCGTCTCTCCCTCTAAACTTCCCTCTTCTTCCTCTCTTGTGGGCACCATCGACACGCCATCATCGTCACCTTCACCACCACTGAAATTAGAGATCTCGGAGTAGGCAGCAACAGCGAGGACCACCCTCATTGGGCTGATCTGGGTACTGTCGTCAGACCGCTGGGTGGCGGGCGTTGCTACCTCCTCTTCCTCATCCAATGCCAAGAATGGCTGAGCATCGGTAAGGTCTGGGAATGGATGGGAAAACAATTCCTCTGACTCGAGTGGAGGGGCTATGGTGGTGGTGATGTCTTTGGGGATACACACAGCAGAGAGTGAGGAGGGTGCAGATACAGAGGATGAGGAGGGTGCAGAAGCCGAAGGCTCAGTGAGCCACTCAACCAACTCTGGTGTGTCCTTTGTCGTAATCGTATGCACCTTCTCCAATTTCCCACATAGGCTCCAGCCTGCTGCACCTGCCCAGCCCCTACCGAGGGGCAGACACAGGCAGCAAAGGGCCCCTGTGCAAAGGATGTACCTGGGCTCCCCCAAACCACACATACAAAAATAAACATATCTGCGCAAATAAAAACATATTTTGAATATGTTTACAATATGTATATATATATATATATATATATATATATATAATATTTCATACTAGGTCACACCTCTAACTCTGCCCAAAGCATAACTATACACACCCAGTACCCTTAATGCCCCCACATAGTAATCATTCCCCCTTTGTGCCAGTACATACTAGTTATGTCCAGGTATGTGCCCCCTCACAGTTGTAATGGTCAGACATGTTTCCCCTTCACAGGAAGTTAAAAAAATATATTCACCTAGTTCCTCATGATCACAGTTCAGCCGCTGGCGCTCCACAGTAGTAGCAGGATGTAGTGTCACACATTGCTCTGCTGGTCTGTGTAGTAGGAGGAGCACAGCAGATTCCCGACCACAACGCTCCTCCTCCTACACAGACCAGCAGTGTGATAGATGACTCTACATCCTGCTACTACTGTGGAACCAGGTCCACATTTAGATTTGATGCTGCCCTAGGCACTTTAGTGCCAGCTTTCTGCCCCCAATAAAGTCCATAGCTGATGGTAAAATGCTCCCTTGGCCTTCAGCTATCCCTCAGGACTCCCTAATACATTTGGACAATTAAAGGACTGACCTGTTATGTGTGTGCTTGGCAGATGAAGGCATCTGTATTGGTACCACATTCTTATGTGCCTGCATTACTGAGAAAAAATTATGTTTTATTATATACAAATGGGGGCATTACCATTACACCTTGAGGCTCCGCTCTCTCTATAACTGCCGCACCCTCTGCACTGGGTGCGGATGATATTTTCACTGCCAGGTCCTGTCAAAGTAGACAGCAGATCCTCTAGGTGTAATGGTAATGCCTCCGTTGCTCCTAGAGGAAAATTAGCATATATTCAAATATTATTATTTTTTCTCTCAATAATGCAGGCATATATGAACATGGGCCCAACACAGACCGACACTGATGGGTGGCTTTATCGCTGCCCTATCCATTTTACAGACTAAGGCAGCTCTAAAGCATCACCGGGCTCACTGCCAGGCGGAAGCTACTCCCAAATAGTATCCCCAGTGGTAATAAGGCTCCCTAGAGTGCCCTCAGTACTAATAAGGCCTCCCTATAAGGCACCTCTAATAATCTATAAGGCACTTATATAGAGCCCTCAGTAGTAGTAACGCCCTCCACCACTGCTCACAGTATTTATAATGTTCCCTGCAGTGCCCCCTTTAATTATAATTACTCCTTCCATACCCCCTGGAGTTATATTTATCTCTATAGTGCCCCCATTAATTATAATGCCTGTCCTCTCCCTCCCATCTTCTATACCATGCAGTCCCATGTAAATAACACTAGTCGTTTCCCACCAGTCTTCTATATTATACAGTCCCATGTAAATAACCTATCTTCCTTACAGTCTTCTATACCATGCAGTCCCATGGAAATAACCTCACTCCTCTCCCTTCAGTCTTCTATACCATGCAGTCCCATTTAAATAGCAACAGTCCTCTCCCTACAGTCCCATGTAAATAACTTCTCTTCCTTACAGTTCTCTGTAACATACAGCCCCATGTAAATAACTTAAATCCCCTCCTTCACCCCCTCCAACACATAGTCCCATATAAATAACATCACTCCTTACCCTCCAGTCTTCTAAAATATCCATCCCATGTAAATAACACCAGTCACCTCCCTCCAATCTTCTATAACATACAGTCCCATGTAAAAAACATATCTTTCTTATAGTCTTCTATAACATACAGTCATATGTAACTGACACCCCTCCCTTCAGCCCCTGTAACATACAGTCCCAATTAAATAACATATTTCCCTCCCACTAAGCAGGGAGGCGGTATATTGGGGAGAACCACATCTCCAAGCATTTCTCTTGCACTTACATTCATTCCATGGCATCACAGGTCTACACTGCTGAGTGCTGCCTCTTTCTTCACTGGTTGCATGATGGTGACCTCATCACAGGTTCTACCTCCACTTCCACTGCTGAAAAATCACATGACTATGATGTTATCGAAGGTCCTTCAGCTATGCAGTGTAGACACAAATGGGCAGCAGATTTGCAGTAAGTGCTAATCAGGCCCACCCCTACAAAACTCTGCCCACTCCCGACCTCCACACCAAGGTGCCCAGGTTACCCTGTTGGCAGAGGTAGGGAATGAAAAATATGATAAGATAAAAAAAAAAAAACGCCTCTGCTGGCACTGGAATGGGCCCCCTCCCTTGCTGGGTCCCTGTGCAGCTGAACCAGCTGCACAGGTAACATGTCCGCCCCTGCCCCTAAAACACCAGTGGAATGGCCTGCCTCTTACTCTGCCTGTCATTTTCAAAATGACCCTGTGGCAAAATGCCTAAAGAAGACCAGTATTTGTGGAAGCAGGTACATCGCACTTCTCAATCAGTATTTTGTGGAAACAGGTATATAGAACACCAGAATCATTATTTGGTGGAAGCAGGTATATTGCACCCCTCAATCAATATTTTGTGGAAGCAAGTATATTGAACCCCTGAATCAATATTTGAGGGAAGCAGGTATATCGCACCCCTCAATTTGTATTTTGTGGAAGCAGGTATATCAAACCCCTTAATCAGTATTTTGTGAAAGCAGGTATATAGCACCCCTCAATCAGTATTTTGTGGAAGAAGATATATAGAACCCCTTAATCAGTATTTTGTAGAAGCAGGTATATCGCACCCCTTAATCAGTATTTTGTGGAAGCTGGTGTATCGCAGGCCTCAATCAATATTTGGTGGAAGCAGGTATATCGCACCCCTCAATCAGTATTTTGTGGAAGACAGTATATCGCAGGCTTCAATCGATATTTGGTAATAGCAGGTATATTGCACCCTTCAATCAGTATTTTGTGGAAGCAGGTATATAGAACCCCTTAATCATTATTTTGCAGAAGCAGGCATATCCCACTCCTCAATCTGTATTTTGTGAAAACAGTTATATAGAACCCCTGAATCAATATTTGGTGGAAGCAGGTATATCTCACCCCTCAATCAGTATTTTGCAGAAGCAGTTATATCAAACCCCTTAATCAGTATTTTGTGTAAGCAAGTACATTGCACCCCTCAATCTGTATTTTGTGGAAGCAGGTATATCAAAACTCTTAATCAGTATTTTGTGGAAGCAGGTATATCGCACCACTCAATCAGTATTTTGTGGAAGCAGGTATATCACACCCATCATTCAGTATTTTATGGAAGCAGGTATATAGAACCCCTTTAATCAGTATTTTGTAGAAGCAGGTATATTGCACCCCTCTATCAGTATTTTGTGGAAATGGGTATATCGCACCCCTCAATCAGTATTTTGTGAAAGCCAGTGTATCGCAGGCCTCAATTAATATTTGATGGAAGCAGGTATATCGCACCCCGCAATCAGTATTTTATGGAAGCAGGTATATCACACCCCTGAAATCAGTACTTTGTGGAAGCAGATATATAGAACCCCTTAATCAGTATTTTGCAGAAGCAGGTATATTGCACCCCTCAATCATTATTTTGTGGAAACAGGTATATAGAACACCTGAATAAATATTTGGTGGAAGCAGGTATATCAAACCCCATAATCAGTATTTTGAGGAAGCAGGTATATCGCACCCCTCAATCAGTATTTTGTGGAAGCAGGTATTTAGAACCCCTTTAATTAATATTTTGTAGAAGCAGGTATATTGTACCCCTCAATCAGAATTTTGTGGAAACAGGTTTATAGAACCCCTTAATCAGTATTTTGTGGAAGCAGGTAAATCGCATCCCTCAATCAGTATTTTGTGGAATCAGTTATATCAATCCCCTTAATCAGTATTTTGTGGAAGCAGGTATATCGCACCCCTCAATAATTTTTTTTTTTTGGAGGGGGCAACAGGTATATCACACCTGGTTGTATAAGAAATGTTTTTTTAAGAAATGAAAAGCAACTCATTGCACCAGTTGGGATTAAATAACTTATTGAGAGCTGAAAGATAATCGCCCATGCAGTAATTATCTAATAGGGGGCTCATACCATTTTGCTTAGTTAAATCCAGGTGCCGCCTTTTTTTGGGACAGGCAGTATATTTAATCATGGAGCTTGTATAATAATGATGCTAATTTGATTTAAAGTATATATCATGTCTAATTCTTTTTTATTACTTTTTTATTGATTAGTGATTGGTCATGATTATATTGTGTGGGGTATATCTCTGGTAGACAGGCTAGCGGACCCAGTATAGAGACAATCACAAAGTCTTTAACTTAAATAGTTCAGTGTTTATTCACACATAAGGAAAAACAAAATGACTATTCACAGGCTTGGTGTTTGTTCACACATACAACAAAATCGTCACCTGGTTAGCAGTTTTCCACCCATAGTCCACAGCAGGCTCTAGGGGCCTGTTTCCCAGCATGCGTCTCTCAGCCCTTTACCATGGCACAAATTCACAGGTCCCAAAACATAGAGACTCTCCAGCTTCTCTGTCAGATGGAGGATAAACCACACCCAGCTGAGACTGCTGGCTGGGTTTAATATAGGCCAAAAAGACCGAGCCTGGAGCGTGGGGAGAAACCACCTACCCTGCACTTTAGCTACTTCCAGTAAGAGCCAGCGCAGATTGGCTTTACAGCCATACTAACAAAAAACTGTGTCAGTCAGCACTAGCTGCCGCTGACACTTAAAACTACTGGCTCTTACCTCACCGATGCCAGGAATCACGATGACACATACCTTACATCAATGATGTCCCATTGCGCCTTCCTACAATTGTTACACACACACATATGTTCCTTTTCTTTATTATGATCATGTGGGTAGATTTATATTGAATTATTATGAATGTGGTCTCTCAGTGGTGCTTGTATTTATACTATGACCATGTAGTTTATTTAATTGAGATGTCACGCACTGTGTCTATATATGTGGAAGAGTTATATCCCACGGCCTTATTAATGGCTATATGCTCTGTTTCTGATCACATGACTTAACAATCACATGATCACATCAAGACGCCTTGTGCATGCGCTGTATGATCCCATCTGGATACACTCCGTCACACGTGACTTTATGCGCCGCGCATGTGCGGCGGTTACGTGGGGACGCGCTGGAAGATGTGAATCAGCCATCATGGCCGAGCCGCACTACACATGGAGTGTCTCATGTGATTTCTTTTACAATCATTTAGTACCCACCTCTTTTCTCTCTATATACCCTCATTTTATCCAAATAAACACCTCCTGACCAAGCCTGAGGGGCGAAACACGTATTGAGGTGCTAGTACGTGGCATGAAATCTCAGTGAATCTCAAATCATGTCTGTGGGTAGGTTGTTGTAGCCTTATATGTCTCCTTCTCCTTAGTAGCTGGTTACTTTTCTTATATGTAGAGGTGCTGTGTAGAGCATCTGAATAGTATTATCTTTTGTGTTACCTGTGTATGTTCCATAGAGCACATTGGCCAATCATATTATCACTTTTTTGGCAGAATATCATAATCTGTCTCTTTTGCATTGTTTATGTATTTAGAATCTTATAGCTAACTTGACGTAGAGTATAATACTTAGAGCCTCCTATATCAACTATGTACTCAGCTCTATATATTTAGCTTCATAAGGTTTCCTGTATTATTAATGTACTCAGCTTTATATATTCAGCTTAATAGGGTTTCTTGTATTATCTATATATCCAGTAGTGTTTATCGAGCACCAAAGTGCTTGTGTGCTCGGGTGCTCTGGCCGAACAAATCGGTATGCTCATGTGCTCTACCGAGGACCCGATCGCAATGGAAGTCAATGGGATAACCTCAGGCACCCCCTGCTCTGAAGAAAAGAAGGTGTCTTGTTCATTAAAAAGGTTAGAAATTGATGGAAACCACATCAGAATAGTTTGGAAACAGCATTAAGAGGTTGGATGCGTCTCAGACTCCTATTATTTACAACATACAATAGACAATCACAAAAAGGCTATATGTCAAAAGCCAAGTATATGCAAGCCATCAATCTATCCACGAGACAGATGACAGGCTTAATCAGCATACCTTACAATGTCTTGTGCACTATGAGACATTGCAAACCAGCTCTCATCTGACTGAGAGCCAGTAAGCCTCAAAGTTACTTCAGATCTGTTAGATGGCTTGGGAGGACCTGCACACCTAGATCGATAGTCATGAACAGTGCCATCTATTGGTTTCATAGTCTTATGACAAGATTTTTAGTGTAGCCTTTTGCATGGAAAATTTGTGATAAAAATTAGCAAATAGAATATTCGCGATCTACACTACGTCATGAACAGCTCCATCTTTTGGATTCATAGTCTTGTCATAAGACTATGAAACCAATAGATGGCGCTGTTCATGAGTCATTATAAGCAGGGCAATAGTCCTCAGATACACCCTAACAAGCTTATATTACCGCAGATTAAGTGCTAGAAGATGTGTGAATGATAGCAGAAATCCGATATACACCTCGGTGTTAGCGCATGCTATTATAGGCTGAGTGCTACACGATGTGTGGACTCTGTTGAGCAGTGTGCCTCACTTACTAGCGCCCCAACAAGATGAACAGCTCCATCTATTGGTTTCATAGTCTCATGACAAGACTAATTGTCTTGTCATAAGACTATGAAACCAATAGATGGTGCTGTCCATGACTCATGAACGGCGCAATCTATTGGTTTCATAGTTTTATGACAAGACTATTACTCTTGTCATAAGACTATGAAACCAATAGATGGCACTGTTCATGAGTAGTGCAGATGTCAAATTTTCCATGCAAATGGTTTTTCAGCTGAAAAACAAGGCAGATTTTGCTCATTTGCATGTCTTTCCCATATGCCCATGTTTATGTAAATGTGTTTTCACATGACAAAACTGTATAGAAAGGTTATTGAATATTATATTAGGACAATAAGAAAACTTTTTCTCTCCTTAATGATATTGATCTACTTGTGCAGGTCCACCCAAGCCATCCAACAGATCTGAAATAACTTTGAGGCTTAGGGGCTCTCAGTCAGATGAGAGCTGGTTTGGAATGTCTTATAGTGCATAAGGCTGCCATTGTAAGTTATGCTGACTAAGCCTGTCATCTGTCTCATGGATAGATTGATGGCTTGCATATACCTGGCTTTTGGCATATAGCGTTTGTGAGTTTGTCTATTGTATGTCATAGATAATAGGTGTCCAAGATGCATCCAGCCATCCTCTTAATGCTGTTTCCAAACCATTTTGATGGGGTTTCCATCAATTTCTAACCATTTTTTATAAACCATACACCCTCTCATCTTCAGAGCAGGGGGTGCCTGGTCTGATGCTTGGGTCTCCCATTAACTTTCATTGTATTAAATTGTACTCGAGCACCTGCAGTATTTCGCTGAGCACTCGGATGTGCCGATCATAGCGATGCTCGAGCTGAACAGCAGTTCGGCCGAGCATGCTCGGCTCAACACTAATATCCAGGTCTTTATATATCAAGATTCAGAGACCTGTTTTGAGCTCACATTCTGTGTTGCCCTAGTGGAGTGGATTACTATTTATGTTCTTTATAAGCCTTGGGCTTATATTTTGTGTTGCCCTCATGGAGTGGAGTATTATCTATGTACTCAGCTTTATATATTCAGCTTGATATATCTGTCCCGGGCTTTCCTTGGTGGAGTGTAATAATTGGGGCTTTTTGTATTTTCTATGTACTCGGCTTTGTATATGCAGTTTAATATATCTGCTTTTGGCCTATACCCAGCTATCATGACATGGAGTGCTTTATCTGATTAATGTGCCTCATGTAATTTTTTCTGTATTCATTTCCACCGTGCCTTTCTTTCCCATTTATTGTAATAGAGTTATATATTTTGATTAAATAAAGATTACTATATATTTTAGAGGTATAGTCCCATGATCTTTCTTTTTTGGTTCAGGATATGATATTTTTGATCAGGGGGCATTATTTGGAGAAGTATGAGGTTTTTGTAGGTTCTTAGGAGATGGATAAGTACCTGGTGTGGAAGTCAGGCCAACACAATCGTGGGGGGGACCTGGCCTCTTTGCTGGGGTGCTATCTCGCTGCTGCCAGAAAAAACATTGACCTAATGGGCCATGAAAGACATGTACTGCCCCTGCCCATAAGAATCTCTCTAAGTGTCCTACCGTGGGTGACAAAGGAGAGGAGGAGAAGCAGAAAGAGAGGATGACAATGTGAAAGACACCAAACTGCTTTTGGATGTGGCCTGGCTGGTACAAGGGGGACTGAGAGGAGATGCTACCTCTGTTTGCCCATAGGACAGGGTGCTGCTGCTTTATGCGTTTCAATAGAGATGTGGTGCCTACATTTGTGTTTGTCTGCCCATGTCTTTTTATGCTCTTCCATAGCTTGCTCATGCCGTTGCTTTTGTCTACTGGCAGTGTGGAAAACAAATGCCAGATGGGAGATACTCGGGCAGGAGAGAAAGAGGTAGCCAAGCTTGGCATAGCTCTGACACGTTTTGGGCCTAACCCACCAACAGCATCAGTGGCATCTCCAGATCCCATAGCAGCTGTGGCCTTGACTGTTCTTTGGGAGGTATGTGGCTTCTTCACTTTATTGCTGCCGCCATCACCCTCCTCATCTGATGTTGCCCCCTCCTCAGCACCCATTCCGGCTTCCAGGTCCTGTCCAGTGCACAATTGTCAACAGAGTCCTCACCCTCCTTTTCACTTCTATCAGACTGTGGGATATCAAGGTGGGTTCTTTGGCTCCCTCCCCTGCTCTTCCCCGACTGCCTCTGTTGCTGCCCCCAACACTAGGGATGAGCGAACCCGAACTGTATAGTTCGGGTTCGTACCGAATTTTGGGGTGTCCGTCATTACGGACACGAACTCGGACATTTTCGTAAAAGTCCGGGTTCGGGTTCGGGTTCGGTGTCCGTCGCTTTCTTGGCGCTTTTTGAAAGGCTGCAAAGCAGCCAATCAACAAGCGTCATACTATTTGCCCCAAGAGGCCGTCACAGCCATGCCTACTATTGGCATGGCTGTGATTGGCCAGAGCACCATGTGACCCAGCCTCTATTTAAGCTGGAGTCACATAGCGCCGCCCGTCACTCTGCTCTGATCAGCATAGGGAGAGGTTGCAGCTGCGACGTTAGGGCGAGATTAGGCAGTGATTAACTCCTCCAAAAGACTTCATTCAGAGATCGATCTGCAACTGTGGATGATTGAACTGCTGCTATTGAATTGCTCACTGTTTTTAGGCTGCCAAGAGCGTTTTTCAGTCACTTTTTTCTGGGGTGATCAACGGCCATTTTGTGTCTTGTGGTGTGCCAGCACAAGCTGCCACCAAGTGCATTTAACCCTCAATTGTGTGGTTGTTTTTTGGCTAAATCGTACATCAGGGTCAAGCTGTCACACCAAGTGCATTTAACCAGCAATAGTGTGGTTATTTTTTGGCCATATACTACATCAGGGGCAAGCTGAGCCTGTCACCAAGTGCATTTAACCCTCAATGGTGTGGTTGTTTTTTTGGCTAAATCCTACATCAGGGTCAAGCTGTCACACCAAGTGCATTTAACCAGCAATAGAGTGGTTATTTTTTGGCCATATACTACATCAGGGGCAAGCTGAGCCTGTCACCAAGTGCATTTAACCCTCAATGGTGTGGTTGATTTTTGGCTAAATCCTACATCGGGGTCAAGCTGTCACACCAAGTGCATTTAACCAGCAATAGTGTGGTTATTTTTTGGCCATATACTACATCAGGGGCAAGCTGAGCCTGTCACCGAGTGCATTTAACCCTCAATGGTGTGGTTGTTTTTTGGCTAACTCCTACATCAGGGTCAAGCTGTCACACCAAGTGCATTTAACCATCAATAGTCTGGTTATTTTTTGGCCATATACTACATCAGGGGCAAGCTGAGCCTGTCACCAAGTGCATTTAATCCTCAATAGTGTGGTTGGTCAAGCTGTCACACCAAGTGCATTTAACCATCAATAGTGTGGTTATTTTTTGGCCATATCCCAGTCTAATTCTGTCAGTAAACAAATACCTGTCACCCAGCGCCTAAATACTAGGCCTCAAATTTATATCCAGCTAAATCTGTCGTTACTGCTGTGGCTGGTCAAGTTATCTAGTGTCCGTCAAAGCACTTTTGTTCTGGGTTGAAATACAATTCCCAATTTAGCAATTTCCTAATTTAGTGGTTTCTGCTGTATCAGAGCTATTTTAAATCTATCCCTAAAAGGGTATATAAGATTCAAGGTGCACATAGGGTCATTTTGAATAACTTCACACACACGCTACTGTGCATTTCCAAGTCTAATTCTGTCAGTAAACCTATACCTGTCACCCAGCACCTAAATACTGGGCCTCAAATTTATATCCAGCTAAATCTGTCGTTACTGCTGTACTGCTGTGGCTGGTCAAGTTATCTAGTGTCCGTCAAAGCACTTTTGTTCTGGGTTGAAATACAATTCCCAATTTAGCAATTTCCTAATTTAGTGGTTTCTGCTGTATCAGAGCTATTTTAAATCTATCCCTAAAAGGGTATATAAGATTCAAGGTGCACATAGGGTCATTCTGAATAACTTCACTCACACGCTACTGTGCATTTCCAAGTCTAATTCTGTCAGTAAACCTATACCTGTCACCCAGCGCCTAAATACTAGGCCTCAAATTTATATCCAGCTAAATCTATCGTTAATGCTGTGCTGCTGCGGCTGGTCAAGTTATTTAGTGTCCGTCAAAGCACAGTTTTTGTTCTGGGTTGAAATACAATTCCCAATTTAGCAATTTCCAAATTTAGTGGTTTCTGCTGTATCAGAGCTATTTTAAATCTATCCCTAAAAGGGTATATAAGATTCAAGGTGCACATAGGGTCATTCTGAATAACTTCACACACACTCTACTGTGCATTTCCAAGTCTAATTCTGTTAGTAAACCTATACCTGTCACCCAGCGCCTAAATACTAGGCCTCAAATTTATATCCAGCTAAATCTATCGTTAATGCTGTGCTGCTGCGGCTGGTCAAGTTATTTAGTGTCCGTCAAAGCACAGTTTTTGTTCTGGGTTGAAATACAATTCCCAATTTAGCAATTTCCAAATTTAGTGGTTTCTGCTGTATCAGAGCTATTTTAAATCTATCCCTAAAAGGGTATATAAGATTCAAGGTGCACATAGGGTCATTCTGAATAACTTCACACACACTCTACTGTGCATTTCCAAGTCTAATTCTGTTAGTAAACCTATACCTGTCACCCAGCGCCTAAATACTAGGCCTCAAATTTATATCCAGCTAAATCTGTCATTACTGCTGTACTGCTGTGGCTGGTCAAGTTATTTTGTGTCCGTCAAAGCACAGTTTTTGTTCTGGGTTGAAATACAATTCCCAATTTAGCAATTTCCTAATTTAGTGGTTTCTGCTGTATCAGAGCTATTTTAAATCTATCCCTAAAAGGGTATATAAGATTCACAGTGCACATAGGGTCATTCTGAATAACTTCACACACACGCTACTGTGCATTTCCAAGTCTAATTCTGTCAGTAAACGTATACCTGTCACCCAGCGCCTAAATACTAGGCCTCAAATTTATATCCAGCTAATTCTGTCGTTACTGCTGTGGCTGGTCAAGTTATTTAGTGTCCGTCAAAGCACATTTTTTGTTCTGGGTTGAAATACAATTCCCAATTTAGCAATTTCCTAATTTAGTGGTTTCTGCTGTATCAGAGCTATTTTAAATCTATCCCTAAAAGGGTATATTAGATTCAAGGTGCACATAGGGTCATTCTGAATAACTTCACACACAATCTACTGTGCATTTCAAAGTCTAATTCTGTCAGTAAACGTATACCTGTCACCCAGCGCCTAAATAATAGGCCTCAAATTTATATCCAGCTAAATCTGTCGTTACTGCTGTGGCTGGTCAAGTTATTTAGTGTCCGTCAAAGCACAGTTTTTGTTCTGGGTTGAAATACAATTCCCAATTTAGCAATTTCCTAATTTAGTGGTTTCTGCTGTATCAGAGCTATTTTAAATCTATCCCTAATAGGGTATATCAGATTCAAGGTGCACATAGGGTCATTCTGAATAACTTCACACACACGCTACTGTGCATTTCCAAGTCTACTTCTGTCAGTAAACCTATACCTGTCACCCAGCGCCTAAATAATAGGCCTCAAATTTATATCCAGCTAAATCTGTCGTTACTGCTGTGCCTGTATTAGTGTAACACGGTACCTAAATAGATAGCCAGATAGTGTTAGGTGTCTGTAAAAATAGGCCTGAATTTGAATTCAATACATTGGGCCAAATAATATTTTTCTTATTGTGGTGAGCGGTAACAATGAGGAAAACATCTAGTAAGGAACGCGGACGTGGACATGGTCGTGGTGGTGTTAGTGGACCCTCTGGTGCTGGGAGAGGACGTGGCCGTTCTGCCATAGCCACACGTCCTAGTGTACCAACTACCTCAGGTCCCAGTAGCCGCCATAATTTACAGCGATATTTGGTGGGGCCCAATGCCGTTCTAAGGATGGTAAGGCCTAAGCAGGTACAGGCATTAGTCAATTGGGTGGCCGACAGTGGATCCAGCACGTTCACATTATCTCCCACCCAGTCTTCTGCAGAAAGCGCACAGATGGCGCCTGAAAACCAATCCCATCAGTCTGTCACATCACCCCCATGCATACCAGGGAAACTGTCTGAGCCGCAAGTTATGCAGCAGTCTCTTATGCTGTTTGAAGACTCCGCTGGCAGGGTTTCCCAAGGGCATCCACCTAGCCCTTCCCCAGCGGTGGAAGACATAGAATGCATTGACGCACAACCACTTATGCTTCCTGATGATGAGGACATGGGAATACCACCTCAGCATGTCTCTGTTGATGCCAACTGCTGCGTCTTTCTGCAGTGTGCAGACTGAACAGGAAGTCAGGGATCAAGACTGGGCGGAAGACGATGCAGGGGACAATGAGGTCCTAGACCCCACATGGAATGAAGGTCGTGCCACTGACTTTCACAGTTCGGAGGAAGAGGCAGTGGTGAGACTGAGCCAACATCGTAGCAAAAGAGGGAGCAGTGGGCAAAAGCAGAACACCCGCCACCAAGAGACTCCACCTGCTACTGACCGCCGGCATCTGGGACCGAGCACCCCAAAGGCAGCTTCAAGGAGTTCCCTGGCATGGCACTTCTTCAAACAATGTGCTGACGACAAGACCCGAGTGGTTTGTACGCTGTGCCATCAGAGCCTGAAGCGAGGCATTAACGTTCTGAACCTTAGCACAACCTGCATGACCAGGCACCTGCATGTAAAGCATGAACTGCAGTGGAGTAAACACCTTAAAAACAAGGAAGTCACTCAGGCTCCCCCTGCTACCTCTTCTGCTGCTGCCGCCTCGGCCTCTTCTGCTGCTGCCGCCTCGGCCTCTTCTGCTGCTGCCGCCTCGGCCTTTTCCTCCGCCTCTGTAGGAATGTTGGCACCTGCCGCCCAGCAAACAGGGGATGTACCACCAACACCAGCCACCCTCAATCCCTGGCGCTGAATGCCAGCATTTCTAAACTACTGGCCTATGAAATGCTGTCATTTAGGCTGGTGGACACAGACAGCTTCAAACAGCTCATGTCGCTTGCTGTCCCACAGTATGTTGTTCCTAGCCGGCACTACTTCTCCAAGAGAGCCGTGCCTTCCCTGCACAACCAAGTATCCGATAAAATCAAGTGTGCACTGCGCAACGCCATCTGTGACAAGGTCCACCTAACCACAGATACGTGGACCAGTAAGCACGGCCAGGGACGCTATATCTCCCTAACTGCACACTGGGTAAATGTAGTGGCAGCTGGGCCCCAGGCGGAGAGCTTTTTGGCGCACGTCCTTCTGCCGCCAAGGATCGCAGGGCAACATTCTTTGCCTCCTGTTGCCACCTCCTCCTACTCAGCTTCCCCCTCCTCTTCTTCCACCTGCTCATCCAGTCAGCCACACACCTTCACCACCAACTTCAGCACAGCCCGGGGTAAATGTCAGCAGGCCATTCTGAAACTCATATGTTTGGGGGACAGGCCCCACACCGCACAGGAGTTGTGGCGGGGTATAGACCGACGAGTGGTTGCTGCCGGTGAGCCTCAAGCCCGGCCTGGTGGTGTGCGATAATGGGCGACATCTCGTTGCAGCTCTGGGACTAGCCGGTTTGACGCACATCCCTTGCTTGGCGAATGTGCTGAATTTGGTGGTGCAGAAGTTCATTCACAACTACCCCGACATGTCAGAGCTGCTGCATAAAGTGCGGGCCGTCTGTTCGCGCTTCCGGCGTTCACATCCTGCCGCTGCTCGCCTGTCTGCGCCACAGCGTAACTTCGGACTTCCCGCTCACCGCCTCATATGCGACGTGCCCACCAGGTGGAACTCCACCTTGCACATGCTGGACAGACTGTGCGAGCAGCAGCAGGCCTTAGTGGAGTTTCAGCTGCAGCACGCACGGGTCAGTCGCACTACGGAACAGCACCACTTCACCACCAATGACTGGGCCTCCATGCGAGACCTGTGTGCCCTGTTGCGCTGTTTCGAGTACTCCACCAACATGGCCAGTGACGATGACGCCATTATCAGCGTTACAATACCACTTTGAGAAAACACTTAGGGTGATGATGGAAGAGGAGGTGGCCCAGGAGGAGGAGGAGGAAGAGGGGTCATTTTTAGCACTTTCAGGCCAGTCTCTTCGAAGTGACTCAGAGGGAGGTTTTTTGCAACAGCAGAGGCCAGGTACAAATGTGGCCAGCCAGGGCCCACTACTGGAGGACGAGGATGAGGAGGAGGTGGAGGAGGATGAGGATGAAGCATGGTCACAGCGGGGTGGCACCCAACGCAGCTCGGGCCCATCACTGGTGCATGGCTGGGGGGAAAGGCAGGACGATGGCGATACGCCTCTCACAGAGGACAGCTTGTCCTTACCCCTGGGCAGCCTGGCACACATGAGCGACTACATGCTGCAGTGCCTGCGCAACGACAGCAGAGTTGCCCACATTTTAACGTGTGCGGACTACTGGGTTGCCACCCTGCTGGATCCATGGTACAAAGACAATGTGCCCACCTTACTTCCTGCACTGGAGCGTGATAGGAAGATGCGCGAGTACAAGCGCACGTTGGTAGACGCGCTACTGAGAGCATTCCCAAATGTCACAGGGGAACAAGTGGAAGCCCAAGGCCAAGGCAGAGGAGGAGCAAGAGGTCGCCAAGGCAGCTGTGTCACGGCCTGCTCCTCTGAGGGCAGGGTTAGCATGGCAGAGATGTGGAAAAGTTTTGTCAACACACCACAGCTAACTGCATCACCACCTGATACACAACGTGTTAGCAGGAGGACACATTTCACTAACATGGTGGAACAGTACGTGTGCACACCCCTCCACGTACTGACTGATGGTTCGGCCCCATTCAACTTCTGGGTCTCTAAATTGTCCACGTGGCCAGAGCTAGCCTTTTGTGCCTTGGAGGTGCTGGCCTGCCCGGCGGCCAGCGTTTTGTCTGAACGTGTATTCAGCACGGCAGGGGGCGTCATTACAGACAAACGCAGCCGCCTGTCTACAGCCAATGTGGACAAGCTGACGTTCATAAAAATGAACCAGGCATGGATCCCACAGGACCTGTCCATCCCTTGTGCAGATTAGACATTAACTACCTCCCCTTAACCATATATTATTGTACTCCAGGGCACTTCCTCATTCAATCCTATTTTTATTTTCATTTTACCATTATATTGCGAGGCTACCCAAAGTTGAATGAACCTCTCCTCTGTCTGGGTGCTAAATATATGCCAATGGACTGTTCCAATGTTGGGTGACGTGAAGTCCTGATTCTCTGCTATGACTTGCAGACTAATTCTCTGCTGACATGAAGCCAGATTCTCTTTTACAGGACCTCTCTCCTCTGCCTGGGTGCTGGGCCTAAATATATGACAATGGACTGTTGCAGTGGTGGCTGACGTGAAGCCTGATTCTCTGCTATGACATGCAGACTGATTCTCTGCTGACATGAAGCCAGATTCTCTGTTACGGGACCTCTCTCCTCTGCCTGGGTGCTGGGCCTAAATATATGACAATGGACTGTTGCAGTGGTGGCTAACGTGAAGCCTGATTCTCTGCTATGACATGCAGACTGATACTCTGCTGACATGAAGCCAGATTCTCTGTTACGGGACCTCTCTCCTCTGCCTGGGTGCTGGGCCTAAATATATGACAATGGACTGTTGCAGTGGTGGCTGACGTGAAGCCTGATTCTCTGCTATGACATGCAGACTGATTCTCTGCTAACATGAAGCCAGATTCTCTGTTACGGGACCTCTGTCCTCTGCCTGGGTGCTGGGCCTAAATATATGACAATGGACTGTTACAGTGGTGGCTGACGTGAAGCCTGATTCTCTGCTATGACATGCAGACTGATTCTCTGCTGACATGAAGCCAGATTCTCTGTTACGGGACCTCTCTCCTCTGCCTGGGTGCTGGGCCTAAATATATGACAATGGACTGTTGCAGTGGTGGCTGACGAGAAGCCTGATTCTCTGCTATGACATGCAGACTGATTCTTTGCTGACATGAAGCCAGATTCTCTGTTACGGGACCTCTCTCCTCTGCCTGGGTGCTGGGCCTAAATATATGACAATGGACTGTTACAGTGGTGGCTGACGTGAAGCCTGATTCTCTGCTATGACATGCAGACTGATTCTCTGCTGACATGAAGCCAGATTCTCTGTTACGGGACCTCTCTCCTCTGCCTGGGTGCCTGGGCCTTAATATATGCCAATGGACTGTTCCAATGTTGGGTGACGTGAAGCCTGATTCTCTGCTATGACATGCAGACTGATTCTCTGCTGCCATGAAGCCAGATTCTCTGTTACGGGACCTCTCTCCTCTGCCTGGGCCTAAATATATGCCAATGGACTGTTCCAATGTTGGGTGACGTGAAGCCTGATTCTCTGCTATGACATGCAGACTGATTCTCTGCTGACATGAAGCCAGATTCTCTGTTACGGGACCTCTCTCCTCTGCCTGGGTGCTGGGCCTAAATATATGACAATGGACTGTTACAGTGGTGGCTGACGTGAAGCCTGATTCTCTGCTATGACATGCAGACTGATTCTCTGCTGACATGAAGCCAGATTCTCTGTTACGGGACCTCTCTCCTCTGCCTGGGTGCCTGGGCCTTAATATATGCCAATGGACTGTTCCAATGTTGGGTGACGTGAAGCCTGATTCTCTGCTATGACATGCAGACTGATTCTCTGCTGACATGAAGCCAGATTCTCTGTTACGGGACCTCTCTCCTCTGCCTGGTGCCTGGGCCTAAATATATGCCAATGGACTGTTCCAATGTTGGGTGACGTGAAGCCTGATTCTCTGCTATGACATGCAGACTGATTGTCTGCTGACATGAAGCCAGATTCTCTGTTATGGGACCTCTCTCCTCTGCCTGGGCCTAAATATATGCCAATGGACTGTTCCAATGTTGGGTGACGTGAAGCCTGATTCTCTGCTATGACATGCAGACTGATTCTCTGCTGACATGAAGCCAGATTCTCTGTTACGGGACCTCTCTCCTCTGCCTGGGTGCTGGGCCTAAATATTTGACAATGGACTGTTACAGTGGTGGCTGACGTGAAGCCTGATTCTCTGCTATGACATGCAGACTGATTCTCTGCTGACATGAAGCCAGATTCTCTGTTACGGGACCTCTCTCCTCTGCCTGGGTGCTGGGCCTTAATATATTACAATGGACTATTACAGTGGTGGCTGACGTGAAGCCTGATTCTCTGCTATGACATGCAGACTGATTCTCTGCTGACATGAAGCCAGATTCTCTGTTACGGGACCTCTCTCCTCTGCCTGGTTGCCTTGTTGCCTGGGCCTAAATATATGCCAATGGACTGTTGCAGTGGTGGCTGACGTGAAGCCTGTTTCTCTGCTATGGGACCTCTCTCCAATTGATATTGGTTAATTTTTATTTATTTTATTTTTATTTTTATTCCCTATCCACATTTGTTTGCAGGGGATTTACCTACATGTTGCTGCCTTTTGCAGCCTTCTAGCTCTTTCCTGGGCTGTTTTACAGCCTTTTTAGTGCCGAAAAGTTTGGCTCCCTATTGACTTCAATGGGGTTCGGGTTCGGGACGAAGTTCGGATCGGGTTCGGATCCTGAACCCGAACATTTCCGGGAAGTTCGGCCAAACTTCTCGAACCCGAACATCCAGGTGTCCGCTCAACTCTACCCAACACCAATAGTGCAGCTACTGGGGCCACAATTAACAACATGGCTATGCCTATGGTCTGCAGCCTCTCCTACATTTCCTCCTCATAGCAGTACAAATGCTGACTGCTTTCACACAAGTTCATCAACATGCAGACTCTCTTGACTATCTTCCATATGCTGTGGTGGGGTTTTCTTGCCACTTCTTAGGAAAAAGGAAGGCACGCCTCTAGGAAATGGCAGTGAAGACTGAAAGGACTCCACTGAGCCATCTTTGGGGCTGCAAAGAGGAGGAACAGGAAGAACCTTGTGACCCTTGGCTCTATGGCATGGTGTCAGACTCTAAAGTCACCTCCGTGTCATCCTGCTGAGACTGAAAAAAGGAGTGATCCATCCAATGTGTGAAAAACTGAATATATAGAAACAGACGATTGAGGCCTGAACCTTAATATCGCATTAACACTCCCAGGTAAATTGTTACCATAGCCTGTGTACTGGTGTACTGATCACCTATATGCTGGTTTAATAAAATTGAACATGCCCAAAAATATTAATTTGCAACCTTTTGGAAACTGAATAAACATAAATGGATGATTGAGGCTTGACTCTAAATTTTCACGCTAATACACTCACAGGTAGATTGGTGCTATAACTTGTGCTTTGCTGTAGTAATCACATATATATGTTGGTTAATTAAATTGAACCCCCCAAAAAAGGGTTTCTGTGAAAATAGGGGACAAAATGTAAGTATTTCCTTGTAGGTAGCTGCTTTTGAGGTCTGCAGTTCTGCAAGTAGACACAGCAGCTACAACTCCTCACTCCTTCCTCCCTGGCTGTCAGCTTACCTGCCTCTCTATTCTACATACACATTTAGGGCCAGCTTTTGGGGGGGGGGGGGGTTAAAAAAGGGCAATTGCACAGGGCCCCCTTTCCAAAAGTGGCCCACTGCTGTTAGATACCTAAGTGGGCTGAGTGTGGGAGTCTTTTTTTCAATTCTTTTATTGTTCTCCTGCACATGCTCCACAGTGTCTCTCTACCATGCTTGCTGTGGTTGACCGCTGCTGTTCCCCCCGCACAGTTTCCCCGTCTCACCAGAGCTCAACAAATGCATAAGGACGTTCTGTGTGGGCGGAGTGCAGCAGGCAGCTCACACCCTATGGGATCTCTTCTACAGGTGTTATAAGAGTTTTTTTTAAGTTTTTGTTGTGATGCCAGTAAGCAACAAGGGTCTATTCCCCCTATGTAGAAGGTGATAGTGGAACCCAGGTGTAGGAATGCCAGAGTGGGGTAAAGGCTGCCTATAGTATCTCCTTAGGTGCGGCTTTTGCATTTGTCACGGTGCTCCTACCTGAATATCCGGGAACCGCAAGCATGGTCATCCATTGCAGTGATAATAGGGTGAATAGCTGTGAAACTGGTTGAATAAATTGAGTCCAGACTTTGTATTAAGTTGAACTGCAGCTTTACTTTGTATAAACGTTTCTTCAAACGGTTTACAGACTTGGTCTTAGTTTCCAGCAAGCTTTAGCATGAAAATGGCAGGCTAACCCTCTCGGCTCTGCTATGCTGACAGGATTAAATAGGAACTTTTCCTTTTGCTTTCTGCTACAACTTCTCTCTTTGTCTGACTCTATGGCAAGGCACAGGGCAACTTCTTCCTGGCTAATGAGACGTCTACAAGTGATCTCTCTGCTCCAGCAGAACTGAAGGTGTTCTGGCTGGTGTGGGCAACACACGTCCAGGAGGGACGCAGCACTGCACACCTGCTTCCTTAGCAGAGGGTCAGCTAGAACTCACTAACTGGAACTAACCGGTCCCCACCCTTCCTGCAGGACATGGGACTCGCCCACTCCTCCACAGGGGGGGCTAGAATGAACATAAACAGATGCATAACAGGAAATGCACAATATATGGGACCTGGAATAAATGTATAAAATGACACTGAGATTGCACACCCACACAGAAATAGGGTGTAGGTGTGGTAAAGCCAACCGGTGCATTAAAAGAGCTAACATAGCTCTGCCCCAATCCTTTGCCTGCACTGCTCCAGACTGCAAGGCCAAAACATCAGGCTGGGATGACTCTGCTTTCTGCTGTGTCCGATCCACAACCTCTGACTTCAACTGCTGGACTGCAGGAGCTCCCAGGAACCTCCTATTAAAGCACCTGGTAAGTCCATCTAGTAAGGGTACTTTCACACTAGTGTAGGGTTGCCACCTTTTCTTCAAGCCAAACCCGAACAGAAGGGAGGGAGGGCCCCCTTCCAGGCCCCGCCTCCAGCCACGCCCATGTCCCGCCTCCAACCATGTCCCGTCTCCACCCCTGGTCGCTGTCGCACCGCAATCGTTACGCCCCTGATCCCACGCCTGCGCTGTCCCTTTTAGTATTCGCCGCAGGCGCGGGATTTACGGGACGAAGAGGAGAACTCGGACGTCAATCAACTGGACATGGGCGTGCCACTGCCAAAGGGTGAATAGACGGAGCCTCTAGGTGCTGCAGGAACGCCCTCATAGCACCTAGAGGCTCATTAGCATATTATAAGTCTTTATTTTAAGAGAACGGCGGCAGCGGCAGGGAGTTATAAAACACACTGTTATGTAGTGCTGTTATGTAGTATTAGCACATCGCTATATCAGTCAGCTACATAACGTTTGTTCTGATGATTGACAGATTCAGAAACCTGTTTGAAGGGCTTCTGTCACCCCACTAAACTCTTTTTTTTTTTTTTTTTTTTTTTTTTTTTTGGCTTCTTATAATCCCTATACTGCAATATATGAATACATAATGTTATTAGTCATTTTGGTTTAGTAGATAATGAATAAAACTGACTTTTATAATATGTAAATTACCTGTCTACCAGCAAGTAGGGCGGTTACTTGCTGGTAGCAGCCGCATCCTCCTTTCATAATGACTCCCCCTCCTCATGTTGATTGACAGGGCCAGCGAACGCGATCGTTCTCTGGCTGGCCCTGTCTGCTATCAAGATCTCGCGCCTGCGCCGTAACGGTCTTCAGTTGGTGCAGGTGCACTGAGAGGAGGACACTCGCTCGGCCGCTCCTTCCTCAGTGCGCCTACACCGATGACGTCACATCTACACCCGGCGCAGGCGCACGGAGGATGGAGAGGCCGAGCGAGTGTCCTCCTCTCAGTGCACCTGCGCCGACTGAAGACCGTTACGGCGCAGGCGCGAGATCTTGATAGCAGACAGGGCCAGCCAGAGAACGATCGCGTTCGCTGGCCCTGTCAATCAACATGAGGAGGGGGCGTCATTATGAAAGGAGGATGCGGCGGATACCAGCAAGTAGCCGCCCTACCTGCTGCTAGAGAGGTAATTTACATATTATAAAAGTCTGTTTTATTCATTATCTACTGAACCAAAATGACTAATAACATTATGTATTCATATATCGCAGTATAGGGATTATAAGAAGGCAAAAAAAAAGAGTTTAGTGGGGTGACAGAAGCCGACACTGTTACATACAATTACACAATTCAAATGTTTTATATGTATACCTTTTTAGAAGTGAGTGACAGACTAGGACAGGTGGCAGGACTCAGGAGTTAGGACTGTCTTGGTCAGGTTGTCTGCAGGCAGGGCACAGTGGGCACTGGGCTGGCCACTACATGGGCAGGCTGCTGGAGCTGGACTGGAGAGGAGAAGAAGAATGATTTCTCCCACGGAGCTCCCTCTGCCTCTCTCTCTGATGTAGTGGCGTCGCTAGAGGGGGGCGAGGGGGGGCAATTGCCCCCCCTATGTTGTCCCTTGCCCCCCCGGGTGCCCCCCCGCTGATTCCCCAGAGTGACTACTAATGAGCGCTTCCATTATGGAAGCGCTCATTAGTACCGAAGGACCAGGAAGTGGTGAACGCTCTGTACTCACCACTTCCTGGTCCTCGGCTGTCGGCTGTGCAGGGCTGCGCACAGCGTAAGGTCGCTCTGTGACCTCACGCTGTGCGCGCCAGTTTAGAGCACAGTCGACTGAGGAGAAAATGGCAGGCGGCGTCCGTCCAGGAGCAGGAGAGGTAAGTGTTTTTATTTTTTATTTTATAGAAAATGTGGCTGCTGGGGGCATTATGGGGGCTAATTGGAGGCATATGGGGCATTTGGAGGCATATGGGGGCTAATTGGAGGCATATTTGGGGGCTAATTGGAGGCATATGGGGGCATTTGGAGGCATATGGGGGCTAATTGGTGGCATATTTGGGGGATAATTGGTGGCATATTTGGGGGATAATTGGAGGCATATTTGGGGCTAATAGGAGGCATATGGGGCTAATAGGAGGCATATGGGGCTAATAGGAGGCATATGGGGGCTAATATGAGGCATAATGGGGCTAATAGGAGGCATATGGGGGCTAATAGGAGGCATATGGGGGCTAATTGGAGGCATATGGGGGCTAATTGGAGGCATATGGGGGCTAATAGGAGGCATATGGGGGTTAATTGGAGGCATATGGGGCTAATTGGAGGCATATGGGGGCTAATAGGAGGCATATGGGGGCTAATAGGAGGCATATGGGGCTAATAGGAGGCATATGGGGGCTAATAGGAGGCATATGGGGGCTAATTAGAGGCATATGGGGGCTAATTGGAGGCATATGGGGGCTAATTGGAGGCATATGGGGTCTAATTGGAGGCATATGGGGCTAATAGGAGGCATATGGGGCTAATAGGAGGCATATGGGGCTAATAGGAGGCATATGGGGCTAATATGAGGCATATGGGGGCTAATAGGAGGCATATGGGGGCTAATAGGAGGCATATGGGGGCTAATAGGAGGTATATGGGGGCTAATAGGAGGCATATGGGGGCTAATAGGAGGCATATGGGGCTAATAGGAGGCATATGGGGGCTAATAGGAGGCATATGGGGCTAATAGGAGGTATATGGGGGCTAATAGGAGGCATATGGGGGCTAATAGGAGGCATATGGGGCTAATAGGAGGCATATGGGGGCTAATAGGAGGCATATGGGGCTAATAGGAGGCATATGGGGGCTAATAGGAGGCATATGGGGGCTAATAGGAGGCATATGGGGGCTAATAGGAGGCATATGGGGGCTAATTGGAGGCATATGGGGGCTAATTGGAGGCATATGGGGGCTAATAGGAGGCATATGGGGCTAATAGGAGGCATATGGGGCTAATAGGAGGCATATGGGGCTAATAGGAGGCATATGGGGCTAATAGGAGGCATATGGGGCTAATAGGAGGCATATGGGGCTAATAGGAGGTATATGGGGGCTAATAGGAGGCATATGGGGGCTAATAGGAGGCATATGGGGCTAATAGGAGGCATATGGGGGCTAATAGGAGGCATATGGGGGCTAATTAGAGGCATATGGGGGCTAATTGGAGGCATATGGGGGCTAATTGGAGGCATATGGGGTCTAATTGGAGGCATATGGGGCTAATAGGAGGCATATGGGGCTAATAGGAGGCATATGGGGCTAATAGGAGGCATATGGGGGCTAATAGGAGGCATATGGGGGCTAATAGGAGGCATATGGGGGCTAATAGGAGGCATATGGGGGCTAATTGGAGGCATATGGGGGCTAATAGGAGGCATATGGGGGCTAATAGGAGGCATATGGGGGCTAATAGGAGGCATATGGGGCTAATAAGAGGCATAATGGGGCTAATAAGAGGCATAATGGGGGCTAATGAGGCATAAGGGCTGATATGGGGGCTAATGAGGCATAAGGGCTGATATGGGGGCTAATGAGGCATAAGGGCTGATATGGGGGCTGATATGAGAGGCATAATGAGGGCTAATGAGAGGCATAATGTGTCATCCACAGATGCCCCCATAACAGTGTGTCTTCCACAGATCCACCATAACAGTGCGCCTGTGCACTGACGAGAGACAGAAAGAAGGGGAAAGAATCCGTGGAAGCAAGCAGAGGACGGCACTGCAGACGACTGAATAGCTTCTTTTGTAAGTAAATTGCTTTATTATAACTGTATCCCTGCATATCGCAATTCTCTCGTATTTTGTAATCTTATTGATATATACTTATTTTGTTTGTGCCCCCCCATTTTTGACTGTGGTATCTTTGTGCCCCCCCTATATATTGTTCCTAGAGTCGCCACTGCTCTGATGTCATCACTTCCTTATCAGAGAGAGGGAGGGAGGCAGAGGAGGAGACTGAACAGTGAGTGAACACAGCGCTGCCTGGCATCACTGTAATGTATAGACTGGAGGAGGGAGGAGGGAGGAGGGGAGGCTCGGGAGCGCTGCGCTCAGCTGATCACCCGGAGTGACAGCTTAAATATGCAATCGGAGTCTCGGTCGGACCACACTGCAGTTTGAATGAATAATCCTGTGCCCGGGTCTAAGAAAGGCTTGTACCCGGGCACAGGATTACAAACCCGGACTGTCCGGGTGAATCCCGGACGGGTGGCAACCCTACACTAGTGGCAGGATGGGGATCCGTCCTGCAGCTATTTCGCCGTGCTGCTGTACTGCCGCTCTGTCCCCATTGACTATAATGGGAACGGGGCGGAGCTCAGGCTCAGCACGGCAGTGCACGGCGAGAGGCCACCAGACTAAAAAGTAAGACACGCAGTTCTTTTAGTTCGGCGGCCTCTCGCCGTGCACTGCCGTGCTGCGCCTGAGCTCCGCCCCCTGTCCCCATTATAGTCAATGGGGACATAGAGTCCGGAAGCACAGCGAAATAGCGGCAGGACAGGGTGAACAGGCTGTCGGATCCGACTAGTGTGAAGCCTTAGAAGCATGCAGCAGTGTCTGTGGAGGAGGGTGCAGGGCTGCTGTGGTCATGCTCTCATTGTAGCAGCCCTGCACTGCCCTCAAGTACTGATGGTCATGGACCTGTGATTTCCCACTGTCAGATCTGTGTTTCCCTGTGCCCCCTCCTGTGTGCTCCCTACGCCCCTCCTGTGTGCTCCCTGTGCCTCCTCCTGTGTGCTCCCTGTGCCTCCTCCTGTGTGCTCCCTGTGCCTCCTCCTGTGTGCTCCCTGTGCCCCCTCCTGTGTGCTCCCTGTGCCCCCTCCTGTGTGCTCCCTGTGCCCACTGTTTGAGTTGCCTGTGGGAGCTCCCTGTGCCCACTGTGTGAGCTCCCTGTGCCTACTGTGTGTGCTCACTGTGCCTGCTGTGTGAGCTCCCTGTGCACACTGTGTGAGCTCCCTATGCCCCCTCTGTGTGATCCCTGTGTGTGATCCCTGTGCCCACTGTGTGTGCTTCCTGTGCCCCCCCGTGTCATCCACAGATCCCCCATAACAGTGTCATCTACAGGTCCCCATAAGTGTGTCACCCACAGATACCCCATAACAGTGTGTCATCCACAGGTCCCCCATAACAGTGTGTCATCCACAGGTCCCCCATAACAGTGCGTCATCCACAGGTCCCCCATAACAGTGTGTCATCCACAGGTTCCCCATAAGTGTGTCACCCACAGATACCCCATAACAGTGTGTCATCCAAAGGTACCCCATAACAGTGTCATCCATAGACCCCCCATAACAGTGTGTCATCCACAGGTCCCCCTTAACAGTGTGTCATCCACATGTTCCCCATAATAGAGTTCATGCACAGCATTATCTCCATTCACTGCTATGGAATTTTGAAAAATAGCAGAGCCAGTGATCAGCTATCATCAGAACACTCATAGCATAATGGAGGATGACCATGCATATGGACACTGTGCTCTCACTTCACTTCAGGGGCCCTGATGGGACAGCCCCGTTTTTTTCAGGTTGTTGTTTTATAAACTGCACCATGGAAAAACAGAAGTGCCCTGGCCATTCATAATGTGGAATCCATGTACAGAGTTCCAATTGAAAATGGGAAGGAATGAAAATCCACACCAAAACTGCAACAAAAAGTGTTTTAAAAAAATGCATCAGAAAAAAACATATCCATAAAAAACTCATGCGGATTCTGCATTAGGTTTTTTTTTAAGCACAGAAAATACTCTGTGTGAACATAACCAAAGAGGCTGCAGGATCAGCAGTTTACAGTGGAAAAGCTAAAGAGGGATGATGTGGCAGTCTGCAATCAGCTGCTATGGTTGCAACCGCTGTCCGTGCCTACAAAGTTCTGTCAAACTGCTAGTTCAATATTTAAGGATTTGGGGCCCCACTTTCAATTTCGCCCAGGGACACACTTAGTCTAAAACCAGCCCTGTACACAATTCTTCTTCTTTGTAATCTTCACTTTCCATGGCAGTATGATACAAGCTTGATGGATTTCTGACTGTCCCTGAACCCCTAAGATCATTTTTCTGTAAGACACTGTAAGACCAAACCACCATTATTCACAACCCAGTACAGAATAGAATTCTGTTCATTCTGCTAGGGCACCTCCCTGCCTGTTGCAGCACTGATTGACTCATTCAGGTTTTCTGTCCGCCTGGGGGCTAATAGGGGCAAGCCCTCCCCCCCCCCCCCCCACTTCCTCTCAGGATCATGTGAGACCCCGAAATGTGCAGAAAAATATTGGTACACAGTGTTTTAGTGGATTTGTCTGAAACAAACCTGAAAATATTCGGGTTTGTGTGCTGTCTGAAAAATAGAAAAGTTCAGACCGAACCCAGTTTGTTACAAACTGGTTCACTCATCCTTACTACCTAATCATTTTTAATTCTTCCTTACACCACTAAAACAGCTCTGACCCATTGAGCGATGAATTTCACACAACATCTGAAGGTGTTCTGTGTTATGTGACATCAAGCTTAAAGGGGTTATCCCATGATTAATGTAAAAAATGAAACTCAGACATCATACAGTGCATGGCAATCTCTTTCTATTACAAATAGAACCAGCCCTGTATCTTACATGGATTCAGTGATCTTCCATTCATTGCTCTGCTAGATTAATATCAAGCTGACAGCTCAAGGGGAGTCTCTTTTCAGCAGCAGCTCAGGGGGCGTGTCCATTCTGCTGGAGTTCTCTCCCTAGCACAGCTCAGGAGACAGTTGAGGGATGAAACTGAGCATGTGCGGCCATCTCAGTGAGCAGGACAAACGGATAAGAAAAAAACAAACAGTAGATGGCGCTATACAGATACATTTTATTGTATAACTCTGTGTCTATGCAAAAAAAATTATTACATGTAATTATGAAAGAATTCAGATTCAGGTGCTGGTTTGAAAACTGTAAAATGTTGTTTGAGGGACAACCACTTTAAGTTGAAAGTTAAACTCTGGATCAGGCCTCCATGGATCTGATTCGTCTTTCCAGCTCATCTTAAATCTGCAGATTTTATTTGAGGCCAATTTAACTTCTTGAACTCTTTGTCCTGTTCCTTAAACCATTCATGAAAAATGTGTTCCGTGTGACATTTTTCTTGGTCTGCAAAAATGTTTAGGTAGGTGGTATGTGTCAAAGTATAATCCACATGAATGCCAGAACTCAAGGTTTCCCAGTGGAGCTTTGCCTGGAGCATCATACGGCTTGTCATTTTCCCATGGTGCATCTTAGTACCACCTTTACCCTAGGTAAGCAACACACGCACCTGATGTAAAAGAAAACATAATTCATCAGAGCAGGCCATTTTCATTTTTCATACGCAAACAAAAAACACACTGAACGGTTAATTATGTTTCAATGATACATTTGCCCAAGTGAGTGTTGGGAAATAGGCTCCTAAATATCAGCCACTGACACCCCCACTGAATAGATCTCTATATAACAATAATTTTCAAGCTTAGAGTCCTTTGGGTAAGAAAAGTCAACTACAAATGTGTTGATTGTTATTGATTCTCTAAAAATGGGTTGTCTCAATTCAGCAATTGGCATTTATCATGTAGACAAAGTTAATACAAGGTACTTATTACTGTATTGTAACTGTCCATATTGCCTCCTTTGTTGGCTTGATTCATTTTTCTGTTGTATTATACATTGCTTGTTTCCAGGGGTTGGACTCTATATAGGAAAAAGTGCCAGCCTCTTTGATGGCCAGGATTATGTGTAATAGCTCCAGTCTCAGCCACCTTGTATCTGTGCCTAAGGCGTAAAAAAGGTTGTTCGCTAAGGAGTTAATGTTAGTTTTGATTTGTGTACATGGACGTAAGCTGAATTTGCAAAATATACACTGTAGGTGTCGGCAAAATGAAATTAGCATACTACAGTAGCAAAATCAAATTGGCAAAGAAGCACAAATTTGGCCGAGTCATCACAAAACCTTCGATGACATTCAGTAGAGGTAAGCAATAAAGAAAATCGCACAGGCACATACTGTACAGTTATTAAACCCTCCACATGAGGCATGGACCTTTACTTGACCAGGACAATTTTTTTTTGCTTCTGAAAATAAACAATGATAGTTTCTAGAGATTAGCAAAGTTCTGAAAAATTTAATTTGGCTGCTTCACCGAATTTCCCCAAAAAGAAATTTGCTTAGTGATGAATTACTTTATCACGAGTGCATTTCTTTGTGATGGGGAATGGCTATTGTGCCTCCCCCACAATTGAACCCCTCAGATGTCGCACTCATCACTGATTGCGGTATCTGAGATGACAATTGAGGGCAGTTAGACATCAATATGTAAAAAATAAAATATAATAATAATTATATATATATATATATATATATATATATATTATTGAGTATATAAATTCCGGCAGCACTCACTTTAGTGGTTCTCTGGTGCACGTGTCTCACCCTTGACCTAAGGCTTGTATATTCATGAAAAATCAACGCAGCACTCTTCTTTGCAAAAAAACGCAGTGTCTTTATTCACACATGTGACACAAAATAGGCAACGTTTCAATCCCCTTCCGGGATCCTTCTCAAGCCAAGTACACAGACCAACATCATGCTGGTATATATATATATATATATATATACATATACAGCTTTTCAATACATGTGTACATCATCATTTAATCCAGTGATTACAATTAGTGACAGCTGATACAAAATCAAGTGTTCTTAAAAAAATTCAGTCCATTCAAATATTTCAAGTATCTTCTTATATTGTGATCTTGATACATAATCCCATACATCTCTTCATATAAAGTGCTTTGTGCCAACAAAGTGCACCTTCACAAGTGCAAGTGCATTTTAAAACTGCAATAAAATCCCTTGGCTATAATACAGTCATAAGTTCATCAGGGTGGAGCGATGCGTGCTGCAATTGAATGTGATTCATCCAGCTTACTGTTTCTTTGAAAAAACGTATGGTGTGAACACCATCCATCTGCAGGGTACACAAAAAACTTTTATAGATATATATATGTGCGCTCATTCCGTCGTCACCTCTCGAGGCGCGGATCAGTCTGCACAGAAATCCAGTGACGTGAGTCCATGTAAAGCCAATGTAGCATACAAGATAAAACATTTCTTTCCAAAAAAGCTTTTTTGAAATCATCTTTTATTCTCATACTTTTTGTAATCATGCAAATATATCCCTATACTACACTTCAACTCAACGCCCTACTAATTCATGTGCAGTCGCTCATTCACACCACATAGGTGCCACTTCCCCTTCGCATGCCTGAAAGTCAGTGTAACTGTCAATACCCGCATACGGTATTATGTATAAATACCACATCACTCAAATATCGCATAAAGAAATTGTTGGCACTATTCAATCACCTTGCCGGATGCCTCTCTCATCCCATGAATTCACATATCTGTAATGCAAAACAAATATCATTATCCATGCAAAAATTCATAGCTGGTCTGTACATTCAATGTAATGATATGTCTGGAGATCATGCAAACGGGAGCTCATGCCCTCTATCTCATGCCCACTGTAACACGATAATCTATATTTAAACCATGGGGTTTCAATGTACCAAGGCGATGTATCCATTTTAATTCACATTTCTTTAGAAGAGTAAGTCTATCCCCTCCTCTTTTTAACACATTAATTCTTTCTAAAATTGCAAATTTCAGATCTTGTTCCTTATGCTGTTTGTCCGAAAAATGTTTAGCCACAGGAAGATCCTTCCTTTTATCTCTAATAGACTGTCGATGGTTATTTAATCTCGTCTTGATATCACACGTAGTCTCCCCTACATACAGTAAATGACATGGGCACCATAAAACGTACACTACCCACGACGAGTCACAAGTCAAGTATTCTTTAATCTCAAACCATTCACCAGTCTGAGGATGTGTGAATTCCCTACCCTCTGTAGATACTTGCAAGTCACACACTGCAGACATGGATAGCAACCTGTCCTTTTAGATTTAAATAAAGTTTGTTGGACTTGTTTTTTCTGCCCCTCTACCTCAGTTCTAACAATCCTGTCCTTGATGTTTCTGGAGCGTTTGTACGACATCAAAGGCAGTGCAGCCGAAATCGCTGTAAATCCGCTCCTCAATGCACCCCAATGTGAACACACAATCCGCTCCACTGCCGGACTTAACTCATTGAATGTCGTTACAAATGGTATCCTCTCTACACTTAGTTTCGTTTTACCCTTCAACAAAGTGTCACGAGTAGAGTTGAGCGAACACCTGGATGTTCGGGTTCGAGAAGTTCGGCCGAACATCCCGGAAATGTTCGGGTTCGGGATCCGAACCCGATCCGAACTTCGTCCCGAACCCGAACCCCATTGAAGTCAATGGGGACCCGAACTTTTCGGCACTAAAAAGGCTGTAAAACAGCCCAGGAAAGAGCTAGAGGGCTGCAAAAGGCAGCAACATGTAGGTAAATCCCCTGCAAACAAATGTGGATAGGGAAATGAATTAAAATAAAAATTAAATAAATAAAAATTAACCAAAATCAATTGGAGAGAGGTTCCATAGCAGAGAATCTGGCTTCCCGTCACCCACCACTGGAACAGTCCATTCTCAGATATTTAGGCCCCGGCACCCAGGCAGAGGAGAGAGGTCCCGTAACAGAGAATCTGTCTTCATGTCAGCAGAGAATTAGTCTGCATGTCATAGCAGAGAATGAGGCTTCACGTCAGCCACCACTGCAACAGTCCATTGGCATATATTTAGGCCCAGCACACACACAGGCAGAGGAGAGAGGTCCCGTAACAGAGAATCTGGCTTCATGTCAGCAGAGAATCAGTCTGCATGTCATAGCAGAGAATCAGGCTTCACGTCAGCCACCACTGCAACAGTCCATTGTCATAAATTTAGGCCCAGCACCCAGGCAGAGGAGAGAGGTCCCGTAACAGAGAATCTGGCTTCATGTCAGCAGAGAATCAGTCTTCATATCATAGCAGAGAATCAGGCTTCACGTCACCCACCACTGTAAGAGTCAATTTTCATAAATTTAGGCCCAGAACCCAGGCAGAGGAGAAAGGTCCCGTAACAGACAATCTGGCTTCATGTCAGCAGAGAATCAGTCTTCATATCATAGCAGAGAATCAGGCTTCACGTCACCCACCACTGTAAGAGTCAATTTTCATAAATTTAGGCCCAGAACCCAGGCAGAGGAGAAAGGTCCCGTAACAGACAATCTGGCTTCATGTCAGCAGAGAATCAGTCTTCATATCATAGCAGAGAATCAGGCTTCACGTCACCCACCACTGTAAGAGTCAATTTTCATAAATTTAGGCCCAGAACCCAGGCAGAGGAGAAAGGTCCCGTAACAGACAATCTGGCTTCATGTCAGCAGAGAATCAGTCTTCATATCATAGCAGAGAATCAGGCTTCACGTCACCCACCACTGTAAGAGTCAATTTTCATAAATTTAGGCCCAGAACCCAGGCAGAGGAGAAAGGTCCCGTAACAGACAATCTGGCTTCATGTCAGCAGAGAATCAGTCTTCATATCATAGCAGAGAATCAGGCTTCACGTCACCCACCACTGTAAGAGTCAATTTTCATAAATTTAGGCCCAGAACCCAGGCAGAGGAGAAAGGTCCCGTAACAGACAATCTGGCTTCATGTCAGCAGAGAATCAGTCTTCATATCATAGCAGAGAATCAGGCTTCACGTCACCCACCACTGTAAGAGTCAATTTTCATAAATTTAGGCCCAGAACCCAGGTAGAGGAGAAAGGTCCCGTAACAGACAATCTGGCTTCATGACAGCAGAGAATCAGTCTGCATGTCATAGCAGAGAATCAGGCTTCACGTCAGCCACCACTGCAACAGTCCATTGTCATAAATTTAGGCCCAGCACCCAGGCAGAGGAGAGAGGTCCCGTAACAGAGGATCTGGCTTCATGTCAGCAGAGAATCAGTCTGCATGTCATAGCAGAGAATGAGGCTTCACGTCAGCCACCACTGCAACAGTCCATTGGCATATATTTAGGCCCAGCACACACACAGGCAGAGGAGAGAGGTCCCGTAACAGACAATCTGGCTTCATGTCAGCAGAGAATTAGTCTGCATGTCATAGCAGAGAATGAGGCTTCACGTCACCCACCACTGCAACAGTCCATTGGCATATATTCAGGCCCAGCACCCAGGCAGAGGAGAGAGGTCCCGTAACAGAGGATCTGGCTTCATGTCAGCAGAGAATCAGTCTGCATGTCATAGCAGAGAATGAGGCTTCACGTCAGCCACCACTGCAACAGTCCATTGTCATAAATTTAGGCCCAGCACCCAGGCAGAGGAGAGAGGTCCCGTAAAAGAGGATCTGGCTTCATGTCAGCAGAGAATCAGTCTGCATGTCATAGCAGAGAATCAGGCTTCACGTCAGCCACCACTGCAACAGTCCATTGTCATAAATTTAGGCCCAGCACCCAGGCAGAGGAGAGAGGTCCCGTAAAAGAGGATCTGGCTTCATGTCAGCAGAGAATCAGTCTGCATGTCATAGCAGAGAATCAGGCTTCACGTCAGCCACCACTGCAACAGTCCATTGTCATAAATTTAGGCCCAGCACCCAGGCAGAGGAGAGAGGTCCCGTAACAGAGGATCTGGCTTCATGTCAGCAGAGAATCAGTCTGCATGTCATAGCAGAGAATCAGGCTTCACGTCAGCCACCACTGCAACAGTCCATTGTCATAAATTTAGGCCCAGCACCCAGGCAGAGGAGAGAGGTCCCGTAACAGACAATCTGGCTTCATGTCAGCAGAGAATTAGTCTGCATGTCATAGCAGAGAATCAGGCTTCATGTCAGCCACCACTGCAACAGTCCATTGGCATATATTTAGGCCTAGCACACAGGCAGAGGAGAGGTTCATTCAACTTTGGGTAGCATCGCAATATAATGGTAAAATGAAAATAAAAATAGGATTGAATGAGGAAGTGCCCTGGAGTCCAATAATATATGGTTATGGGGAGGTAGTTAATGTCTAATCTGGACAAGGGACGGACAGGTCCTGTGGGATCCATGCCTGGTTCATTTTTATGAACGTCAGCTTGTCCACATTGGCTGTAGACAGGCGGCTGCGTTTGTCTGTAATGACGCCCCCTGCCGTGCTGAATACACGTTCAGACAAAACGCTGGCTGCCGGGCAGGCCAGCACCTCCAAGGCATAAAAGGCTAGCTCTGGCCACGTGGACAATTTAGAGACCCAGAAGTTGAATGGGGCCGAACCATCAGTCAGTACGTGGAGGGGTGTGCACACGTACTGTTCCACCATGTTAGTGAAATGTTGCCTCCTGCTAACACGTTGCGTATCAGGTGGTGGTGCAGTTAGCTGTGGCGTGTTGACAAAAGTTTTCCACATCTCTGCCATGCTAACCCTGCCCTCAGAGGAGCTGGCCGTGACACAGCTGCCTTGGCGACCTCTTGCTCCTCCTCTGCCTTGGCCTTGGGCTTCCACTTGTTCCCCTGTGACATTTGGGAATGCTCTCAGTAGCGCGTCTACCAACGTGCGCTTGTACTCGCGCATCTTCCTATCACGCTCCAGTGCAGGAAGTAAGGTGGGCACATTGTCTTTGTAGCGTGGATCCAGCAGGGTGGCAACCCAGTAGTCCGCACAGGTTAAAATGTGGGCAACTCTGCTGTCGTTGCGCAGGCACTGCAGCATGTAGTCGCTCATGTGTGCCAGGCTGCCCAGGGGTAAGGACAAGCTGTCCTCTGTGGGAGGCGTATCGTCATCGTCCTGCCTTTCCCCCCAGCCACGCACCAGTGATGGACCCGAGCTGCGTTGGGTGCCACCCCGCTGTGACCATGCTTCATCCTCATCCTCCTCCACCTCCTCCTCATCCTCGTCCTCCTCGTCCTCCAGTAGTGGGCCCTGGCTGGCCACATTTGTACCTGGCCTCTGCTGTTGCAAAAAACCTCCCTCTGAGTCACTTCGAAGAGACTGGCCTGAAAGTGCTAAAAATGACCCCTCTTCCTCATCCTCCTCCTCCTCCTCCTGGGCCACCTCCTGTTCCATCATCGCCCTAAGTGTTTTCTCAAGGAGACATAGAAGTGGTATTGTAACGCTGATAACGGTGTCATCGCCACTGGCCATGTTGGTGGAGTACTCGAAACAGCGCAACAGGGCACACAGGTCTCGCATGGAGGCCCAGTCATTGGTGGTGAAGTGGTGCTGTTCTGTAGTGCGACTGACCCGTGCGTGCTGCAGCTGAAACTCCACTATGGCCTGCTGCTGCTCGCACAGTCTGTCCAGCATGTGCAAGGTGGAGTTCCACCTGGTGGGCACGTCGCATATGAGGCGGTGAGCGGGAAGGCCGAAGTTACGCTGTAGCGCAGACAGGCGAGCAGCGGCAGGATGTGAACGCCGGAAGCGCGAACAGACGGCCCGCACTTTATGCAGCAGCTCTGACATGTCGGGGTAGTTGTGAATGAACTTCTGCACCACCAAATTCAGCACATGCGCCAAGCAAGGGATGTGCGTCAAATTGGCTAGTCCCAGAGCTGCAACGAGATTTCGCCCATTATCACACACCACCAGGCCGGGCTTGAGGCTCACCGGCAGCAACCACTCGTCGGTCTGTTGTTCAATACCCCGCCACAACTCCTGTGCGGTGTGGGGCCTGTCCCCCAAACATATGAGTTTCAGAATGGCCTGCTGACGTTTACCCCGGGCTGTGCTGAAGTTGGTGGTGAAGGTGTGTGGCTGACTGGATGAGCAGGTGGAAGAAGAGGAGGAGGAAGCCGAGAAGGAGGAGGTGGCAACAGGAGGCAAAGAATGTTGCCCTGCGATCCTTGGCGGCGGCAGGACGTGCGCCAAACAGCTCTCCGCCTGGGGCCCAGCTGCCACTACATTTACCCAGTGTGCAGTTAGGGAGATATAGCGTCCCTGGCCGTGCTTACTGGTCCACGTATCTGTGGTTAGGTGGACCTTGCTACAGATGGCGTTGCGCAGTGCACACTTGATTTTATCGGATACTTGGTTGTGCAGGGAAGGCACGGCTCTCTTGGAGAAGTAGTGCCGGCTGGGAACAACATACTGTGGGACAGCAAGCGACATGAGCTGTTTGAAGCTGTCTGTGTCCACCAGCCTAAATGACAGCATTTCATAGGCCAGTAGTTTAGAAATGCTGGCATTCAGGGCCAGGGATCGAGGGTGGCTAGGTGGGAATTTACGCTTTCTATCAAATGTTTGTGAGATGGAGAGCTGAACGCTGGCGTGTGACATGGTTGAGACGCTTGGTGACGGAGGTGGTGGTGGTGGTGTTGGTGGTACATCCCCTGTTTGCTGGGCGGCAGGTGCCAACGTTCCTCCAGAGGCGGAGGAAGAGGCCGAGGCGGCAGCAGCAGAATAGGCCGAGGCGGCAGCAGCAGAAGAGGTAGCAGGGGGAGCCTGAGTGACTTCCTTGGTTTTAAGGTGTTTACTCCACTGCAGTTCATGCTTTGCATGCAGGTGCCTGGTCATGCAGGTTGTGCTCAGGTTCAGAACGTTAATGCCTCGCTTCAGGCTCTGATGGCACAGCGTGCAAACCACTCGGGTCTTGTCGTCAGCACATTGTTTGAAGAAGTGCCATGCCAGGGAACTCCTTGAAGCTGCCTTTGGGGTGCTCGGTCCCAGATGGCGGCGGTCAGTAGCAGGCGGAGTCTCTTGGCGGCGGGTGTTCTGCTTTTGCCCACTGCTCCCTCTTTTGCTACGCTGTTGGCTCGGTCTCACCACTGCCTCTTCCTCCGAACTGTGAAAGTCAGTGGCACGACCTTCATTCCATGTGGGGTCTAGGACCTCATCGTCCCCTGCATCGTCTTCCACCCAGTCTTGATCCCTGACCTCCTGTTCAGTCTGCACACTGCAGAAAGACGCAGCAGTTGGCACCTGTGTTTCGTCATCATCAGAGACATACTGAGGTGGTATTCCCATGTCCTCATCATCAGGAAACATAAGTGGTTGTGCGTCAGTGCATTCTATGTCTTTCACCGCTGGGGAAGGGCTAGGTGGATGCCCTTGGGAAACCCTGCCAGCGGAGTCTTCAAACAGCATAAGAGACTGCTGCATAACTTGAGGCTGAGACAGTTTCCCTGGTATGCATGGGGGTGATGTGACAGACTGATGGGGTTGGTTTTCAGGCGCCATCTGTGCGCTTTCTGCAGAAGACTGGGTGGGAGATAATGTGAACGTGCTGGATCCACTGTCGGCCACCCAATTGACTAATGCCTGTACCTGCTCAGGCCTTACCATCCTTAGAACGGCATTGGGCCCCACCATATATCGCTGTAAATTCTGGCGGCTACTGGGACCTGAGGTAGTTGGTACACTAGGACGTGTGGATGTGGCAGAACGGCCACGTCCTCTCCCAGCACCAGAGGGTCCACTAACACCACCACGACCATGTCCACGTCCGCGTCCCTTACTAGATGTTTTTCTCATTGTTATGGTTCACCACAACAACAAATATATTATTTGGCCCAATGTATTGTATTCAAATTCAGCGGGATATAAATTTGAGGCCTAGTATTTAGGCGCTGGGTGACCGGTATGGATTTAGTGACAGAATTAGACTTGGAAATGCACAGAAGCGTGTGTGTGAAGTTATTCTGAATGACCCAATGTGCACCTTGAATATTATATACCCTTTTTGGGATAGATTTCAAATAGCTCTGATATAGCAGGAACCACTAAATTATGAAATTGCTAAATTGGGAATTGTACTTCAACCCAGAACAAAAAATGTGCTTTGACGGACACTAAATATCTTGCCCAGCAACAACAGTACAGCGGTAACGAGAGATTTAGCGGGATATAAATTTGAGGCCTAGTATTTAGGCGCTGGGTCACCGGTATGGATTTAGTGACAGAATTAGACTTGGAAATGCACAGAAGCGTGTGTGTGAAGTTATTCTGAATGACCCTATGTGCACCTTCAATATTATATACCCTTTTAGGGATAGATTTCAAATAGCTCTGATATAGCAGAAACCACTAAATTATGAAATTGCTAAATTGGGAATTGTACTTCAACCCAGAACAAAAAATGTGCTTTGACGGACACTAAATATCTTGCCCAGCAACAACAGTACAGCGGTGGGTAACGAGAGATTTAGAGGGATTTAAATTTGAGGCCTAGTATTTAGGCGCTGGGTCACCGGTATGGATTTAGTGACAGAATTAGACTTGGAAATGCACAGAAGCGTGTGTGTGAAGTTATTCTGAATGACCCTATGTGCACCTTCAATATTATATACCCTTTTAGGGATAGATTTCAAATAGCTCTGATATAGCAGAAACCACTAAATTATGAAATTGCTAAATTGGGAATTGTACTTCAACCCAGAACAAAAAATGTGCTTTGACGGACACTAAATATCTTGCCCAGCAACAACAGTACAGCGGTGGGTAACGAGAGATTTAGAGGGATTTAAATTTGAGGCCTAGTATTTAGGCGCTGGGTCACCGGTATGGATTTAGTGACAGAATTAGACTTGGAAATGCACAGAAGCGTGTGTGTGAAGTTATTCTGAATGACCCTATGTGCACCTTCAATATTATATACCCTTTTAGGGATAGATTTCAAATAGCTCTGATATAGCAGAAACCACTAAATTATGAAATTGCTAAATTGGGAATTGTACTTCAACCCAGAACAAAAAATGTGCTTTGACGGACACTAAATATCTTGCCCAGCAACAACAGTACAGCGGTGGGTAACGAGAGATTTAGAGGGATTTAAATTTGAGGCCTAGTATTTAGGCGCTGGGTCACCGGTATGGATTTAGTGACAGAATTAGACTTGGAAATGCACAGAAGCGTGTGTGTGAAGTTATTCTGAATGACCCTATGTGCACCTTCAATATTATATACCCTTTTAGGGATAGATTTCAAATAGCTCTGATATAGCAGAAACCACTAAATTATGAAATTGCTAAATTGGGAATTGTACTTCAACCCAGAACAAAAAATGTGCTTTGACGGACACTAAATATCTTGCCCAGCAACAACAGTACAGCGGTGGGTAACGAGAGATTTAGAGGGATTTAAATTTGAGGCCTAGTATTTAGGCGCTGGGTGACAGGTATGGGTTTAGTGACAGAATTAGACTTGGAAATACACAGTAGCGGGTGTGTGTGAAGTTATTCTGAATGACCCTATGTGCACCTTCAATATTATATACCCTTTTAGGGATAGATTTCAAATAGCTCTGATATAGCAGAAACCACTAAATTATGAAATTGCTAAATTGGGAATTGTACTTCAACCCAGAACAAAAAATGTGCTTTGACGAACACTAAATATCTTGCCCAGCAACAACAGTACAGCGGTGGGTAACGAGAGATTTAGAGGGATTTAAATTTGAGGCCTAGTATTTAGGCGCTGGGTCACCGGTATGGATTTAGTGACAGAATTAGACTTGGAAATGCACAGAAGCGTGTGTGTGAAGTTATTCTGAATGACCCAATGTGCACCTTCAATATTATATACCCTTTTAGGGATAGATTTCAAATAGCTCTGATATAGCAGAAACCACTAAATTATGAAATTGCTAAATTGGGAATTGTACTTCAACCCAGAACAAAAAATGTGCTTTGACGGACACTAAATATCTTGCCCAGCAACAACAGTACAGCGGTGGGTAACGAGAGATTTAGAGGGATTTAAATTTGAGGCCTAGTATTTAGGCGCTGGGTCACCGGTATGGATTTAGTGACAGAATTAGACTTGGAAATGCACAGAAGCGTGTGTGTGAAGTTATTCTGAATGACCCTATGTGCACCTTCAATATTATATACCCTTTTAGGGATAGATTTCAAATAGCTCTGATATAGCAGAAACCACTAAATTATGAAATTGCTAAATTGGGAATTGTATTTCAACCCAGAACAAGAAATGTGCTTGAACGGACACTAAATAACTCGCCCAGCTACAGCACTAGGGACAGATTTAGCTGGATATAAATTTGAGGCCTAGTATTTAGGCGCTGGGTGACCGGTATGGATTTAGTGACAGAATTAGACTGGGATATGGCCAAAAAATAAACAGACTATTGCTGGTTAAATGCACTTGGTGTGACAGCTTCACCCTGATGTAGGCTTTAGCCAAAAAACAACCACACCATTGAGGGTTAAATGCACTTGGTGACAGGCGCAGCTTGCCCCTGATTTTGTATATGGCCAAAAAATGAACAGACTATTGCTGGTTAAATGCACTTGGTGTGACAGCTTCACCCTGATGTAGGCTTTAGCCAAAAAACAACCACACCATTGAGGGTTAAATGCACTTGGTGACAGGCGCAGCTTGCCCCTGATTTTGTATATGGCCAAAAAATGAACAGACTATTGCTGGTTAAATGCACTTGGTGTCACAGCTTCACCCTGATGTAGGCTTTAGCCAAAAAACAACCACACCATTGAGGGTTAAATGCACTTGGTGACAGGCGCAGCTTGCCCCTGATTTTGTATATGGCCAAAAAATGAACAGACTATTGCTGGTTAAATGCACTTGGTGTGACAGCTTCACCCTGATGTAGGCTTTAGCCAAAAAACAACCACACCATTGAGGGTTAAATGCACTTGGTCGCAGCTTGTGCTGGCGCACCACAAGACACAAAATGGCCGCCGATCACCCCAGAAAAATGAGACTGACAAACGGTCTGTGCAGCCTAAAAACAGTGAGCAATTGAGGATCAGCAGCTCAATGATCCACAGCTGCAGATCGATCAGTTAATCAAGTCCTTTGGAGGAGTTAATCTGCCTAATCTCGCCCTACTGTCGCAGCCGCAACCTCTCCCTACGCTAATCAGAGCAGAGTGACGGGCGGCGCTATGTGACTCCAGCTTAAATAGAGGCTGGGTCACATGGTGCTCTGGCCAATCACAGCCATGCCAATAGTAGGCATGGCTGTGATGGCCTCTTGGGGCAAGTAGTATGACGCTTGTTGATTGGCTGCTTTGCAGCCTTTCAAAAAGCGCCAAGAAAGCGTCACAAAAGCGCCAAGAAAGCGACGAACACCGAACCCGAACCCGGACTTTTACGAAAATGTCCGGGTTCGGGTCCGTGTCACGGACACCCCAAAATTCGGTACGAACCCGAACTATACAGTTCGAGTTCGCTCATCCCTAGTCACGAGTTGTTTGGTCAGCTTTGATCCTATTCTCCTGAATAACCTTTTTTGGCTAACCTCTTATTTTAAATGAATTTTCCAATTTTTTTAAAGCACCTTCCGCATGTTCTTCATTGTCTACAATTCTTTTTACCCGCAGCATTTGGCCATACAGTAATGACCTAATCATTTTTCGTGGGTGCCCACTTGAAAAATGTAAAATCGTGTTTTTATCTGTCGCTTTAATATTTAAATCTGTATGTAGGCTCCCATTATCCACATAAACCTGTGTGACTAAGAATTGCACCCTTTCACTAGAAGCTGTTAGGGTAAATTTTATATTGGTATCCATATTGTTCAAAATGTTGTGAAATACATGTAGCGAATCACTTGTCCCCTTCAAGACAATGAACATGTCATCTATGTATCTCTACCACCCCAGCACATTGCTGAAGTGGGGAGAGAGATAGATGGCGCGTTCCTCCAATGATCGCACACAAACATTTGCATAAGTGGGCGCGACGTTGGGCCCCATCGCCACGCCCACCCTCTGCACGTAATACCTGTCCTGAAAGGCAAAATAATTATGCCGCAACGTGATCTCCAGCATATCCAGCAAGAACCTCCTCGCCTGTTCCGTATATTTGGAATATTGTAACATATCACGTACCGCTCCCAGTCCCTGTTCATGCCCTATTGATGTGTATAGTGAGACAATGTCAAAGGACGCCAATATCACCTCCTCTGTAACTGAAATCTTAGCAATTTTCTGTAAGAAGTCTCCAGTGTCTCTGACATACAACCTTGCTTCCATCGCAAACTGCCTCAATGCTCTGTCCAAATAAATTGCAATATTGGACAAGATTGATCCCCTGCCCAAAATAATCAGGCGACCCGGGGGGTCAATCAGGCTCTTGTTGATTTTTGGAAGGACGTATATCAGAGGGGTCACTGGAGACTTCACCATTAGAAACTGTGCCAATTGTGCATCAATTATGCCTTCATTTAAGGCCACATTGATTTTCTCCCCAATAATTTTCATGATCTCAAACTTGGGGTCCCTTGACAATGCCTCATACGTGTCATTGGCAGACAATTGCCTATCAATCTCCTGGATGTATTTGGGGGTGTCCATCACCATGATCGCACCCCCCTTGTCAGCGGGTTTAATGGTGAGAGCATGATTCCTGGACAACCTCTCCAATGCATCCATTTCAATTTTAGTGACATTAGGTTGTGTCAAAGTTTGGCCACGTACATTATCTTTAAGTTGTACAATATCCCTTTTCACTGACTCCATAAACGTCTCAAGAGCATGCAAATTTATTACAAGTGTAAAATTGCCCTTTACAAACAAATCAAATTGCTTTAAAGTCAGATTTGACTGTCGACTATTGTCCACATCCTGTAATCCCATGGGTCTGGAGTCACACCACACCCTCAGCTTCAAAGTTCTGAAGAGGTGGTGTAAGTCCAGATCCAGCTGGAACCAGTCCATCTTCGCCTGTGGACAAAATGTTAAACCTTTATTCAAAATTTTAAGTTCATGTTCATCAAGCATGTGTGAAGATATATTTACCACTATATTGTTAATTTCTTTTTCAAGACCTTGGACGTCGTGTTGCGGGAAGTCCTCTGAGGCTTGCTGTTTTCTGGATCTTCCGTGTCGGCGCCCACCTGTCTGGATCTTCACGTGTCGGCGTTGAGTTGAAGTGTAGTATAGGGATATATTTGCATGATTACAAAAAGTATGAGAATAAAAGATGATTACAAAAAAGCTTTTTTGGAAAGAAATGTTTTATCTTGTATGCTACATTGGCTTTACATGGACTCACGTCACTGGATTTCTGTGCAGACTGATCCGCGCCTCGAGAGGTGACGCCGGAATGAGCGCACATATATATATAAAAAAGTTTTTTTGTGTACCCTGCAGATGGATGGTGTTTACACCATGTGTTTTTTCAAAGAAACAGTAAGCTGGATGAATCGCATTCAATTACAGCGCACGTCTCTCCACCCTGATGAACTGATAAATGTATTATAGCCAAGGGATTTTATTGCAGTTTTAAAATGCACTTGCACTTTTATATAATATGTGATTGTTTATATATACTTTTATGTGAAGGTGCACTTTGTTGGCACAAAGCACTTTATATGAAGAGATGTATGGGATTATGTATCAAGATCACAATATAAGAAGATACTAGAAATATTTGAATGGACTGAATTTTTTTAAGAACACTTGATTTTGTATCAGCTGTCACTAATTGTAATCACTTGATTAAATGATGATGTACACATGTATTGAAAAGCTGGATATGTATATATATATATATATATATATACCAGCATGATGTTGGTCTGTGTACTTGGCTTAAGAAGGATCCCGGAAGGGGATTGAAACGTTGCCTATTTTGTGTCACATGTGTGAATAAAGACACTGTGTTTTTTTTACAAAGAAGAGTGCTGCGTTGATTTTTCATGAATATATATATACAGTATATATATATATATGTGAAACTCGAAAAATTTGAATATCGTGCAAAAGTCCATTTATTTCAGTAATGCAAATTAAAAGGAATTGCATTAATGCAGCTTAAAATTAGAATTTTGTGAAAAGGTTAAATATTCTAGGCTCAAAGTGTCACACTCTAGTCAGCAAATTAATCCATATCCCCTGAGCAAAGGGTACCTAAAAATTGTAACTTTGGGGTATCATAAGCGGTAAGCCATAATCATCAAAATTATAACAAATAAAGGCTTGAAATATCTCGCTTTGCATGTAATGAGTCTGTCACATATGTTAGTTTCACCTTTTAAGTTGCATTACTGAAAAAAATTAACTTTGCACAATATTCAAATTTTTCGAGCTTCACCTGTGTGTGTGTGTGTGTGTGCATATATATATATATATATATATATATATAATAATGCTCACCATATCTATTTGATCGTGAAAAGTCTGCCGTAGCCATCTTGATTGAAGTTACTGCCCGAAATGTTGCGCGGTGCATTATGACATCATCATGCTGTCCGGCAGGGTGATGTCCTATGTTACTGCGAACAAGATTTAGCGTGGGAACGTCAATCAAGATGGCCGCAGCAGACTCTTTGCACTTTGCACACAAATGGATGAGGTGAGTATGATTTTTTTTTACCGCTATTTAAGAGAAAATTGATTTGTTACCATGAAGCTTGAAGAAATTCGGCTTTGCGGCTAATTTAATTTTCCCTGACATTTGGATAAAAGTCTACTTTGTGAGCATCGATTATCTCAATATTATTATAGAGTCATAATAGAAGCTATATAACTTTTTTTTCATGCAATGCAAATACAGTTAATTTGCTGAATCTGGAAAACCCCTGCATACAATAAATACAATCTGGTAAAAATATTCAAACTTGGCTATTTCTTGTAATAAACAAACCCTGACTGAAAGTTTGTCACCCAAATTATCATTCAAAGATAAAAAAATGTAATATTCTTAAAATATTCCCACTAAGCGAGTTTAAAAAAAAAAATGAACTCATTAAATACAGCACAGCCCACACAAAAGTTTCACAGCAACATATCAAAACTTCTTCTTCCTTGGTCTCCTTGGCAATAAATGAAATGATGTATTAGTGTGTGCAACATATGCTGTTAACAACAGCTGCTTTTAGAAGCTCCATAGTGATATAAAGCTTACAGACCTAAAGAAAAATAAGCAGTAAGGATGAAAAATGACTTTAAAGCTGTAAATTAGAGATGAGCGAATTTTTCAAAAGTTCACTGAATTTTCTGAAACGATTCGATTCGATCTGAATTTATTTGCGGCGAATAGTGTTAAAAAACAGCAATTTTCTGGCTGCAGAGAGCCTGTATAGTGGTGTAGAACACTGTGCCTTGCAGTAACATGCATAGGGAGTCTGCTGTGGTAGTTAAAAAATACTGTGAGTCGGTATGACACGTAGATGACAGGCTTCGCTCTTAGAATCACTGCACACTTCACTTACAGTTGCAAGAAAAAGTATGTAAACCCTTTGGAATGATATGAATTTCTGCACAAATTGGTCATAAAATGTGATCTGATCTTCATCTAAGTCACAACAATAGACAATCGGAGTCTGCTTAAACTAATAACACACAAAGAATTAAATGTTACCATGTTTTTTTTGAACACACCATGTAAACATTCACAGTGCAGGTGGAAAAAGTATGTGAACCCTTGGATTTAATAACTGGTTGAACCTCCTTTGGCAGCAATAACTTCAACCAAACGTTTCCTGTATTTGCAGATCAGACGTGCACAACGGTCAGGAGTAATACTTGACCATTCCTCTTTACAGAACTGTTTCAGTTCAGCAATATTCTTGCGATGTCTGGTGTGAATCACTTTTTTGAGGTCATGCCACAACATCTCAATCGGATTGAGGTTAGAACTCTGACTGGGCCACTCCAGAAGGCGTATTTTCTTCTGTTTAAGCCATTCTGTTGTCGCCCAGGCAAACGAGGCATAGAACAGCATTACACCCCCATGCCCTGCACATGTGGTATGCTGGAGGACCAATGTGAATTGTCCCTGCAGTGGAGGCTGAGGATACGGTGGAGGATGAGGAGGCAGAGGAGGACATTGTCGCAGAACCAATGGCGTGAAAGCTTGGAGGCGGAAGCGGCATTACCTGGTCAAGTTGCTGGTGTGGCTGGGCAGGAACCACCATTACCCAGTGGGCCATAAAGTACATATATTGTCCTTGACCATAGTTATAGCTACCGACCAATTTTCCCAAAAAAGGCTGTATCACAAACAAATTTCACCACTGAATGGCTAATCGATGAATTGTTAGTCCTTACAGAAGATACTCTACAATCACCCATAAATTTTCCCAAAAAAGGCTGTTTCACAAACAAATTTCATCACTGAATAGCTAATCGATGCAATTACTCAGTTTGTACAGAAGAAAGTTTACATTCATCAACCAATTTTCCAAATAAAGCCTGTATCACAAAAAATTTCACTACAGAATGACAATGTAAATTCATTGCAGAACGGCTAATAAGAAGTACTTATTTTTCCTATTAATATACCCCAACAGTGGCTGTATGACAATGTAAATTCACCACAGAATGGCTAATAACACATACTTATTTTTGCTATTAATACAGAGCAGAGTCTGTATGACTATAAATTCACAGCAGAACGGCTAATAAAACGTACTTATTTTTCACACTATTACACCTCAACAATGGCTGTATAACAATGTCGGTTCACTGCAGACCAGCTAATAAGACATATTTTTATTAATACACCCCAAAAAAATATATATAACAATCACAATTCACTGCAGAACTGCTAATAGGACATTCATATCTATAATTTTAATACACCCCATAAATGGCTGTAGTACAATGGAACTTCACAGCTTAACGGCAAATAATTATTTTTTTTCCCACCAATACACACCAAAAAGGGCTTTAATTTTCTGACTTCACCACACAACGGCTAATAATCTCTTTTTCCTCACTGATGCACTCCAAAAAAGGCTTTAAAACATATAACTGCGGCCGTGAATGGCAAATAGTATATATTTTTTGCCACTAATACACGCCGAAAAAATCTGTAATTTTCCCACTTCACCACACAACGGCTAATAAGCCCTTCCCCCCCCCCCCCCCAACTAATACACACCAAAAAAAGGCTTTAGAACATATAGCTGTGGCCTTAAACGGCAAATATATATTTTTTTTGCCACTAATACACGCCAAAAAGGGCTGTAATTTTCTCACTTCAACACACAACGGATAATAAGCCCCTTTTTCCCCCCACTAATACATGACAAAAAAAAGGCTTTAGAACATATAACTGCGGCCGTGAATGGCAAATATCATTAATCTTTTGCCACTAATACACGCCAAAAAGAGCTGTAATTTTCTCACTTCACCACACAATGGCTAATACGCTATTTTTCTTTTTCCCCACTGCTGCACACACAAAAAGGCTTTAGAACATATAACTGCGTCCGTGAACGGCAAATAATACATTTTTTTTGCCACTAATACACACCAAAAAGTGCTTTCATTTTCTCACTTCCCCACACAACAGCTAATAAGCCCTTTTTCTTTTTCCCCACTACTAAACGCCAAAAAAAGGCTTTAGAACATATAACTGCACCTGTGAACGGCAAATAATATTTATTTTTTGCCACTAATACTCGCCAAAAAGGGATGTAATTTTCTCACTTCAGCACACAACAGCTAATAAGCCCCTTTTCTTCCCCACACTAATACACAACAAAACAAGGCTTTAGAACATATATAATTGCACCACACAAGGGCTAATAGGACCCCAATAAGAAGAACGGTTTGCTGGACTTACAGAGGTATTGCAAACCTGAAATGAGCAGCAGTATAATGGCAATTTGGATCTGCAGTCAGTGCAGCAAGGTGTAATAGGATTGTTCCTAGTCCCCAGGCTGTAAACACCCCTATTGACCCCTGTTCTGCTTCAATACTGTGGAATAATTCATCCCTATACATTCCCTACATTTCTAATGCTCTTTCCCTGAACTTCTATTGAGCAAAATATAAGTTTTGAAGTCTTTCCTAGCACTGTCCCTAGCAACTGCTAATTTATCTCCCTGCACTAAATACACTGGAAAATGGCTGAATCTAAGATGGCTGAGGCTTTTGTATATGCATGCATGCATAGTATTGTGGGTGATCCCGCATTCCCAGAGTTCCTTGCTCCATGTCCTAACATGCGCAGCAGTCATTTTAGGAAAAAATGAAATTTGTTACCATGAAGCATGAGGACATTTGGATTCAGTGTGAATCGAATAATTCCTGAAATTCAGATCGAATTCTACTTCATCAGCTTCAATTCACTCATCTCTACTATAAATATTTATTTTATGTTGGCAAAAATGAAGTTATCTTTTTGAACTTTTATTTCCTGACAACTGTGCATTTCTGATAATAAGACAAATAGACATTGTATTAAGGATTTAAAGCTCTAGAACATTACACTAAAACTTAAAAGTATATACGGTGATGTCCAGAGTCTGTGAGAGCCATCGTCAAACCTTCAGTTTGTGCCTTTTGAGGTAGGATTTTGAAGCATGTTTAGGATCATTATTCATTTGCAGAAGCCATCTTTTCATCTTTAGCTTTTTTATAGTTGTATTATTTTTGCTTCCAGAATTTGCTGGAATTTCACTGAATCAATTCTTCCCTCTACCCATGAAACACTCTTCATGCGATTGGCTGCAACATAACCCCAAAGCATCATTGATCCACTGACATGCTTAATGGTTGTAGAGGTAGTCTTTTCATAAAATTATATGCCCTTTTTTTCAAAAAATACCTTTGCTCATTGTGGCCAAAACATTATATTTTAGCCTTATGGGTCCCCAGGAGTTGTTTCCGAAATGCATTACGTTTGTTTAGATGTTCTCTTTAAAACGCAGACTTTTGTGGTGAGGATGCAGAAGGTGTTTTCTTCTGATTAATTTTCCATGAAGGTTACATTTGTGCAGATGTTGCTGAACAGTAGAACAATGAACCACAATTCCAGATTCTGCTAAATCTTCTTGAAGCTCTTTTGCAGTCAAGCAGGGTTTTAATTTGCCTTTCTAGCAATCCTATGAGTAGCTATCTCTGAAATAGTTCTTAATCCTCCAGACCTTCTTTTGACTTCTACTGTTTCGGTTAACTGCCATTTATTAGTTAGATTTCAAACTGAAACCTTAAAAGATGCAAACTGAAGTGTGTACCATGGCTCTCCCAGTCCCTTGATCTGAACATTACTGAAAAATCTATGGATAGACCTCAAAAGAGCAGTGCATGCAAGATGGCCCAGGAATCTCACAGAACTGGAAAATCTTTGCAAGAAAGAATGGATGAAAGTCCTTTAAACAAGAAATTTAAAGAATCTTGGCTGTCTAAGAGTTGTTATACTTGCCAAAGAGGGTGCTACTAGGTACTAACCATGCAGCGTGCTCAAACATTAGCTTTTTTCTTAATTTTTTTTGGAAATATAAAAGATGAAAACCAAAAAATATATACAAAGAGATAATACAAAGAGAATGTGTCACCTTTAACTATATGCCTTTTGGAAATTATATAATAGTCACCTTGCTTAGTGTTTAGTGAACTACACAAAGACAAATCTATATGTCACATCACAACTTAACCCTGCCACACAGCAGAAAGCCCCCCTGGTCCAAATTTGTGTCCTGCGGAAAAAAAAAAAAAAAACGTCTGATCATCCAGCTCTATAGACATAGGATTCAAGATGGCAGTAGTGAAGTTATCCACCCCTATAAGCGTTCAAATGTATAGGCTTCGGTGAGGTGAAATTCGTTATCTAAGGTGAATAACTTTGGAGTCTGATTTTTAAGCTTAAAAACCATTTTAAGACTTGAATCCGAAATCGGCTTCTGTACTGAGGTACCAGCTGGTACCGAAGCCAACTTCAGATTCAAGTTTTAAAATGTTTTTCAAGTTTGAAAATGAAAGTCTAAAGTTATTCCACAAAGTCTGGTGAGACTTTAGAGATAACTAATTTCACCTTGCCAGAACCCATACATTTGAAAGCTGTACAGAGAGGGATCTCCATACAGCATTCAAATTCAGTTTTGACCAAGCAACTTTAGATCTATGATCCGACGTTCACTTTGGTCAGCACTAGTCATCAATATTAACAGTTGGACAACCCCTTTAAGTAGTTATTTAGTACCACATAAACGTTACTTAAAACATTGAGATTTTTTTTCTAAGAAAAAGGTTTCATCAGTAAGCAGTTCTGTATGAACATTAATAAAAAAATTGCCATCACCTTTTAAATGTAGCTTTTATTTTAATTTACTGCTTTTCATCTGTCTAACGTGTTAGTTGAAGATATCATTTTCTTTCCAAGCATCCTTCTAACCATATTCAAATATTAATGAGTATGAATAATAAACAAGGAAAGTCTAGAAAATCATATAAATCAAACCAATATGTCAGGACTGCTGTATATGTACTTTTTTGCACATATTTACCATAAAAAAGTTACCATACTTGTTACTTAGTCAATCTGTATTTATACTGGTACAAGAATATTCATTTAATAATACATTGTATTACATAATTTCCTTTTAATCAATGTTTGTAGATAAACAATAGAACAGGAAAGTTTGAATCTGGCTGCTGCTTGTAAATAACTGCAACGCTTGCTTTAACACCTTAAGAACCTTTCGGTTATTCACCTTAAGGACCAGGCCATTTTCGAAACTTTATGTGGTAATAAATTTGGAATGCTTTTACTTATCCAAGCGATTCTAAGATTGTTTTGTTGCGATACATTGTACTGTACTTCATGATAGTGAAAAATGTTCACCGTTATTTATAAAAAATCTAAAATTTACATAACATTTGGAAAAATTAGAAATTTTCAAAAAGCGATACATCATAAAAGGTATTACTTTACATTTCCCATATGTCCACTTTCATGTTTGTATCATTTTGCAAATGTAATTTTAATTTCAGGATCTTATAAGGCTTAGAATTTTAGAAGCAAATTTTAAAATGTTTAAGAAAATTTCCAAAGCCCACTTTTTTAAGGACCACTTCAGTTATGTTACTTTGTAACAGTTATGTTACTTTGTGGGGCTTACATAGTGGAAACGATCCATAAATGACCCCATTGTAGAAACTACACCCCTCGAGTTATTTAAAACAGATTTTACAAACTTTGTTAAACCTTTAGGTATTCCACAAGATATAAAGGAAAAAGGAGATGACATTTTTAAATTTAACTTTTTTGGCAGATTCTCCATTTTAATTCATTTTTTTCTGTAACACATCAAGGGTTAACAGCCAAATACAACTCAATATTTATTACTCTAAGTAAGGCCTCTTTCAAAAAGATCCATTTTTTATGTTTTTTTGTTTCAGTAGTGTTTCAGCTTCTGTTTTGTTTTGTTTCCGTTTGTGATCCGTTATTTGTGGATTGCAAATGGCAACTGAAGCATACAATAATGTTTAAAAATTGGGCTGGGCATAACATTTTTATTAGATGGTTCCGCAAAAACGGAACGGATACAGAAGACATACAGATGCATTCCATATGCATTCCATTTTTTTTGCAGAATCATTGTCTTGAATAGTGTTGAGCGCGAATATTCGAAAAGCAAATTTTTTTCGCGAATATCGCAACTTCACGATTTCGCGAATATTTCGAATATAATGCTATATATTCGTAAAAACGAATATTCGTTTTTTTTTTTTCACAAAATTACAGTACACATATAATTGATTATTTCCCAAAGGTCCAAAAGCTCAGATCTTACTCACATTGCCTAGAAAGTGATTGAGGCGCGAATCTTCGTAAGGCGATTTTTTTAGCGCACATGCGAATATCGGCACTTGTCCCAGAACAGAGGCAAAGGGCTTTGCATTCATACATTAGTGAATTGAGTTGCGAATCTTCGTAAGGCGATTTTATTAGCGCACAGGCGAATATCGGCACTTGTCCCAGAACAGAGGCAACGGGCTTTGCATTCATACATTAGTGATTGAATTGAGTTGCGAATCTTCGTAAGGCGATTTTATTAGCGCACATTCGAATATCTACACTTGTCCCCAGAACAGAGAAGGCAAAGGCCTGTGCATTCATATAGTATAGCACCATATTTGCGAATACTTCGAACTTCGTAAAATTCGATTTACGAATATTCGTATTTTTTATTTTAGTTTCCACCTTACAGATTACATTGATCTGTACTCTGTCAACTACTGTCATCACCCCCCACTGTATCTCGATTGATTCCCAAAAGTCTCACATTGCCTAGAAAGTGATTGAGGTGCGAATCTTCGTAAGGCGATTATATTAGCGCACAGGCCCAGAACAGAGGCAAAGGGCTTTGCATTCATACATTAGTGATTGAATTGAGTTTCGAATCTTCGTAAGGCGATTTAATTAGCGCACATGCGAATTTTGCATCGCATATGTATTATGCGATGCGAAAATTTGAATTATCGCATATGCGAAATAATAACGAATTCGAATATTCGCGAATATTTTACGAATATTCTTTCGAATATTCGCAAAATTTCGCGAATTCGAATATGGGACATGCCGCTCAACACTAGTCTTGAATTGAGCCACGGAATGTGATTTGCAGGCAATAATAGGACATGTTCTATCTTTGAACAGAATGGAAATATGGAAATGGATGCATACGGAGTACCTTCCGTTGTTTTTGCGGACCCGTTGAAGTGAATGGTTCCACATATGGACTGCAAACGGAACAGAATCGAAAAAAAAAATTCATGTGCAAGAGGTCTAATTCTGCAGTTTATAGAAACACCCCAAATGTGGCAGTAAACTGCTGTACGGGCACACGGCAGGGCACAGAAGGAAGGGAGCACCATATGGATTTTGAAGGGCAGATTTCACTGGGATAATATTACGTTGCCATATGACATTTAAAGACCCCCTTATGCACCCCTAGAGTAGAAACTCTAAAAAAAGAGATCCCATTGTGGAAATAATATGATAAGGTGACACTTCTATAGGTACTATTTTGTGGTATTTATGACTTTTGATTGCTCTATATTACACTTTTTGTGAGGCAAGGTAACAAAAAAATGGCTGTTCTAGCACAGTTTTTTTTTTTACTGTGTTCATGTGACAGGTTAGATCATGTGCAATTTTTATAGAGCATGTTGTTATGGAGGCGACAATATCAAATATGTCTACTTTTGTTTTTCTTTTGTTTCCATTTTACATAATAAATGGTGTTGATAGAGCATGCTCGGCTGAACACAAGTTCTGCTCGAGCATCTCGATGCTCTGAACATGGCGGTATTCGGCCGAACACCGCATGTGCTCGAGCGCAATGCTCAAATCTCCTTGGTTACTGGCATGTGATTGGCTGGCCGAAACGCCTCATTGGATGCTATATAGCACCCGATGATGCGTGTTTGGCTCAGTCTTGGTCAGGGAGAGCTGTGCTGAGGAAGGGACAGACAGTGTAGTGAGTGACATACGAATATTTTTAGTAGAAAAACTTTTCAGAGACCCAAAAGTCCTTTTAAAGACTATTGTTGTGTGCAGCAGCAGCAATATATATTTTTAGCGCCTCCTGTGCTAAATAGCGTGCAATAGTTAGGCCGCTGAAGACAGCGACATTAGCTGAGCCACATCTCCTGTGTAAAGTGTGCGCATCCAAAAAATGTCCGTGACATCCAGTTTACTTTTTCCGTAGACGGTGTCCGCTGCAGACAGTGACATTAGCTGCGCACCATCTCCAGTGTATAGTGTGTGCATCCAAAAATTATCTGACATCCAGTGTACTTTTTCCATAGATGATGTCCGCTGTGGACAGTGACATTAGCTGTGCCACATCTCCTGTGTAAAGTGTGTGCATCCAAAATATATCTGACAAAAAGTGTACTTTTTCAATAGAATGGTGTCCTCATCTGACAGTGACATACCCAGTGCCACATCTGCAGTGTAACGTGTGCGCTGAAAAGTTTATCTGTGACATACAGTGTACCTTTTTCCGTAGACAGTGTCTTCTGCGGACAGTGACATTACTAGCGCCACATCTGCAGTGTAATGTGTGCGCTGAAAAAATGTATCTGACATACAGTGTACTTTTTCAATAGACGGTGTCCACTTCTGATAGTGACATTACCAGTGCCACATGTGCAGAGTAACGTGTGCGCTGAAAAAATGTATCTGTGACATCCAGTGTTATTTTTTAATAGATGGTGTCCGCTTCTGACAGTGACATACCCAGTGCCACATCTGCAGTGTAACGTGTGCACTGAAAAAATTTATCTGTGACATACAGTGTATTTTTTTCGTAGACGCTGCAGACAGTGACATTACCGGTGGTACCTCTCCTGTATAACGTTTCCTCATCCCAAATACCTGTGACATTCCCTGTAATTTTTTATTAGCCGCTGGTGACAGCTTTGACATTATCTGCGGGATATCTTCTGTGTGACGTTTCCACATCCCAAATACCTTTTTTAAATTTGTTCATGCATACACTTCTAAATCCTACACTACTGTACGTGTGACAGACTTTTAAGCATTTATATAACATTTAATATGAAGAAGGCGAGCAGTAAGGGATGGGGCAATGGCCGTGATGCTAATGGTGCATGCAGAGGCCGTGGCCCTCAGCGCGGAGAAACTGTGCCTGCTGCCAGAGCACAAGAAAAACAATCATCCACGATATCTAGCTCCATGTCCCAGTTTGCTGGCCAATTCCCTGTTGAAGGCACAGGCCCAGATGCCTCCCGCCCTGCACCAGGACCTTGGCAAGCACCATCAGCGACCACATCCACTTCCATGTCCCAGCACACCGTATAAATGTCCTTACCCCAGGCATTTGAATGCAAGCGCAAATACCCAGCCACCCATCCACAGGCCATAGCACTAAATGTGCAACTTCCAAATTTCTGGCCCTGGAAATGTTGCCATTTACGCTTGTGGACGCTGATGCCTTCCACAGCCTGATGTCGCCAGCTATACTGCGTTATGCAATCCCCAGCTGCCACTATTTTTCAAGGTGTGCCATGCCCGCTTTACACCCACATGTGTCCCGTAACATCACACGTGCTCTGAATAACTGTCACGGAAGGTGTACAGAAACTAGAAGACACAAAATGAAGATCCGACTGACTGGATCCAAAACTAAGGAACAAGAGGGTAAGCCCTGTAACAGACCTGGCTCTCTCCCTTACTGCTCAGCCTATGCAAAAATCTCTATGGTAGATGATTGCATATCCTCGTTCCTCGACTGTATGACACCTGAACACCCTATAATAGTGAGGGGACACGACCACCGGCTCCCTACACTTAATACGGAGGGAGTCAGGGTCACCTAGGATCCAGCAAACAGGAAAATACAAATGAATGAACAAACTTATCTGTAGAAGACTCAGTAGTAGCATCCAGCATGCACACACTCCAGGAAGTTTTATAAACCGCAAAGTAATGCAGTATGGGAAGGGATTTAAAGGGATGCAATCAGTGCAACTACATGACAGCTGAGAGAGGCTAACGAGATGAGAAAACGAAAGCAAAACAAAAGGAACCTCAAGCAGGAGGTTCTGAAGGACGTCTGTCAGAGCTTCTCAGATGTCTGGTGGTGACAATAACGCAGTTACTGGGAAGGTCCACTTAACCACGGACACATGGACAAGTGCATTCAGCCAGGGACGCTACATTTCCCTGATGGCACACTGGGTGTACTTTGTGGAGGCCAGGAGTGAATCATACCCTGGGATGGTACAGGTGCTACCGACGCCAAGGATTGCGAGCCCTAATTCCATCAGGGTTTCCACTAGTATTTACGTTAGTGGCTCCAACCCCCACTTCTCCTCCTCCACCTCCTCTTCCACCTCCGAATTATCCGCGTGCAGAACCAGTCAGGCATCAGTCGGTAGCTGGAAGCAGTGTAGCACTGCAGTGGGGAAGCGGCAATAGCCGGCTAAAGCTGATATGCTTAGATGACAAACAGCACACCGCCGCAGAGCTGTGGCAGGGGATAAGAGACCAGACTGTACTGTGGCTCTCGCCACTCAACCTAGAACAAGACATGGTTGTGTCTGATAATGGCCGTAACTTGGTGGTGGCTTTGGAGCTCGGCAAGCTCACACACATCCCATGCCTAGCCCACGTCTTAAACTTAGTGCTTCAGCGGTTTCTCAAAACCTACCCCAGTTTGCCTGAGCTACTTGTGAAGGTGCGCCGCATGTGTGAAAATTTACGCAAGCCAACAACAGCTTTAGCCGGTCTGTCAAAGCTGCAGCAGCGCTTTTAATTTCCAGCTCACCGGCTGTTGTGCGATGTGAGCACGCACTGTAACTCGACGTTCCACATGTTGGCCAGGCTTTGTGAGCAGCAGAGGGCAGTAGTGGAATACCAGTTGTAACATGGTCTTCCCCTTTCCAGTCAGCTTCCGGTCTTCTCAAGCAACGAGTGGGCATTGATGTCTGACCTCTGTGAGGTTTTACGCAATTTTGAGGAATCAACACAGATGGGGACCGGCGATAACGCTAATATCAGCGTAACCATCCCACTTCTGTGTCTACTCAAACTCTCGCTGCTCACAATTAAGAACTGCGCTTTGCATGTGTTAGAGGTGGAAAATGGGGAAGACATTACACAGGGTGATAGCAAGACCACCCTCTGTTCGTCTTCTAAGCGCAAAATGGATGATGAAGCGGTGGTGGAGGAGGAGGAGGAGCAGGAGACAGTTGCCTCTGCTACAGAAAGTAGTACCCATGGAAGTTTAATTCCATCTGTTCTGCATGGGTGGGCAGAAGAGAAGGAAGAGGATGAGGAGATTTAGAGTGATCCTCCTGAAGACGACAGGGAAGTCTTGTCTGTTGGTACTCTGGCACACATGGCTGACTTCATGTTAGGCTGCCTTTCCAGCGACCTGTGCCTTATACGCATTTTCGACAACACAGATTACTGGTTGTTCACCCTTCTCAACCCCCGCTACAAAGAGAATTTCTCATCTCTCATTTCTCTGGTGGAGAGGTTGAGCAAAATGGTGACATACCAGAAGATCTTGTTGAAAAAGGGGAACACACAGCAGTTGCAACAGAGGTAGGGCAACACTCTCCAAAGCCTGGGACAGTTTCATGACACCCCGCCAGTACCATCACCCTTATGCGCGGTCTAGTGTCACAAGGAGGAAAACATTTTGGAAGATGGTGAAGGAGTATATAGCAGACCGTGTCCGCTTCCTCAATGATCCCTTACATCTACTAGGTGGCACAAACTAAAGCTCTACGCCTTGGAGGTGCTGGCCTGCCACCAGCGTTTTCTCTGAGCGGGTATTATTTTTTTTTTTCTTATAAATATGGTTTATTCATTACATTTTACATTACATTTTATACACTGGAGTACATATACAGTGTGGTTTTAGGTGCAGTTATTTACATAGATAACAGCTGAGTTTTCTAGATTAAATAAATGAGATAATGGAAATTTGGAGAATTGCCTTTGCTGTGAAACGTGTATTTAAAGGGGTTCAGGATTACAAAACAAAAAAAGGCTTTTTTCAGAAAAACAGCACCACTGTAGACCACGGGCAATGTCTGGTTGTGCAGCTCATTCCCATTCATGGAAATAAGAATGGCTTGCGATGCCAGCTATAGCTCAAAGAGTGGTGCTGTTTTTGCAGGGGGTAAAAAACAAAAACAAAACAAAGGCCCTTTACGGTCAGTCAGCAGTTCATTTTTTTGTCCTCAGCATTTTTTTTTCATGTTACACCTCCTAACCTGCAGGGGGCGACACCGTGCAAAGTGCATGAAGGCTTCCACAATAGGGGCGTGCTTGATACGCAGGGTAGGCAGCCATGGTGAGGTTTATGGCCATGGAGAAAAATAGATCTGATTGAACTTTTTACATCAATGATTCTAGGTATGACGCACATTGCAACTGGAATACAGCAGATGCAGGACACACTGGGGTATATTCACATCTTGCAGATATTTCTGAGCGGGTATTTAGTGCTGCTGGTGGCATTATAACAGATAAGCGTATCCGCCTGTCAACTGAAAATGCTGACAGGTTGACTCTTATAAAAATGAACAAGGCCTGAATTGACCATGACTTCTCGTTTCCACCAAAGGAATGCTGATGAACATAAAGGCACTTTGAATGTGTTGTTTATAATGTACTGAATACACTGTATTCCCATGCACCCCTTCTACCACAAACAAGGGTATATGGTTGAATCTTCCTTTTCTCATCTTCCTCCTCTTACATCATATCAACATGCTTATTCGTTGCATATAATGCCTTCATATATATGCCCTCATCTAAAATCTTTTAAGGGGTCAGCTCACCTGCAGGCCCTCGCATATAATTTATATAGAGGGTCAGCTCATCTGCAGGCCCCCACCTACAATCTTTTACAGGGTCAACTCACCAGCAGGCCCTCACCTACAATCTTTTACAGAGTCAGCTCGCCTGCAGGCCCTTGCATATAATTTTTTAGAGGGTCAGCTTACCTGTAGGCCCTCGCATACAATGTTTTACAGGGTCAGCTCACCTTTAGGCCCTTGCATGTAATGTTTTACAGGTTGAGCTCACCTTCAGGCCCTCACCTAAAATATGTTACAGGTTAATCTCACCTGCAGGCCCTCGTATATAATATTTTAGAGGGTCAGCTCACCAGCAGGCAATCGTATATAATGTTTTACAGCTCACCTGCAGTCCCTCGTATATAATATTTTAGAGGGTCAGCTCCCCAGCAGGCCATCAATCATAATTTTTAAAGGGACACTGACAGGCCCTATAAACATATTTAGTTATTCCTATGCAGTCATAGATCTTTTAAAGTGTATTCCAATGATATAAGAGTACCCCCTGTCCGCATTGTAAACCATGTGAAAACAACTTTATATTCATCTGTCAATCACATTTATTTTTGCCCAAGGGGCATTTTTCCACATTTCTTTATGCCCAAGGGGCATTTTTTCTCATACCTTTGTGCCCAGCCGTGGCCCAACTGTCGATTCCTACCGCCGCCTAGCTCATTATTATTCACTGCGCTGGGCGGCTCTTACATTCCCTGATCCTGTCAGTTCCCGTGCATGCCCGATAGATACTTATGGGCATCGGCCTCAATCGGACCATCTGCGCATGCGCCGGCACCCTCCCAAGCCTGCAATTGAATGCGCCTGCGTCCGATCTCTCTTCCAAGGCACTCGTATCCAGCGCTTCAGAGCGCTGATGTAATCAGAAATTCAGATGGTTAATGCGCCTGCGCCGGCCAAGAAACTCTTTTCTCGGGTGACAGGATCAGGGAATGTAAGAGCCGCCCAGCGCAGTGAATAATAATAAGCTGGGTGGCGCTAGGAATCGACCGTTGAGGCACGGCTGGGCACAAAGGTATGAGAAAAAACGCCCCTTGGGCATAAAGAAATGTAATTGACAGATGAATATAAAGTTGTTTTTACGTGGTTTACAATGCGGACAGGGGGTACTCTTATATGATTGGAATACACTTTAATAGATCTATGACTGCATAGGAATAACTAAATATGTTTATAGGGCCTGTCAGTGTCCCTCTAAGGGTGTATGATGCCCTCCTGTATGTGAAATAAAGGGTGTATTGGAGTGCCGGTTCCTTGTAATTTTTGGCAGCCTTTTCACTTAGTGCATAGGCTTTGTATTGGAATTAGCTTTTCCTTGTAAATTTTGGCAGCACTTGCACTTTATATATAAGTAAGTAATTATACAAGATAAAATGTTTCCTAACAATTTTCCTCTAAAATCGATTTTATATTGGTTTTGTGCGTATTAGTGTCCGTCTGTAAAAGTGGCGTACTACTCTGACAGCATTGTTCCCAGCAGCGACCTGGGAGTCCAAGATGCATTCAGACATCCTCCCCATGCTGTTCCTATACCATTTTGGTCATGTTTCCATCAATTTCTGACCTTTTTCTATGAACCAAACACCCTCCCCTCTTCAGAGCAGGAGGTGCCTGGTTTAATGTTCGGGTTCACCCATTGACTTACATTGTGCTCAGGAGAGCACCCGAGCATCTTGAGGTGTTCGGCCCGAGCACCCGAGCACTTTGGTGCCCGAGCACCCAAGTACTTTGGTGCTTGATCAACACTAATAATAATTTTTTTTTTTTTTAAATCATGTTTTTGTGTCTCCTTTTTCTGAAAGTCATATTATTTTTAGTTTTTGGGTGATTATCTTATGTAGGGGCTCAGTTTTTGCTGAATCAGGTGACAATTTGATCTGTACTATTTTTGGGTACTTACTACTTTTTGATTGTTTAATATTACTTTTTTGTAATGTATGGTGAAAAAAAATAGATTTTTTTGGCACAGTTTTTTATTTATTTATTTTTTATGGTTTTCACCTGACAGGGTAAATCATGTGAATTTTTTTAGAGCAGGTTATCACGGGCGATACCTAATATGTTTGTTTTTTAATATATTTTGGTTTTACACAATAAAAACATTTTTGAATAAAAAAAAATATGTTTTTACATCTCTATTTTCTAAAAGCCATATCTTTTTTTTATTTTTTTAGGCGATTGTCTTAGTTAGGCTCTAATTTTTTGTGGGATGAAATGACGGTTTTATTGGTACAATTTTGGGGTAAATAAATTTTTTTATTGTTTGGTATTACACTTTTTGTGATGTATGGTGACAAATGTATTTTTATTTTTTTGGCACTGTTTAAATATATATATATTTTATAGTGTTCTCAAGACGGGTTAGCTCATGTAATTTTTTTTATAGATTAGGTTGTTACGGACATGGCAATACCTACTATGTCTATTTTTTTATATATTTTGGTTTTAAACTATAAAGAAAATTGAAAAAAAATTCAGTTTTTATGTCTCCATTTTCTGAAAGCCATATTTTTTTTATTTTTTGGCCGATTATCTTATTTAGGGTCTTATTTTTTGCAGAATGAGATAATGGTTTGATTGGTATTATTTTTGGGTACATAAGACCTTTTGATCACTTGTATTACACTTTTTGTGATGAAAGGTGACAAAAAATTGCTTTTTTAACACAGTTTTTTTTTGACAGTGTTGACCGGACAGGGTGGATCATGTGATATTTTTATAGAACAGGTTGTTATGCTTGTGGCGATATCTAATATGTCTGTTTTCTATTATTATTTTTTTCTATTTTTTACAATTTTATATGTCTATAGCATGAGAGTCAGCAAGGTAACCAGCATAGAGCATCACAGACTATGCTGCTGTTCGGTGAAATAAGTTAAGACACTCAATGCAACGCAGTTTAGTGGATTCAATGGCTACAACATTTTAGTCAGTAAGATGATCAGTATACAGCATTTCAGGCCCTGCCGCAGTGGAGAAATCATGAGTTCAGACACCCTGAACACTTTAGGTACGATTTAACCAGACATATTGTTGGAACATCACACCATTGTACAAATTATGGACATTGTGACAGGTTACAGTTGCTAGCCAGAGTTCCCAGTATTAGAGACTGTAGCAAGAGAAAGAGTAATTAGAGGGCCATTATTTCAAATTACTTGCTTAGCTCATGCTTGGACATCTGGGTGAAATATGCACTGTTTACAGATATTTGCTAAATGTATTACAACTCATATTTGGTGCACAGTAAATAGAGACATTTATTAAGTTAAATTTGGCCTGGTTAGTGACTCTCCTAACACCACACATTGGCCATTGCACTATTTCAAGTAACCACGTGAACATTTAACCTCAAGGACATCCCACAATTATCATAGGCAGGAGCCCTAGCTACAGTGCCTCCAGGTAACACAGGGTACCCCTCCTTCACTGCACCACCCCAAGAGCGATGGCTTGAAGGAGTACACTGTGAGTGTGACACCTCATTATCAGCACCACTACCACTCCAATCTACTGCTCTTGCTCTGCAGGGGTTCACTGCACAAGGAGTCCCTATACACATCGATATGCAATGACCACAGGCTACGTATGCTTAGGTTTTTTCCTGAAAATGTCCAATCTTGATAGTAATTTTTTTACAATCAAGAACTGCCTCTTCCTGTAGCTCCAGAGAACAGACATGGGAATGATTTGTGCACCCTCATATGCTAATCTTTTTGGGGCTCTCAGAAATGGACGTTGTGATGTATATGGGGGGACATTATACTGTATATCAAAGATGTTTTGTTCATCTTTCAGGGCTCCATGTCACTTTTGAAGAGCTTTTTGGCCACATTAAATATTAATGAGTTAAACATTAGATTGACCTGCAATACAATAGTTGGAGGAAAGAGTTTCTTGATCTTGAGATTCTGGTGGACAATGGCTTTCTTTGCATGGATGTGTTCAGGAAACCTATTGTCACACTTCTGTGTGGGAGGGAAACACCGCACTGAGCATAGGAGGAAAAGGGGGAACAGGGAATCGGGCCTGAGAACTAGGGAAGGAAAATGGACACCTCCTAGTTAAAACCTTAACCAAAATACTGACTGACTACCAGTATGAACAGACCCCAAAGGTAGGTAAGTGTCACGGCTGAGGATGGGGAAATCCTCAGCCGTGCGATGCCAGAAGATGTAAACCACTGCTCGACCAGGACGAGAGAATTAGGGAGCAGGTCACCTCCTAACGCATCCCTAATCCGTCCCTAACTCCTAGCTGCATGGGCCGACCTTGAAGGTAGGAGGGCCCATGCTCAGGAACCTCGGATCCCTACTTACCCTCCGCCGGTCCCTGAACTAGGAGTGAAGGGTAAGACGACCTGTTCCTAACTTATAATTAACGTGGCGGTGTAGGTGAAAGCAGCGGTAAAGGAGGAATAGGTAGCCAACACTGATTTGTGTTATTTTTTATTTTTAATTTTGGGTTTCCCCCCAATGTTGGGACATGTAACAAAATAAAACTAAGAATAAGTGCACTTGAGTACAAGAATGGATGGTTAAGGCTGGTATAAATGCCTATTCTGCACAAGGTACAGACAAGTCCTGTGGGATCCATGCCTAGTTCATTTTAATAAACGTAAGCTTGTCCACATTGGCTGCGGCCTGTGATAATGCTCTCTGCCGTGCTAAACACACGTTCACACTATACACTGGCTGCAGGGCAGGTCAGCACCTCAAAGGCTGACAAAGCTTTTCCACATTTGGGCCATGCTAATCCTGCCTTTTCAGGTGCTGGTGGTGCCCCAGCTGCGTTGGCAACCTCTTCCTCCTCCTCTGCCTTCGCCTTGTGCTTCCACTGTGCCCCCGCTGTCAGGTGGGAATGCCATCAGCAGCGTGCGCTTGTAGTCGCGCATCTTCCGATCAGTAACAGATGTTTTCACTAAATTTAGTTCCCTGTCAGCAATGCAGAGCAGGGGTTCATTCACAGCAAAAGGAGGTTCTTGTAACCCAGCAATAGAACAGAGGATTTTGAGAGATTTAAGCCCCTGTCACCCAGACAAAGCAGGGGTTCATTCACGGCAAAAGGAGGATCTTGTCACCCAGCAATAGAACAGAGGATTTTGAGAGATTTAGGCCCCTGTTACCCAGGCACAGCAGGGGTTCATTCACGGCAAAAGGAGGATCTTGTCACCCAGCAATAGAACAGAGGATTTTGAGAGATTTAGGCCCCTGTCACCCAGGCACAGCAGGGGTTCATTCACTGCAAAAGGAGGTTCTTGTCACCCAGCAATACAACAGACGATTTTGAGAGATTTAGGCCCCTGTCACCCAGGCACAGCAGGGGTTCATTCACGGCAAAAGGGGGTTCATGTCACCCAGCAATAGAACAGAGGATTTTGAGAGATTTAGGCGCCTGTCACCCAGGCATAGCAGGGGTTCATTCGCGGCAAAAGGGGGATCTTGTCACCCAGCAATAGAACAGAGTATTTTGAGAGATTTAGGCCCATGTTACCCAGGCACAGCAGGGGTTCATTCAAGACAAAAGGGGGTTCATGTCACCCAGCAATAGAACAGAGGATTTTGAGAGATTTAGGCCCATGTCACCCAGGCACAGCAGGGGTTTATTCATTGCAAAAGGGGGTTCATGTCACCCAGCAATAGAACAGAGGATTTTGAGAGATTTAGGCCCCTGTCACCCAGGCACAGCAGGGGTTCATTCACCGCAAAAGGGAGATCTTGTCACTTAGCAATAGAACAGAGGATTTTGAGAAATTTAGGCCCATGTCACCCAGGCACAGCAGAGGTTCATTCACTGCAAAAGGGTGTTCTTGTCAACCAGCAATAGTACAGAGGATTTTGACAGATTTAGGCCCCTGTCCCTTAGGCTCAGCAGGGGTTTGTATACGCCAAAAATGGTAAAATATCATCCGAAAATTGAAAATAATAATTTTTTCAATTTAGGGCACTAAAATTGGCACTTTTTCACATTAAAATGGCTATAAAATGGCTATAAAATAGTCCTTGAAAAGGCTAGAGGGATGTAAAAGGCAGTAAAATATGATTAAGAGCATGGCAACTGCTCTGCAAACAAATGTGGATAGTGAAATAACTTAAAGTAAAATAAAATAACTAAAAATTAAAAATTATTAACCTGGTGTTATAGGTGGAAGCAGCATTGGAGGAGGAGGAGGCAGCCAACAATGTATTTTTTTATTTTTTATTGGGGTAGGGAGCCCCCAAAATATTGTGACAAATAAAAAAGAAAGAAAACAAAGAATCATTGCACTTGACTTGAGTACCAGAATGTATGTTTGATGGTGGTATAAATGTCTATTCTGCACAAGGTACAGACATGTCTTGTGGGATCCAAGCCTGGTTTATTTTAATGAACATAATTGGCTGTAAACATCCTGCTGTAAACATAGTTCCTCCTCCTCCATCTCCTCATCCTCCACCTCCTCATCCTCCAGAACTGTGCCCTGGCTGGACAATTGTGTACCTTGGGTTTGTGAGTGCAGGAACCCACCCTCGGAGCCACTTGGGAATGACTGTCCGGAAACCCTACGAAATGATCCTTCTTCCCCCTCCTCCTCCTCCTGTGCCACATCCTCTTCCATCATCGCCAGGAGCGTTGTTTCAAGGAGGCATAGAAGTGGGATAGTGATGCTGAGAACGGCGTTATCGGCACTGGCCATGTTGGTGGAGTACTAAAAACAGCGCAACAAGGAACACAGGTCTCGCATGGAGACCCAGTCATTGGTGGTGAAGTGGTGCTGTTCCACCGAGCGACTCACCCATGCGTGCTGCAGCTTAAACTCCACTATGGCCTGCTGCTGCTCGCACAGTCTGGCCAGCATGTGCAATGTGGAGTTCCACCTTGTGGGCACGTTGCATATGAGGCGGTGAGCGGGAAGGCCGAAGTTACGCTGAAGCGCTGACAGGCGAGCAGCAGCAGGGTGAGAACGCCGAAAGCGCGCACAGACGGCCCGCACTTTATGCAGCAGCTCTGACAGGTCAGGGTAATTTTTAAGGAATCTCTACACCACCAAATTCATCACATGCATCAGGCAAGATATTTGCGTCAAACCGGCTAGTTCATGAGCTGCTACGAGATTTTGCCAATTATGGCATACCACCAGGCCGGGCTTGAGGCTCCCTGGCACAAATCACTCATCGGTCTGTTGTTCAAGGCCGTCTACAGCTCCTGCGCTGTGTGGGGTTTGTCCTCCAATAGATAAGTTTTACAACTGCCTGCTGTCGTTTACCCCTGGCTGTGCTGAAGATGGTGTTGAAGGTGTTACGCTGACCGGCTGAGGAGGCGGTAGAGGATGAGGAAGCAAAGTAGGAGGAGGAAGCAACAGGAGGCAAACTCAAGCGCCCTGCAATCCTTAGTGGTGGTAGGACATGCGCCAAACTGCTATCTGCCTCAGGCCCAGCCGCCACTGCATTTACCCAGTGTGCTGTTATGGAGCTATAACGTCCCTGACCGCGCTTACTGGTCCACGTATCCGTGGTGATGTGCACCTTGCCACAGATAGTGTTGCGCAGTGCACACCTCATTTTGTCCCCCACTTAGTTGTGCAGTGAAGGGATGTCTCGCCTTGAAAAGTAGTGGCGGCTGGGCACGATGTACTGTGGGACAGCCACCGCCATAAGGCCTTTAAAACTCTCAGTCTCCACCAGACGGAATGACAGCATTTCAAAGGCCAGTAATTTTGAAATGCTGGCATTCAGGGCTAGGGATCACGGGTGGGTAGGGGGGTACTTCCTCTTCCTCTCCAGTTTTTGGGAGATGGAGAGCTAAACGCTTCCGTGGGACATTGTGGAGATGCCTGGTGACCCAGCTGGTGGTGTTGCTGGCAGATCCTCTGTTTCCGTGGTGGCAGGTGGCACTGTAACTCCAGAGGTGGATGAAGAGGCTGAGACTGCAGCAGAAGAGGAAGCAGGAGGAGCCAGAGACCTTTCTTGGTTTTTGAGGTGTCTACTCCACTGCAGCTCGTGCTTAGCACTTAAATGCCTGGTCATGCAGGTCGTGCTCAGGTTGAGAACGTTTATGCCTCGTTTCAGGCTCTGATTGCACAGGATGCAAACCACTCGTGTCTTGTCGTCAGCACATTGTCTGAAGAACTGCCACGCCAGAGAACTCCTTGGAGCTGGCTTTGGTGTGCTCGGTCTTTGCTGCGGTGGGCAGTAGCAGGCGTACTGTCTAGAGGACGGCCGCTCCGCTTTTGCACCCTGCTCCCTCTTCTGCTGTGCTGGTGGCTCTGTGCGACAACCGCCTCTTCCTCCGAACTACATAGGTCACTCCCATGACCTTGATTCCATGTAGGGTCGAGGACCTCATCGTCCTCCACATCATCTTCCACCTAGTCTTCACCCCTGTCCTCCTGGTCAGTCTGCACACTTTCGAAAGCCCCAGCAGTTGGCACCTGTGTTTCGTCCGAGACGTGCTACGATGGTCCTCCCATGTACTCATCTTGAAACATAAGTGGTTGGGCATCGGTGCACTAAATCTCTTCCACTTCTGTGGCAGGGATAGGTGGATGGCTCTGGGAAATCCTGCTTACAGAGTCATCAAAAATCAGAAGAGACTGCTGCATGACTTGGGGCTCAGACTGCTAGGCTGATTTGCAAGGGGGTGAGGTGAAAGACTGATGGACATCGGCTGCAGGTGCCAACTCTGATCTTTCAGCAGGAGACTGGGTGAGAGACAATGTGAAGGAACTGGAGGCACTGTCAGCAACCCAATCTACTATCGCCTGTACTTGTTCAGGCCTCCCCATTCGTAGAGCCACATAAGGCCCGAACAAATACCACTGCATGTTTTGTCGCCTACTCGCACCTGAGGCAGGGGTTTTACTTGTGCGTGTAGCTGGCATAGATCAAACCACTTCCTCTCTTTGCAACAAGAGCTCCGCCAGCAGTACCACGACCTGGGCCACGTCCCTTATTTGACGCTCTCCTCATATTTCTCAAATTTAGGATCTTGCCCTAAATGGGTGTTTAATTAAGTGCAGAATAGAACGACAGTATATAAAGGTTGGATCTCACACGTACAGATGCAGACTAGTCTGCAATTAAAGTTTTTTGCCCAAAATGGGTGTTTGTTTAATAAATGAATAGAACCACAGTATGTAAAGGGTGTATCTCACACGTCTTGATACAGACTAAGCCGCAATTTAAGTTGTTTTTCTAAACTGGGTGTTTGTTTAATAACTGAATATGACAGCAGTATATAACCCTTGAATTTCACACGTGCTGATGCTGCAAGGGCAGAAAAATTGTGTATATTTGCCCAAAAAGGGTGTTTTATTAATAGAAGAATATAACCACAGTATGTAAAGGGTGTATCTCACATGCCCTGAACCAGAGTAGGCCACAATTAAAGATTATTGCCCAAAATGGCTGTATTTCAAATAACTGAATATAACCACAGTATGTAAATGGTGTATCTCACAATGACATATGCAGCAAAGGCGGCAAAATAAACTTTTTTGCCCAAAACGGGTGTTTGTTTAATAACTGAATATGACAGCAGTATATAACCATTAAATTTCACATGTGCTTATGCTGCAGGGGCAGAAAAATTGTGTATTTTGCCCAAAAAAGGGTGCTTTATTAATGGAAGAATATAACTACAGTATCTTAATGATGTATCTCATACCGACTGATCTAGACTAGGCCGCAATTAAATTTGTTTGCCCAAAATGGCTATATTTCAAATAACTCAATAAAACCACAGTATCTAAAGGGTGTATCTCACATGTACTGACTTTAAGTTTTTTGCCCAAACTGGGTGTTTGTTTAATAACTGAATATAACAGTAGTATATAACCCTTGAATTTCACACGTGCTGATGTTGCAAGGGCTGTAAAATTGTGTATTTTGCCAAAAAAGGTTGTTTTTAAAAACCCAGAAAATGATGGCTGTATTTCTAGCTTAAATTGCACACTGACTATTCCTGCAAATGCACCAGTGATTTTTTATAACCAGATTATTAGTGCAGTATTTCAAGCTTGGATTTGAATGTCACAAAAGCTCAGATGCAGTGCTGGTGCACTGAGCTTGCATAAAATATCCGCTGCCGCCGCCTCACCTAACTAGTAGACGGTTAAAAGTAATTTTTTTCTGTCACTGGGCTCAGGGCAGAGTAAACATATTGCGTACTGCACCCACACAACTAAATGTATGTCGATCGCTGAGTTAGATTCCAGTTCTGATCACAGATTCTGTCCTATTCTCTCCCTTAAATCACCAGCAGCATCCTCTCCCTACACTAGTAACAGCAGAGTGACGTGCAGCGCTACGTGACTCCAGCTTATATAGAGGCTGGGTCACATGCTGCACTTGCCAATCACAGCCATGCCATTAGTAAGCGTGACTGTGATGGCTTCTAATGTCAGACAGTTAAACGCTTGTTGATTGGCTGCTCTGCAGCCTTTCAAAAAGCGCTAAGAAATCACCAAACACCGAACTCGAATTTTTACTAAAATGTTTGGGTCCGGGGTCCAAAAATCCTAAAGTTTGGTACGAACCCGAACTTTACATTTCGGGTTAGCTCAATCCTACTGGACACCATTATACATACAAACAATAGAGCTAAGAAATGGGGGTCAATCTAAATAAAAGTGGTACAATACTGACTATAAATGAGATAATGGAAGCTCTTAGCGCACATATTTGATCAAACGCGTGTCGGGCCCATCTACCAGGCGTCAAGGTGGCTTCCGCAGATGGGTCCCTAAAATGTATATACTGCCTCTCTTTGGACTTACCTAAACCTGCAATATTCAGGGCAGTGTAGGAACCAGCTACATATGTACTCTGCTCAGAAGTCCCAGGTAGATGGGCGTGTTCAGAGAGGGTAGTGCCTCTTTTAGACTGAACATGCCCATGTACCTGGCTGGGACTTCTGAGCAGAGTACGTATGTAGCTGGTTCCTACACTGGCCTGAATATTGTAGGCCATAGTTACCCCAGGAAGAACTCGCCTGTCCACCCAAAATGTCAAGATGAATCAGGCATGGATCAGCCATAATTTCCACCCACCAATGCCTGATGCATCAGACTACATCATGCATAGTGCCACACCAACACTTTGACAAAAGAGACCGGTTTCTTCTGGTTACCTGCCTCAGCTACTATTCTGATGCTGCCACCCGCCTGATGCCACTCATCTGATGCCAAGTGCTCCTTCTTACACCCACCATCGTCAGTGGGTACTGTTATTGCCACCCACCTCCCCACTCTGTCCCCTGATCACTTTGCTGCCACCTCCCCACTGTCACCTTGCCACTCTGTGGCCTCCTCATGTTGCTGCCACCTCCATACTTTGTCATCTTGCCACTTTGTGGTCTCCTCATGCTGCTGCCACCTCCACACTATGTCACCTTGCCACTCTGTGGACTTCTCATGCTGTTTCCACCCTCCCCACTTCATGACTGGGCCACTATTTTGCCTTTCGGCTTGGCTGACATCATCATTTATCATCACCCTTCTTCTGTTCTTCTGTTCCTCTGTTTTGGATCCACTCCAGTTTTTTTGCCATTAGCAATACTGGAATGCTGACCGAGTAAAAGCAAATGCTCAACAGACATGATCCGTTTTTTGGGGGGTTATTGTTCTGATGGATCAGAGAAAGGGCAAAATAATAAGTCACATTAACACAAACTTACTGCTGACACCCTCTACACTGTCAGGAGGGGCTCTACTTTTATAATCATTTAATAGAACAGGTTATGTTTATATCTATTTGGAATCAGCTGACAATGGTGTAAAAGCAGTGTGCTTCTTCCTGACACTAAAATCGACCTGTAAGGCTACTTTCACACTAGCGTTCATAGGTCCGTTCGTGAGCTCCGTTTGAAGGAGCTCACGAGTGGACCCGAACGCCTCCGTCCAGCCCTGATGCAGTCTGAATGGAGCGGATCCGCTCAGACTGCATCAGTCTGGCGGCGTTCAGCCTCCGCTCCGCTCGCCTCCGCACGGACAGGCGGACAGCTGAACGCTGCTTGCAGCGTTCAGCTGTCCGCCTGGCCGTGCGGAGGCGTGCGGATCCGTTCAGACTTACAATGTAAGTCAATGGGAACGGATCCGCTTGAAGATGTCACCATATGGCTCAATCTTCAAGCGGATCCGTCCCTCATTGACTTTACATTGAAAGTCTGAACGGATCCGCTCAGGCTACTTGCGCACTTGCGCACTTGCGAAATTTTTCTAAGTTATTAATGCAGACGGATCCGTACTGAACTGAGCCTCCGTCTGCATTAATATGATCGGATCCGTTCAGAACGGATCCGATCAAGCGCAAGTGTGAAAGTAGCCTTAGGCCTCGTTCACACTTCAGTGTTTGGTCAGTGATTTCCATCAGTGATTTGTAAGCCAAAACCAGAAGTGGAGCCTCCACAGACATGAGGTAGAAGGGAAAGATCTGCTCCTGTTCTGTGTTTAGAGTTGCACCTGGTTTTGGCTCACAAATCACTGATGGAAATCACTGACCGAACACTGAAGTGTGAACGAGGCCTTAGGCTGATTCACCATGAATAAATTCAGATCGAACCAAATTTTTTCTGAGAATTCGGCGAACCGGCTGAATCCATTTTTTTTTAAATTTGCTTATCTGTATCTATGTTTTTGCATTTCATCTCTTCTCATCATCCACAGGTGATCAAAGTTACATCAGTAGAACAGTTTTAGAGAATGTGACAAATGTGCTTTAACCACTTTCAGACCAGTCCTGACAAAGCCTAATTTTGTGAATCTGACTGTATCACTTTATGTGGTGATTACTTTGGAATGCTTTTACTTATCCAAGCCATACTGAGATAGTTTTTTTTCATGACACATTGTACATCAGGATATTGGTCAATTTAAGTCAATATGTTTTACCTTTGATTATAAAAAAAATAAAAAATTACCAAAAATATTTCTGCTTTTAAGACAGCTAGTAATACCTAATAAAATACTTATTAATTAACATTCACTATATGTTTACTTTATTTTGGCATTATTGTGGCAATGTTATTTTCCTTTTTAGGTCTTTAGAAGGTTTAGAATTTTAGAAGCAAATTTTTATCAACTTTTTAAGGACCAATTCAATTCTGAAGTCACTTAGAGGAGCTTACATAACACAAACAACCCATAAATTACCTCCTTTTAGAAACTACACCCCTCAAACTAAAATTGATTCTAGAAGTGTTGTTAACTTCACAGGAACCCACAAGTATTCCACAGGAATTAAAGCTATACCACCCAATGAATTTTTAAGAGGTACAGCGAGCACTTTGACCAAACAGGCATTTCATAGAATTTATAACACTTGGCTGTGAAAATGAAAAATTAATTTTATTTTTTTTTTACAAGAAAATGGTCCTTTAGGCCCAAGCTTTCTTTTTCACAAGGTATAATAGTAGAATATCACCCCATAATTTGCTAATCATTTTCTCTTGAGTACAGAAGTACCCCATTTGTGGTTGTAAACTGCTATTTGGGGATACGCCAAAGCTCAGAAGAGTAAGAGCAGCATCTTAATTTTCTAACATGGGATTTAATGAAATAGTTTTTAAGAGACATAACTTTTTTTTTATTTGACTGAGCAGTCTGAGGGCTTTTTTTTTTTGCGGGACAAGCTGTAGTTTTTTTATTGCCACCATTTTGGGGTACAGATTGGCTACTTGATTTCTTTTTTTCTAATCTTTTGGGAGTTGAGGTGAGCAAAATTTTTAAATTCTCTCAGTATTTTTTATTGTTGTTTTTATTTTTTTATCAGGTTCACCATGTGGTATATACAGTGGATATAAAAAGTCTATTTAAGTTAAAATGTCATTTCAGAACTTTTTCCACCTTTAATGTGACCTATAAACTGTACAACATAATTGAAAAACAAACTGAAAAATTTTCGGTAGAGGGAAGAAAAAATATAAAAATAAAAAAAGATGGTTATATAAGGGTGCACACCCTTAAACTAATACTTTGTTGAAGCACCTTTTGATTTTATTACAGCACTCAGTCTTTTTGGGTATGAGTCTATCAGCATGGCACATTTTGACTTGGCAAGATTTGCCCACTCTTCTTTGCAAAAACACTCCAAATCTGTCAGATTGCAAGGGCATCTCCTGTGCACAGCCATCTTCAGATCACCCCACAGATTTTCAATTGGATTCACATCTGGGCTCTGGCTGGGCCATTCCAAAACTTTAATCTTCTTCTGGTGAACCCATTCCTTTGTTGATTTGGATGTATGCTTTGGGTCGTTGTCATGCTAAAAGATGAAGTTCCTCTTCATGTTCAGCTTTCCAGCAGAAGCCTGAAGGTTTTGTGCCAATATTGACTGGCATTTGGAACTGTTCATAATTCCCTCTAGCTTAACTAAGGCTCCAGTTCCAGCTGAAGAAAAACAGCCCCAAAGCATGATGCTGCCACCACCATGCTTCACTGTGGGTATGGTGTTCTTTTGGTGATTTGCAGTGTTGCTTTTGGGCCAAACATATCTTTTAGAATTATGGACAAAAAGTTCAACCTTCAGACCATAACACATTTTCCCACATGCTTTTGGGAGACTTCAGATGTGTTTTTGAAAAATGTAGCCTGGCTTGGATGTTTTTCTTCGTAAGAAAGGGCTTTCATCTTGCCACTCTACCCCATATCCCAGACATATGAAGAATATGGGAGATTGTTGTCACATGTACCAGACAACCAGTACTTACCAGATATTCCTGCAGCTCATTTAATGTTGCTGTAGGCCTCTTGTAGCCTCCCAGACCAGTTTTCTTCTCGCCTTTTCATCAATTTTGGAGGGGCGTCCAGTTTATGGTAATGTCACTGTTGTGCCATATTTTCTCCACTTGTGTTCCATGGTATATCTAATGCCTTGGAAATTCTTTTGTACCCTTCTCCTGACTGATACCTTTTAACAATGAGATCCCTCTCATGCTTTAGAAGTTCTCTGTGGACCATGGCTTTTGCTGTGGGATGCGACCAAGAAAATTTCAGGAAAGACCAACTTGAGCAGCTGAACTTTATTTGGGGTTAATCAGAAGCACTTTAACCTCTTAAGGACATAGGGCGTACAGGTATGCCCTTGTGCCCTGGTACTTAAGGACACAGGGCGTACATGTACGCCCTGTGTATTTCTGATCACTGCCGTGCGGCTGGCAGTGATCGGAACCCGGTGCCTGCTCAAATCATTGAGCAGGCACCTAGGCTAAATGCGCGGGGGGGTCCCGTGACCCCCCCATGTCAGCGATCGCGGCAAACCGCAGGTCAATTCAGACCTGCGGTTTGCTGCAATTTCTGCAGTTTCTGATCCCCGCGGTCCCTGACCGCGGGGATCAGAAACTTTAGGATTCCAAAAATGTTCCTGCATCCCTCCCCCCTGCACCCCTGAGTTATTTGAGCACGGTGGGAGGTGCAGGGGGAGGGTTGCGGGCGGTGCGGTAGGCGGGATCGCGATCCCCCGCCCGCCTCCCCTTGAATAATCGTTGGTTTCTAGTGGGTATACCAGGGTGCCAGCACATTGCTGGCACCCTGGTATAAACGGCTGACATCTGTGCTGCGATGTCAGCCGTTTAACCCTTTCCATACTGCGGTCCGTACGGACCGCTGTATGGAAAAGGTTAACAGCGCAGGGAGCTCCCTCCCTCTCCCATCGGGGGGCTGCTGTGCCTTTGCAGCCCCCCGAATGGAGAGGGAGGGAGCTCCCAGACAGCCCCCCCAGAGCCCCGTCCTTACCCTTCCCCGTCTGCGCAGTTCTGACCATAACTGAGCAGACGGGGAAGGTTCCCATGGCAACAGGACGCCTCTCAGGCATCCTGCTGTCCATGGTGCTGAACAGATCTGTGCTGAAAGGCATAGATCTGTTCAGACAAAGTGTAAAATACAGTAAAGTACTATATATTGTACTGTACTGTATTATACAGACATCAGACCCACTGGATCTTCAAGAACCAAGTGGGTCTGGGTCAAAAAGAAAGTGAAAAAAAGTGAAAATAAAGTAAAAATCAAAAAACACATTTATCACTGATTAAAAATAAAAAAAATTAAATTCCCTACACATGTTTGGTATCGCCGCGTCCAGTAACGACCTGATCTATAAAACGGTCATGTTACTTTACCCAAACGGTGAACGCCATAAAAATAAAAAATTAAAAACTATGATGAAATTGAAATTTTGCCCACCTTACTTCCCAAAAAAGTTAATAAAAGTGATCAAAAAAGTTGTATGTACTCCAAAATTGTAACAATCAAACCGTCATCTCATCCCGCAAAAATCATACCCTACCCAAGATAATCGCCCCAAAACTGAAAAAAATATGGCTCTTAGACTATGGAAACACTAAAACATGATTTTTTTTTGTTTCAAAAATGAAATCATTGTGTAAAACTTACATAAATAAAAAAAAGTATACATATTAGGTATCGCCGCGTCCGTATCGACCGGCTCTATAAAAATATCACATGACCTAACCCCTCAGATGACCACCGTAAAAAAAAAAAAAAAAAAAAGGTGTAAAAAAAGGAATTTTTTGTCATCTTACTTCACGAAAAGTGTAACAGCAAGCGATCAAAAAGTCATATGCACCCCAAAATAGTGCCAATAAAACCGTAATCTCATCCCGCAAAAAATGAGACCCTACTTGAGATAATCGCCCAAAAACTGAAAAAACTATGGCTCTTAGACTATGGAGACACTAAAACTTTTTTTTGTTTTAAAAATTAATTCATTGTGTAAAACTTACATAAATAAAAAAAATTGTATACATATTAGGTATCGCCGCATCCGTGACAACCTGCTCTATAAAATTACCACATGATCTAACCGGTCAGATGAATGTTGTAAATAACAAAAAAAAAAAACGGTGCCAAAAAAGCTATTTCTTGTTACCTTGCCGCACAAAAAGTGTAATATAGAGCAAACAAAAATCATATGTACCCTAAACTAGTACCAACAAAACTGCCACCTTATCCCGTAGTTTCTAAAATGGGGTCACTTTTTTGGAGTTTCTACTCTAGGGGTGCATCAGGGGGGCTTCAAATGGGACATGGTGTCAATAAAACCAGTCCAGCAAAATCTGCCTTCCAAAAAACGTATGGCATTCCTTTCCTTCTGCGCCCTGCCATGTGCCCGTACAGCAGTTTACGACCACATATGGGGTGTTTCTGTAAACTACAGAATCAGGGCCATAAATAATGAGTTTTGTTTTGCTGTTAACCCTTGCTTTGTAACTGGAAAAGAAATATTAAAATGGAAAATCTGCCAAAAAAGTGAAATTTTGAAATTGTATCTCTATTTTCCATTAAATCTTGTGCAACACCTAAAGGGTTAACAAACTTTGTAAAATCAGTTTTGAATACCTTGAGGGGTGTAGTTTCTTAGATGGGGTCACTTTTATGGAGTTTCTACTCTAGGGTTGCATCAGGGGGCTTCAAATGGGACATGGTGTAAAAAAAACAGTCCAGCAAAATCTGCCTTCCAAAAACCGTATGGCATTCCTTTCCTTCTGCGCCCTGCCGTGTGCCCGTACAGCAGTTTACGACCACATATGGGGTGTTTCTGTAAACTACAGAATCAGGGCCATAAATAATGAGTTTTGTTTTGCTGTTAACCCTTGCTTTGTAACTGGAAAAAAAATATTAAAATGGAAAATCTGCCAAAAAAGTGAAATTTTGAAATTGTATCTCTATTTTCCATTAAATCTTGTGCAACACCTAAAGGGTTAACAAACTTTGTAAAATCAGTTTTGAATACCTTGAGGGGTGTAGTTTCTTAGATGGGGGTCACTTTTATGGAGTTTCTACTCTAGGGTTGCATCAGGGGGGCTTCAAATGGGACATGGTGTCAAAAAAACTGTCCAGCAAAACCTGCCTTCCAAAAACCATACTGCGCACCTTTCACTCTACGCCCCGCTGTGTGGCCGTACAGTAGTTTACGGCCACATATGGAGTGTTTCTGTAAACTGCAGAGTCAGGGCAATAAAGATACAGTCTTGTTTGGCTGTTAACCCTTGCTTTTTTTAGTGGAAAAAAATTGGTTAAAATGGAAAATTAGGCAAAAAATTAAATTCTCAAATTTCATCCCCATTTGCCAATAACTCTTGTGCAACACCTAAAGGGTTAATGAAGTTTGTAAAATCAGTTTTGAATACCTTGAGGGGTGTAGTTTCTTAGATGGGGTCACTTTTATGGAGTTTCTACTCTAGGGGTGCATCAGGGGGCTTCAAATGGGACATGGTGTCAAAAAAACAGTCCAGCAAAACCTGCCTTCCAAAAACCATATGGCGCACCTTTCACTCTACGCCCCGCTGTGTGGCCGTACAGTAGTTTACGGCCACATATAGGGTGTTTCTGTAAACGGCAGAGTCAGGGCAATAAAGATACAGTCTTGTTTGGCTGTTAACCCTTGCTTTGTTAGTGGAAAAAATGGGTTAAAATGGAAAATTAGCCAAAAAAATGAAATTCTTAAATTTCATCCCCATTTGCCAATAACTCTTGTGCAACACCTAAAGGGTTAACGAAGTTTGTAAAATCAGTTTTGAATACCTTGAGGGGTGTAGTTTATAGAATGGGGTCATTTTTGGGTGGTTTCTATTATGTAAGCCTCGCAAAGTGACTTCAGAGCTGTAGTGGTCCCTAAAAATTTGTTTTTTGTAAATTTCTGAAAAATTTCAAGATTTGCTTCTAAAATTCTAAGCCTTGTAACATCCCCAAAAAATAAAATATCATTCCCAAAATAATTCAAACATGAAGAGACATATGGGGAATGTAAGACATCACAATTTTTAGGGGTATTACTATGTATACAGAAGTAGAGAAACTGAAACTTTGAAATTTGCAAATTTTTCCAAATTTTTGTTACATTAGGTGTTTTTGGTGCAAAAAAATATTTTTTTTAACTTTATTTTACCAGTGTCATGAAGTACAATATGTGCACGAAAAACATCTCAGAACGGCCTGGATTAAGTCAAAGCGTTTTAAAGTTATCAGCACTTAAGTGACTCTGGTCAGATTGCAAAAATGGCCTGGTCCTAAGGTGTAAAAAGGCTGTGTCCTTAAGGGTTAAATGATGGCATGTGTATGCGACCTGTTTAGGCCTCTTTACACTACAGATTTGCGTTCTACGGTCGTTTTGCGTTCCGTTACGGTCCGTATCGGAACCATGTTTCATGTGCCCGCAAAAAAACGGATGTGTTCGTATGCATTCCGTTTGTATTTCCGTTTTTCCGTTCCTTGAAAGAGAACATGTCCTATTTGCCGAGATCACAGTCCGTCTCCTTCAGCAGGGGCGCAAAAAAAACGAACAACAATGCACGATGTCTTCCGTATCTTCCGTTTTTTGCGGACCATCATTGAAGTTTGCCCACCACATGTTATGAAAATATCCAACGGAAAACGAACGACGACGGAAGGACCACACGGAAGCAAAAAGGAAAACGGGTGAAAAAACCTATGCAACTAGTGTGAAAGCTTAACAGATTTGAGTCATGTAATCTAGAGCAATCCCAGTGAAAGGGTGTGTACAATATGCAACCACATATTTTTTTGTGTTTGTTTCTCCACCTAAAAGATTTCAGTTTGTTTTTCAATTGAGTGGTACAGTTTATAGGTCACATTAAAGGTGGAAAAGTTCTGAAATGATTTATCTTTGTCTTATTTTTTTACAGCACAAAAACTCGACATTTTACCATATTTGCCGGGTTGTGGCTGGATCTTCGCCGGACCCCATTATAGTCAATGGGTATGGATTGCCGGGAGAGTATGGCTGCACACTGGCAAGGATGGATCTGACAGGCTATTCCCAGACTAAATAGCCTGTCGGATCTGTTTACCGTTAGTGTGAAACAGCCCTTAAAAAAACATTGGCAGGTGTTGTTGACTGATAAGGACCTTAGAACTCAGAACTTGCACCGTCCACTGATAACTTGGAAGAGGAGTAGAAACCTAAAAGATATCCTCACTTTCATTCACTATGTGACTCCAAAGACAGGGGGTATATTTGGGAATAAATGCCCAAAATAGGGTTCATACTAATCTGGGGGCTGGACAGCTTGCAAGTACATACCCAAATAATTTATATTTAATTACTCTTCTGGTGAAAATAAGTACAAAATTGGATACCATATAGCATGCAGTATGGCATGTTAACGTTATACTGTAGATCAGTACAATTACAGTGATAGGAAATGTATATAGTTTTTTTGTTTTACTACTTTGCACAATAAAAACACTTTCACACATACATTTTCAGTGGCATTTTCTGTACTTTCGTATTTTTGTGGCATTTTTTGTTCCAGCAATTTTTACTGCGTTTGTTTTCACCATTTTCACATATGAGCTGAAGGTCTATGGGTAATCAGGACACACAAGCACTTTTTTGGTACTGCCATTATTGTTCATAATTTTTTTTTTTTGTCTGTCTGGCTTCTTTTCAAAAATCCTGCATGCCCTAGCTGTTAGTGTTTATTCAAGCATTTTAATATCACTGTCTCTATAGGGAAATAAATGCTATGAAGAAAATGTTCATGTGTGCTAGGTGTGTGCAAAAAATACTAGAAAAATGGCAAACAACAAAAACGCAACAACAAAAAAAGTTGCAAAAAATGTGACTCTCAAAAAATGTATTTTTGTGTCACAGTATTCTGAGACCCATAACATTTTCATTCTTCTATTGACAGAGCTGTGTAAGGGTTCGTTTTTTGGAGTTGATATTTTCATTGTTACTATTTTGTAGTATATCATTTTGTGACTACTTATTATTATATATATATTTTTTTTTAAAAGCTATGAACAAAATAAAATTAATTCTTCCCTTATTTATGGTAATTACTGTGCAGGTTTAATAATCTTAATCATTTTATAGTTTGGGTCTCTATAATTGCAGCAACACTAATTATTTACAGTTTTGTTAATGCTTTGATTAAATAGCACTGTGCCCAGTGTTGCACATGTGCTGGTCTAGAGGGCCACAGTTTTATTTATTTTTATTTATAAGTTAACAAAGTCAAAACGCATCCAATGAAAAAAAATTTAAATCTATGCACTACTTTTTTGTGGTGCAGAGACATGGATTAAAAAAAAAAACGTGGAAGCATTCCGTAGTGCTTCCATGGGCTTCCAATCCGTGCCTCTGTTCCATTCCGCACCATATCTTTCAAAATGCTAGCCCATTCAAGTGATCCCACGAAATTGCCCCCATTTCACTGTGAGCTGAGCATAGGGAGAGACGTGACAAGCGCTCATGCTCTAGAGACGATGTTGCTGAAAACTATTTTAGAAAAGAATTTGGGAGAGGGAGAGTGCAGAGAGGTTGTGCAGGGAGATCATAGGGAGAGTTTTTTGAGACTGTAGGAAAGTGCAGGGAGACTGCAGGTGCACCCACATTCAGAGTTAATCCCTTATTTTAGTAATACAGTTAGTGAGCCTGAGTATATAAGGCAGGTTTATCGCCATGTGCATCATGTTCTAGTGCACCCACATTCACAGTTAATCCCTTATATTAGTGATACACTAACATTGTGTATGTATTCTGGGATGGTGTCATTTTATGCTCTATACATGTGTGCACTGGAGTGAAATTGATTATAGCAAATGCCTTCTGTTAGCTGTTGCGTTACATAGTGTCACTATGACACCGCGGTTAAATACTTTGCCCTGTACATGTGTGCAGTGGAACTAAATTGATCATAGCTAATGCCTTCTGTTGGCTGTTGTGTTACATAGCATCAGTATGACACCATCATTAAATATTTCACCCTGTATATGTGTGCAGTGAACTAAATTCATTATAATGAATGCCTTCTATTAGCTGTTGCGTTACATAGTGGCAGTATGACTCCATGGTTACATACTCTGCCCTGTGCATGTGTGCAGTGGAATTAAATTGATTATAGTGAATGCCTTCTGTTAGCTGTTGCATTAAAAAGCGTCATCATGACGCCACGGGTAAATATTTTGCCCTGTACATGTGTGAAGTGGAGCGATATTTAGTAAATGACTATCCATGATACAGATGTTATACACTACGGCCAAAAAATTATAGGAGCGTTTTTCTAGTCTGCTGCACATATTTCATACTTCATCTGTTACATTACTGATTCAGTTACTGTACACTATGGCCAACAGACAATTGCCTGGGCATTCCAAAGAAATGGGAATTGGCAAAAGTGATGCTGTAGCTAGCACAAGTAGCAGCAGAAGAAGGGGTGGTAATAGCAGCAGCAGCAACAGGCAAGTTGTGCTACTGTAATCTAGTGATCATGTTTTGAGGAATCGGTGAGTTCTTCTGACACCACGCTTAGTTGGCATGGCCCAGGAACTGCCTCTATGCACTCAACCTGTCCTGAACCAGCCTCTTGCTTTTTCTGTTTCATCTGCTAGCCAAGAAATGTTTGCCGCCGATTTTGCTCTGTTTTCAGTGACGACGTTTGTGGTTAGTCAGCAGTTATAGCCCAGCACAGACTTGGAGGAGAGGTCTGTTGCGGACTCCTTTAGGTGTGCAACTACTGATGATGGGGGTATATGTGGGAGTAAATGTTGCGAGAGGTCAGGAACATGCGCAACAGGCACATGAAAGTGACACAAGTGACTTTAAAACACATGTAGATGATGATGCTGCGTGAAGAGGGGGAATCATCATCATCAGGGGACCAGGGTGGCAGCATGCTTGAGAGACAGCTGGGCGAAAGTGTGCCCATGAGACAGCAGGGTGAAAGCATGCCCGAGAGAAAACAGGGTGGAAGTGTGCCTGTGAAACAGCAGGGTGGAAGCAGTGGGATATCTGGAGCCAAACACGGGAGGGATACACCATCTGCTGCTCGGGAAACTACCGGGGGGTAACACACTAGCAATGCATGGGTTCATAAAAGCAGCAGCAGGAAGGCATCACGCAAAGGTGGAGTGAAAATGTGCAACGTACACTTTCCCCCAGGGTCCTCTATATCGCGTCCTAGATGTAGGAATTGCCGAGTGGTGTAGTGCAGCTTAAATGTCTCTTATTGTGTGTCACTGTGCTCCTACCTGGATATTGCTAAACAAAAGGGGGAATAATTGGGGGATTAGAAAGAATAACTTGAGTCCAGACCTTGGTATCAAGTTCAATGGCAGCTTTACTTGAATAAACATTTCTTCAAACAATTTTCAGGCTTTGTCTTGGTTCCAGCAGGCTTTAGCATGAACTGGCAGGCAAACTCAATTCTGCTTTATCTCTTTCTCTCTGCTATACTGACAGGCTAGCTTAGTAACTTTGATTCCTTCTTTATGCTGCACTCCACTCTTTAGACTGACTTAGTTTC